>NC_061514.1:54733167-54987719 GCF_022539505.1 Lolium rigidum | reverse complement strand
AAACTCGGAGAACTCGGGGGCTACTGTTGTGGGTATACTTCATGGGTGTACCATCGACGAGTGCCTAGATCCGGCAAGCCCGGGTGGCCCACAGATGGTGATGAGGCATGTGGCCCATCGGGCGCCCAGCTTGCTGTTGATCATGAAGGAAGAAGTCCGGCCCAGGATCAGTAAGCCGGATCCGTACCGACATTAGAAGTAACCCGGATCCATGGAGGCCCATGAGGAACCCGGATCCAGTACGACGTATATGGAAGGCGGATCCGTGACGTGCACGGCAAGATATTGCACCGTAGTTAGGCTATCTCGTAATCCGGCTAGGACTCTCCATGTAAACCCTAGATCCGTGCGCCTTTATAAGCCGGATCCCGGGAGCCCTAGAGGCACAACCACAACTCATTGTAACAACGCGAAAGCGCCCGGATAATTCCGCACAAGCAGCGAGTAGGGCCCTGTCATCGTGCAGGTGTTCCGAATCTGGGTAAATCGCGTACCACCGTCCCGTGTGCACTCCGCCCTATGGCCCCTACTTCTTCTCCCCCTCGTGAGGATCCCTCCTCCGAGGAACCGTCGATTAGGCAACGACAAGACGCTTTCCGAGATTGTTCCATCATTGCCAGAGTTTGTTTCTTCATGGATTGAAGTTGTTGTCGAAGTTCTTGCAAATCTTCCGACAAATGTTTGTTTGAAGAACCTTCGAGGGGATTATCATCGACTAGTATTTTCTTCGAGAAGGAAGACGCAGGTGAAGCATCGGCAGAGCAAGGGTTGGTTGAATAATTATCAAATATTAACTGGAAAAGAAAGTCCCAGGATCAATGATAAGTACCAAGAGGAATTTCATTCATTTCTAGAAAATTTACACGGACATTACAAAAGAAGTTCTCCAAAGGGACTAACAGGGTAAGTGTCGCCAAAGCTAAAATGGCGACAACAGCAAAAGGAATAGAGAAAGCAAAGGAAAGAAAAAGCAAAGGCATTCAACTAGACCTCCGGCCTTGATGAGCTAGGAGTTGAAGATGGCTTGATCCCGAGATAGGCCAGGATTTTCTTCGTGTTGGGCTTGGTCGCCTTGATCAACGACCTCCATCTTGATTGCTCTATCCGCTCGGTGTCGCCTACCTTCATCCAAGTCAACAGTTTGTTGACCGTCGCCGACCAAGGCAATAGTGTTCTCAACAAGCAACCTTCATGTTCTCCTGGTGCATCTTCGGTCCAAGATCCTCTCGGTGGATTGAAGTCCTTGGCAAGGGCAAGGAAAGTCTTAGGCTCCTTTTTCTTCGGGAAGAAGTAGGGGAACAACTTCGACAATCTGCGTCGGCATTCACCACGCCTTCGCGAATTTCCGGGCCATGAAACTCCGTATAAGACAAGGCGTCAGCAGCAGGATCATTGGTGGGATTCTCAAGGTCAAAATCTTGGTTTGTTTGACCTGCCATAGAAATTATATGTTAGTTAACATCAAGTAAAAACAAAAGAAAGCAAGTCTTACGAAAAATAGAAGGGATCAACAAAGCTACCGAGGAAGCGACGATTTTGTGTGTTCAAGCGCTTGAGGATTCCCTTTTCACGGGCGTCTTGTGCGGCTTTGTGCTCATTTAGAGCAGCTTCAGCATCTTCAAGTTTCTTCTGAAGTTCTTCGACACTAGCAGCTTTTGCTTTGGCCTCATCAGCCTCCACTTTTGCTTGGCTAGCATCAAGTTCGGCTTTCTGGCGAGCCGTTTCACTCTGCTCCAATTTCTGAGCAAGAGTGTCGGCAAGCATGTCGGCCTCTGCAAGTTTCTCTGCCAAAATAGAAAAGAACAATCAAAATTGCGACAATAATAGGAGCAAGAAGATCGGAAACAACGATAGCAAAAAGTTGTTACCTTCAGTCCTGCTGGCATACTCACGGTACCCAATGAATTGGGACCCAATGCGAACAAGCTCTTTGATCATGGGCTGTCAAAGAAGAATAGAGAAAAAAAAATCGGTACGAGAAAAAAAAAATGAAGGCACAAAAAGAAGTAAACAGAGGAAATATAGATACTAGCAGGAAATTCAAAAACTTACATCATCCAAGAGCGCCTGAGAAAAGCTACCCAATTGAGGGGCAGGCTCGATGATCGTTTCAACCCTTGTCCATTTTGGTGAAGGAGCAAGGGGGCTTGAAGGAGGAGTGGTGGTGACAACGTTTTGTTGAGGAGGCGAGGATTCTTCTCCTTCAACTAGCGTCTCCGACACAAGTAAAGTATGTGACGCGCTCGTCCGAGGAGCCACGTCACGAGTCGGTACTTCTTCCTCATCATCACTGCGATTAAAGATCGATAGCATAAAAAGCGAGATGAGACAAAAAACTTCGACTACAGAAATAAGGGGAAATCAAGGTGACTTACGAGCTGACGAGGGGTGCGAGATATGGATCATAAGTCGCCTTCTGACGTGAAGGATCAACTTCTTCGGCTTTGGAAGTGCCGGAATCTTCGACATTACTCCTTTTCCTTTTGCCTTTTGGAGAAACAGCGGGAGGAGGAGATATGCGCCGACGCAGTGCCTTCGGAAGATCCCGCAGATTTTCGAGAATCCACAGGTTCATTCACAAAAGACGGAGCTTCTTGATTATCATCAGTGACAATAGCCCTTTCTTCGACTTCTCCACCTTCAGGAAGAGGAGGAAGCGAGACAAGGTCTGGATGATTCTGTGCAAAATAAAACAGGGAGAGATGTCAGGAAAAAAGTTACAAAAAAGATAGCAAAGCGACAACAAGACAATAGACAAAGATTACCTCGGGAAGTGGATTGGCGGCGCTGAATGGTGTCACACGGCAAGAAGAAGGGACAGCATCTCTTTTGCTGAGAGATGAAATTTTTCGGACAAGTTTTTCTAAGTCCTTGACCTCCAAATTCACCGACAGCCGATCTACGTCATTGTCGCCGGCATATTTCCAGAGAGGATATTTGCGAGCTTGAAGCGGTTGTACTCTAGTCCTAAGAAAGTATGCAGTGATTTGGATACCCGATAATTCTTGGCCGCGAGTATTCTGCAACTCGTGGATACGAGCCATCAAGGTTTCTGTCGACGCCCTTTCTTCTTCGGTGGCCTCCGCGTCCCAGGAGCGGCGGCGAAAGATTTTTTCGGCGCCATCAAAAGGAGGGATGTTGTCCTCCGCACATCCATGGTTCTCCTCCTGAATGTACAACCACTTCTTGCGCCATCCTTGAACTGAGTCAGGAAGCTTGACGTCGAAGTAGTCAACAGTGGGCCGAACAGAAATTACAACGCCGCCTATATTATAGGCGATACTGGGCGAGCCATTACGGCGGCAAAAGAAAATGCGCTTCCATAGCGCCCAGTTAGGCTGGACGCCAAGGAAGGCCTCGCAAAGAGTGATGAAAATGGAGATGTGAAGAACGGAGTTTGGCGTGAGGTGGTGGAGTTGTAGACCGTAGATAAAAAGCAGTCCACGGAGAAAAGGATGAATGGGGGCGGACAGACCGCGGATGAGGTGATCGACAAAACTTACCCGGTACCCCATCGGAGGGGTTGGGTAGCTCTCCTCACTGGGGAAGCATAATGCCTTGGGTTTCTTGCTGATCCCCAGCTTCTTCAGCATGTTGATGTCTTGGGAGGAAATTTTCGATCTTTCCCACTCCGCCGCCCCAAGATCCGCGGCGGCCATGGAGGATTCCGGTGTGCTGTGCCTTGTCAATCGACGCGGTGGCATCAACAATGGCGCAGGGTTTTCAGTTTGGAGGCGAGGAGCTTAAGAGGTTGTGGATCGCAGGAGGAAATTTGCAGATGAGAGAAGGAGGACGGCGTGAGCGGAAGTGTTCAAGGAGGAAGAAGACGATCTTATATAGGGGTGCGGTGAAACGACAAACCGTTGGATAAGGAAAATGTGTGATAGATGATAGCCACGTGGCAACAAGGGTAAAAAAGTAACTTAACGTTGGGGAAGTTACGGTGCGTGCGCCAGAAAAAGCGGAGGACGTGTGTCCCCCACTTGCACGACGTGTCAAGATAGTGGATCAATTGGGCCCGCATGGCAGCAAGAAAAGACTTGTCGCAAATTTTTGACTAGCAATCGTGGCTATCGTCAGCAATAACGTCACCTTGGCAGAAGAAAAATTCGACTCAACAGCTGCATCAAAAGGCGACATGCAAAAGTATTGGAGAGCCTTTGATCAAATACAAGTTTTTGAACAAATGCTCGGGGGCTACTTTGGAAAAATGAAGAGATCAAAAAAGACAAAATAGAAATGGTGTGAGTCTATGATCAAATACAAATATTTGTTCATAGCCTCGGGGGCTACTCCCATCGGGAGCGCTGTTCGCGTGCCCGATGAAATTATAAAAAAGAAAGAAAGTTAGAATGAAAAGAAGAAACATAGGAAAGCAAAAGAGTATATTTCGAGTTATAAATAACTCTGCATATACTCCCATCGGGAAAGCAATATAAGTCATCTTTGACTCGATAAAATGTGCCATTCCATCAGCCGAATAAGCACTCGACAATATATTCTCAGAACGCCGAAGTTGCGATCAATTTCTGAATGCCGCAAAACTTTGCGAAGGTAAGACCCCGGATCTATTCCGTGAGGCGTGGCGCCATCTCTCGACGTCGGTTTGCTACTTTTATCCGTATCAACGGATACGAAGAAAAATCCTAACGGACGCGTTAGGTACCCGATAAATATGACCGGGACTCGACGGAATGGTAAGACCTTAAGTGGCGCCCGTCGAAGTTTACACCGGTATCCCGAAATCATGTCCAGGGACGTGATTTTGAAGTAGGTTTTTGCGGATTGCCACTAGAGCAGTTAACTAGTACCTGATCCGTCAGATGAACTAGCCCCAACTACCATTATCCCTGTACAATATAGAAATTTATATGAAGAAATATAAAAAAGTTTAAGTTGTCGAGTAAAAATAAACAGTGGAGATTTTCCCTTACTCTACGATTCAAGCAAAATCTCGGGGGCTACTGACATGGGCATCCCTAATGGGCCTGCCGAAGATAGTACCCGGGGTTTACTGAAGGCCCACTACTCGAAGAATAAGAAGATTCGGAAGCCCAAGATATTATTAAGGAAAGCTAGAGTTGTA
Source organism: Lolium rigidum (assembly GCF_022539505.1). NCBI lineage: Eukaryota > Viridiplantae > Streptophyta > Magnoliopsida > Poales > Poaceae > Lolium > Lolium rigidum. The sequence continues at coordinate 54,982,633 of NC_061514.1, read as the reverse complement.
ATAGAAAGTCTTATTTGTAATCTTACGGGATAAGTTAGAAACCTTCCCGAACTTTGTAACTTGTACAAGACGAATCCCTCGGCTCCGCCTCCTATATAAGGGGGGTCGAGGGACGCGAAGATCATCGAATCATTGTTTACAAACCCTAGTTTTCATATTCGTCGAGTACTTTTCGGCTGAAACATTCGAGATCTACTTGCCCTCTACATCCAACTAAACCCTAGTCTACGATCCGTAGGCATTGACAAGTTAATCCCTTGTCACCTAGTAAGGAAATATTCTCGGAATTGGACAAAATCAACGCCCAGGGTCCTATTTTCACACGAAGCTTCCAGAAGACCAGAGGAGATACGAAGTGGGGCCACGAGGTGGCGCCACACTAAGGCGGCGCGGCCAGGCTAGGGCCCGCGCCGTCCTATTGTGTGGGTCCCTCGTGACTCCACCGACCTTGCCCTTCCGCCTACTTAAAGCCTCCGTCGCGAAAACCCTATTACGTTCGACGAAACCAGAGAAAACCTTCCAGAGCCGCCGCCATCGCGAAGCCAAGATCCGGGGGACGAGAGTCTCGTTCCCGCACGCCGCCGGACGGGGAAGTCCCCCGGAAGGCTTCTCCATCGACACCACCGCCATCTTCATCACCGCTGCTGTCTCCCATGAGGAGGGAGTAGTTATCCATCGAGGCTAAGGGCTGTACCGGTAGCTATGTGGTTAATCTCTCTCCTATGTGCTTCAATACAATAATCTCATGAGCTGCCTTACATGATTGAGATTCATATGATGATGCTTGTAATCTAGATGTCATTATGCTAGTCAAGTGGATTTTACTTATGTGATCTCCGGAGACTCCTTGTCCCACGTGTGTAAAGGTGACGAGTGTGTGCACCGTGTGGGTCTCTTAGGCTATATTTCACGGAATACTTATTCACTGTTATGAATGGCATAGTGAAGTGATTATTTATATCTCTTTATGATTGCAATGTGTTTTGTATCACAATATATCTGTGTGCTACTCTAGTGATGTTATTAAAGTAGTTTATTCCTCCTGCACGGTGTAATGGTGACTGTGTGTGCATCATGTAGTACTTGGCGTAGGCTATGATTGTGATCTCTTGTAGATTATGAAGTTAACTATTGCTATGATGGTATTGATGTGATCTATTCCTCCTTTCGTAGTGTGAAGGTGACAGTGTGCATGCTATGTTAGTACTTGGTTTGGTTATGTTGATCTGTCATGCACTCTAAAGTTATTTAAATATGAACATTGAATATTGTGGAGCTTGTTAACTCCGGCATTGAGGGTTCGTGTAATCCTACACGCTTAGTGGTGTTCATCATCCAACAAGAGGGTGTAGAGTCTAGCATCTATTTATTTATTCTGTTATGTGATCAATGTTGAGAGTGTCCACTAGTGAAAGTATGATCCCTAGGCCTTGTTCCTAAATATCGCTATCGCTGCTTGTTTACTTGTTTTACTCGCTTGTTTACTTCCTGCAATATTACTACCATCAACCGCACGCCGACAAGCACTTTTCCGGCGCCGTTACTACTGCTCATATTCATTCATACCACTTGTATTTCACTATCTCTTCGCCGAACTAGTGCACCTATTAGGTGTGTTGGGGACACAAGAGACTTCTTGCTTTGTGGTTGCAGGGTTGCATGAGAGGGATATCTTTGACCTCTTCCTCCCTGAGTTCGATAAACCTTGGGTGATCCACTTAAGGAAAAACTGCTGCTGTTCTACAAACCTCTGCTCTTGGAGGCCCAACACTGTCTACAAGAATAGAAGCACCCGTAGACATCATGGTGTAAGGTGTGATTCACCAAATGGTGCAAGACATAGCTCCCATGTGTGACCTTCCCCTCTCTTTCGGGCGATAACACTTGGAAGATTCCCCGAACGCGGTTTATTTGCTCCGAAACCCTGATATGTTGGAGGGGGAGTGAGGACTTAGAGTACTTGTCATATTGTAAAAATATGGTATACAAATTGTATTAATGAAGATGTGTAGTACTTGTCATATTTCAAGAATAAATATAAGCATTAAAATAAGTACAATATAAAGAAAAAAGAAAAAATGGAACAAGGCACACGGCAAAGGCAAAAACTACACGACAAAGCGGCCTTTGCCGTGCGACCTAGTCTTGCGCACGGCAAAGGATTTCGCACGGCAACTGTTTGTCCTCTTTGTCGTGCGGGTTTTCATTGCCGTGTGCTTTCCTGTGTCTTTGTCGTGCCCTTCCTCTTTGCCGTGCGTTGTACCTCCTCTTTGCCGTGCGCTTGCCTTTGCCGTGTGTTTTGATTTTTTTTTGCACGGAAACGATTTGTTTGCCGTGCGCGAGCACACGGCAATAGGTGGTTGCACGGCAGCGGCTGTTTTTCCCGTAGTGTACTGGACCCACGACGCATGCCCGATGAGTCGTTATAGTCGTTATTCAGGTCCAGCCAGTGGCCGCAACGTCCTGGCACAGTCACTGGCGAGAACGAGACGTTCGGGTCGACGGTCACGTCGCTCTCGCCAAATTCGGGGGATTAGGCCACGGTTGTCCATCTTGGAGAAATGCATCCGGGACACCGACGGTGGTTCCGTGAAGAACACCGACGACGAGGGGGATGAGCTCATGCGTATGGTGGTCCGCGTGTCACTCACTCGTAACTTCGGAGTACTGTTGCGTCCTGCCGAGGCTGAGGCATACCTGCGGCGTAGCTACCTCAGCCACCGCCGCGACCTGGTTCACCTAGCCGGCATGGCGACGCCTCTTTTGGTCTGTCTTCACAACGGCTCAGCGACGCCTCTTCTCATCCCACTCCTCCTCCGGGATGTGCGCCGGCCTCTCCTTCAACGTAGCCTTGCGCGGTCGCCTTCTTCTTCGGAGGCATGCCGAAAACAGCGAAGGCGTAGCATATGCTCGCTGGTGAGGAGGCGGGAGCTCAAGTGGTGGGATAGATCTAGATGGAGGGTGGGAGAAATGAAGCGGCGGGCGGGAGGGAAGAGAATTGGGGAACATAAGTATAGGAGTTTTAGGGCTAGTGGCTGCCAGGTGGGCCGAGGGTTAAAATCGTACGTGTAGGTGGCATGAGGCGCTGATGCGCCCGGCGCAATGAACCGGCACAGAATTGCTCGCGATTGTATTCCTGGTACTTTTGAGACGCGCAAGGTGTGGCAGGAAAAAACACGCCGAACCCTCAAATTTCGGTTAAAAGCAACATAAATAGATGGTTTAATTGGTGTTTGAGAATTGTTGTTGATGTTTTGTCTGATTCTGTGGTATAGTACTATGGTCGTGGTGGCGGCAGTGGGCCTCATCTTCTACCGAGGCCAACTCGTCTCCCCCACGTAGCAAAAAATTGACGTGTACTACCTCCGTTTCAAAGAATAAGGCGAACGCGTATTTCAAGATAAACTTTAACCATAAAAATTGAGCAACAAAATCTTGATTATATTATATGTAATTAGTATCGTTAGATTCGTATTGAAAAGAACTTTTCAATGATACTAATTTTGTACAAACGATACTTATCTATTTGAAGTAATTCTTGGTAAAAAAACACTTAAAACGAGAGGGTCTACCGACGGAGGTAGTACAAGACACATATGAAGTTATGAACCGACAAAACACATATGAACCGACAAAACCACTAGCTATGCATCCCTCATACTGTAACAGCAGTTGCAATCGACAACTGAATCATAGTCTCATCCCGACGGCCGACGCGAGAACATCCTGCAAGAAAAAACACACAAGAGATCTTCTAACGGAGGTCAACAACCAAGCGACGGACCAGGAAGTAGCCATCGATCAGACAGGGCACGGATCAAGTCGCCGGAGCGCCGAGCGCATCCTGGCGCGCGCGGCGGACCAGCGCGGCGCAGTCCTCCGCCATCTCCATCGCCTTCTCCAGGGCGGCCGCGGCACGGCCGTCGTCGTCCGCGCCCGGGACAGGGGCACGCGGCGGAGGGCCCAGCAGGAGGTCGACAAGCAGCAGGCGGTCGCAGCAGAGCTCCATGGCGTCGCAGGCTTCCCCGGCGCGCAGCCTCGCATCCTGGCCTGTACCGCCGCCCAGCAGCAGCGAGGAATTGGCGACGGCGAGGTCCTTGGCCGCGCGCCCGAGCGCCTCTTCCGCAAGCTGGACGATCCCCGCGTGCACCGTTGCCGCCGCCAGGCGCCCCTCCTGCGCGTCGGCGGAGATCTTCCCGGCCCTCTCCGGGAACGCCGTCTCGCACACCTCCGCCGCCATCTCTCTCTTCCGGTGGAGGTGGGTTTGGTTTCTGAATGCTTCGATTCGCTTCCGAGGCGGCCGTGGCGATGTGAAATAGCCTTTGCGATGCCAGGCTGGCGAAGTGGGCGGGCCCCACGGCTGTAACCGAATTTTCACCCTTCCCATGTCAAACTGTAAGTTTTACCTGCGGATAAAAATCTTAAATCACTGTGCCCAACCCTCTCACTTGACGGAGGGATGCGGTGAATTCTCTCCCAAGACAACAACAACCTGACGTCACTCGCGTCCAGACCCAAGCGTCTGCAAAGGAGCATTTTGTCCCTATTATTAATTCCACTAATTTTCGTTGCATGCATATATACCAGATGACTGATCTTTAGTAGCGCAGATTAGCATAACAAAATATCTAGATACAAATTAACTTTTAATAGAATGAAATAATATACAAAAATTCTTGTTATTAGAGCATCTCCACCGGCAGCCTCCAAATAGGTGTCGGCAGGGGCGCCGACACCTCCGTTTGGGGGGCCGCCGGCGCAGCATCCTCTATTTGGGGATACTGCTCCCACACCGGCGCCCCTAAAACGGCAACCTCGATATATTTTGAAATTTAAAATGATATTTAAAAACTCAAATTCATACGAAATTTATACAAAAGTAGCTCGAATTTGGTCCATCGTCACAACGGCTCAGCGACGCATGTGCCCATCCCACTCCTCCTCCGGCATGTGCGCCGGCTTCTCCTTCAACGTAGCCTTGCGCGGCTTCCGCGGAGCCCTTCGCAGTCGCCTTCTTCTTCTTCTTCGGATGCATGCCAGAAACGGTAAAGGCGTAGCAGATGCTCGCTGGAGAAGAGGGCGGGAGCCCGAAGGGAGCCAGCAACCCGCTGGCCGCAACTTCAGCAGTGGTTCTTGAGCTCACCCTCGTCGCCGGGGTACTACGCGGAGGTGCCGTCGCTCTCGCAGATGCGTCTGTCGCAGATGGATGGCCGCGTATGCTACTCCCCCGAGTGCGCCGACAACGATTTGACCTTCGACCCCAACGCACCGTTCTCGCTTGAGTCGACACCAAGGGGCAGCGCCGCCTTTCGCTTGGGCGTGGACCTGAACTCGTTTCCTGACCTGCGACGCCTCCCTCGAGAAGATGATATCCTCCTTCTCAACGGAAAACAAGGAAGCGGCGGCCGCCGTCGTGTGGAAGGAAATACTAGAGAAGCAAGACATGAAGATTGAGTTGGAGAGGGAGAAGGTGGAGGCGGCGAAGATGGAAGCTCACGCCGCCACCATGAAGGCGACCAATGAAGCGACACAGCTTTTGTTGACCAAAATGTCTCAAGAATCCAAGATCTTGATGGACGACATGGAGAAGATGAACCCATTGGCGAGGGCGTGGCACGGGATGTACCGCGAGCGCATCGGGCAAGAGTTGCTGACGGCGTGAGCTGTGTCGGCGTCCCTGACTCCCCCGGCACCCTCGAATTTCATGAATCCGTCGGCATCGTCAACGTTCATGCCACCCCCAGCAACCGTGGATCAGGTTCCAGCGTTGGAGCTGCCGCCGGGGCTCGCCGATGATGAGGACGTCGTCGAGGTTGAGGCGCCCATGACCCTGTTCATCTGATCATTTGGCCTGGAAGCCCAAGTTGTTTTTTTGCAGCCGGAGTAGACGGCGATTCGATAGCCGTATGTTGGCCCAAACTTTATATTCGAAAATCTATTCGAATTTGCTGGCCATGTGTTGGCCCTAACTTTATATTTGAAACCTATTTGGATTTCTATGCTTTTTGTTTTTGTTTGAGTTCTGATGTCTAATGATTCAGAAAAGAATAAAACTGTTTTTACTGTATTTACTTTCTCTGCTATTGCCGTATTGCGAGAACTGTTGCTGACCTTTTGTCAGCTGCTGGATTCTCTAGTGATCTTGGCGTCACGCGTTGGGCCCCCCATCCACCGATGTGTTCTGCTTGTGATGAAGTGATGATCTCCCTCCCTCCCCCACGTAGCACCCGATCCAAGCGCCACGCCACAAAGCAGAGCACGACCGCTCCCATTCATCACCTTTCTCACTTGTTCCCTCCCCCCACTTGCACTAGCACACCTCCTCTATCTACCAGCCCACCACGCCGGCACTCTGCTCAGCTCCACTATTGCTCAGCTCAGCACACTCGACGTCGACGGCGGCCACCATGTCGATCTCGGCGCTGCTTCAGGGTCTGGCGCAGGAGGTGGACCCGTGGGCGCCGGGGTTCTGGCGCGACTTCGGCATCGGCATGCTCAAGCCTCTGGCCGCCACAGCGGCCGTCGCCATGGCCGTGGCGCTGAGCTCCACGCAGCGGCTGGGCATCGAGGCGGAGATGCTGTACGCCATCGCGCGCTCCTTCCTGCAGCTCTCCGTCATCGGCTTCGTGCTCCACTTCATCTTCACCCAGAGCAGCCCGCTGTGGATCCTCCTCGCCTACCTCTTCATGGTCACCGTGGCCGGGCACACCGCGGGGCAGCGCGCCCGCCGCGTCCCGCGCGGCGGGTGCATCGCCGGCGCGTCCATCCTGGTCGGCACGGGGGTGACCATGTTCCTGCTCGTCGTGCTCAGCGTCTTCGAGTTCACGCCCCGCTACATCATCCCCGTCGCCGGCATGATGGTCGGCAACGCCATGACCGTCACCGGCGTCACCATGAAGAAGCTCCACGAGGACGTCAAGTCCCAGAGGAACCTCGTACGCAGCAAGATTTCGCCGTCGTCTTCTTGCAGAAACAATCAGCCTGTTTACAATCAGGTTGACCCGATGCTGAGCCCACACTAAGCGTCCTGCGAGCCGCGCGTCAGTTGGATGACGTCATGCGTTTGGTCCCTTCCGTTCCAATCGATTGTGTCTCCTCGCTCGCACATGACCGTGGCCAGGCTGGCATCACTCGCCCGTCCATGGCACACCCTACCTTTCCGTGAGATATATAGGATCCAGCCTCGCTCCAGCTTTCAACTTCCATCCCTTTGTTTTTTCTCTCGCTAATCACGTAGGCGCTTGTTTGATACTAGAGTTTTAGTGGGGATAGCGTGGATAATCCGCTCCAAACTTTAAATTCTCACTTATCCCCAATGCATGTTTGGTGCTAGAGTACGAGAGAGTTTAATCCCCACTTATCCCCACTTTTCCCCCAAATTTTAGTGTAATTTTTCCAATCCCCAATACTCTACCCATACCTAGTGGATTGGGGATGGGGTTTATGGGGATTGGGTGACAGCAGTGATTCACCCAATACTCTAGGGTATTATCCCCACTAATCTCCACTGAAACACTAGTACCAAACAAGGCCGTAGTATTGCAGTTTGACCCAAAAATAGCCATCAATCCATCTGTACAAGATGGAATTAAGCGAATCGCGCGCGCCTCCTTTTTCGCTAATCCTACTAGTAGTATATTTCACATGGATAGCTTCCTTTCACGTGTCTCGGTCGCCGCGCGCTGTACCTACGAATATGATTTCAAGCCAATTCCTGCACTTCATAACGATGCGTATATAGAATAATGAAGGCACATGAAATCATGGGCGAGGAGCCGATGAGACGACACATGGAAAAACGATCAACGAGTCGACCGAGGTCGTCCCGGTCTCCGGCTCGCACCTCGTCACCAACGTCGTCATCAACGGGCTAGACAAGCGCTAAATCACTTTCACCTCCCTCCGCCTCTCTCCATGCTACTTTGCCGCACCAACCACCCCGATGCCTCCGCCGGCGAGTGAACGCTACCAGATCCGCGTCGTCGCATCCAAATGGTGTCCGACATCTCGTCAGGTGGTCACAGGGGAGAAAGACGCGGCCACAAAGAGGCGCTCCGGCACGTCACACCTCCGTGGCTCGTACCACTACACCAAGTATGGGCTAACACAGCCACCCGCGCTCTACCGCTAGGAGGGACGCACGAAAGAGAGGAGCTAAAACTTCCTTCGCGCCAAAGCGGGAGTGGGGTTAGGTTTCACGCTCAAAAGGGCTTGCGAAATGATCCGAGAAGAGGGGAACAATGTGATATAACGCACTCGTCGCCCCTATCAAGCCTACCAGAATTTGAGGGAAAAAAGCGGCCACTTAGTGCAAATGAAATCCCTTGACGTGTTAATTGTTGAAATCCCGAAAATCACGGGTATGGGGTTTCCGTGAAATCCTAACTTCTCGAGACGATTCCGACGGTAGGTGGCACACCCAAATCGGAGCTCGTACTCGATAGGTAGGACTCCGCCAAAATGACATCTTGACATGAAATGCTTAGATCAAAACTAGGGCGATAAAAGGATGGGTCCTTGATTTATGGTGGGAAAAGCCCCAAAACCTCCGCATCGCCCTAGTCTCCTAGAATCTGGGCCAGAGGAGAGTGGAACCTGTTCGGAGCAACCTGTGACCCATTAGGAGGCCGTCACGTTGCCAATGAGACAAATGGAACTCCAGGCCCAATGCCAAACGTATACAATACCATCTCTACATTTTCATCAAACAACAAATTTACTCCTCATACTAATAACCTACTTACATAATTCAACTTCCAAGCCGATGCCAAACGTATAAGAAGATCTCAATGCATCGGAGGAGCCTGACACACACATTTGGTTTTGGGCGCCCGGAATTCTCCTTTTAGGTTTAGCCACGTGCCTAAATTTGGCCCCTGCTTGCCCTTGTGGGAAAAAAAATGAGATGGGAGGAGAGCGCTGCCTGCCGTTGGATGTTGGGAGGATGGACGGACAAGATAGGGATTCGCTAGATGTTGCCACGGATAGATGACATGGCAATCAAATCTCACCAAACCCGCGTCTTGGCGCCTCTAAATTTGATTTTTGGTGTGAGCGGGACACCAAATTTTGGGCTGAGCGCGCCATTTCATTTGATATCCAAAATATTTGGGTCAACACCCACCCAGAGTCTCCTCGCTCTTTCCCCAATCCCTCCCTCCGCCACCGCGACCGCGCCGCCGCCACAAACCCCACAGCCACCGCGCGCCGCCGGCCAGTCTTGCTGCCCTTCTCCGGCCGTCGAACCCTCTCCCTCCGCCTCCGCAGCTCACGAAGACCCCCACCTACCTACCCGAATCACGCCCCGACGGCGCATCCCCGCCCCTGCATCCGGCAGAGCAGCAGCAGTAGCTGGAGAGGATGGCGCCGCCGCGTCTGCCGGGAAGGGCCAGAAGCTCAACTGCCGCCAGGACGACGCGGCTCCGGCTGTCCTCGATACCCTAGCAGGAGGCAGAGCAGCAGCATCTGGAGAGGACGGCGCCGCCGTGTCTGCTCCGGCGCCGCCGTCCGACCAGCCGCCCCGCCACCAGAAGCCCGCCTCTACAGCGCGGGGGCCGACGGCCTCAAGATTTTCCTCCTCCTGCACTGTGATGTGATAAGGTAGCACCTTCCCATCGATTTAGCTCGCCCATAACCTGTTTGTGTCGGATCCGCCCTACCCAAACTGAATCATATGTGTTTGCTTTGATTCAGTTTTGCAGATGCTACGAGTTGCTATTCCCGCCGTGCTGGTGCACTCCGCCGGAGCTCCAGAAACCGTCCAGGTCGCCAGGTTGCTGCTGCCGGTGTCCACCACGACCTGCTGCACCATGGCGTTGCTCCGTCCGTCGGAAGGTCCTTGCTGACCCTGCCATATTCTCCTAGGACTGCGCTCGTACCTATGTTTGCAGCGATGCGACCGAATCGTGCTCCTGCACCTAAAGAATGCTTTTGCCGTTTGCTTGTTCTAGTTAGGTGCATATCTTGTATGTTGTACAGCAGGTTGGGTCGTACTGATTATGGCAGAACCAGATAAACACCTTCTCATAGACGTGATTTCTGATTGGAAGGCTCGCTGCTCTAGCACAATAGATTCTTGTAAAAGAGTCAAACCGAATGTTTACCAAAGCTAAAGGAAAGTGATTGGATAAAATCATATTGTGGAATGGTTTTAAGTTGCAAGTGAAATAGATATTCTGAGTATATAATACAATTTAAAGACTCAATTTTGACCATTAGTTTGGCATTCTCTATTTAAATATTTGAAGGACTTGCTGACCTTTGTTTGGATCATTAGTATCCTGAAAATGTACTTCATGTTTCAGATCCATATTGTTTTACTCACAAAGTGCTAGCTCACATCATCTTGTACTACTTATACCTGTAGCATTTACTGTATAGTCAGTGTAGTCAAACATGGGAACAAAAGCTAAAGACACTATGTACTGCTTAAATGGCCTAGGACGTGGTGGACACCGGCAGCAATGACGCCTAAGCGTCGGAGTGCCCCCCCTTCGCCTTAGGACGCCTTGGCGCCTTTAAAACCATGGTGCTTTGTTTGCATATGTTGAGTAATCCTTCTTTGCGATTTACTGCAGGAGGAGAGCATGAGGATGAGCACAAGCAGCTGGCACAAAGGCAGGTAGTCCCAAGGTGTTTTTCTTGCTGGGTAATGAATGAGGCATACACTTGTGTTTGTTAGCAGCTGGCTTTAAGGGGTTCCTTTCCTGACCTGATGATGGCTTGTTCTTGTTTGAAGATAACGAGGACTAAACAATGGCAGCGGTGTGCTTTTTCTTGGACTCCATTTGTCCCAATCACCAAAAAAATTTTCCTTGTGGCTTTTTATGCTGGGATTGAACGTTGAACATAGTTGTTTAGAGCATTCAGTGCGAAATTCATATCTGCATCTAAGGAGCCCTCACAGTATTGTTGCTGTTTGTCATTTCTCAGGTTGTTCTTCACTAATCATATCAATGTTAGATCTGGAGAGCTCTTTCAACATTCATTGCATTGATTTTTATTTGACACCTGAACTTTTAAATATGCGCAAATACAATGATGACAAGTGCGTATGATTTCAGAACTTCTGCATGTGTGTCTCGTTTTTTGGTTGATGTTTCAAAGCCGACGTGTGGCTGCTTGTGGCACCCTACTTTGTTTTGCAATTACACGCATAGTTGATAATAGGTTGGATTCTTCTTACCTGATGATGCTAGCGGTACCTTGTGTTGTGACGCAAGTGGTTTTCTTATTTACAGTGCAATGAAACTGCTAGGGTTGGCTGTCATACTCTTCTTGATAGTTTATCAAGGTTGGTGGTGAAACTGTTGCATGTGTGTGTGTGGCGCTAGTAGGTACCAAGCTAATTATCTGAATCCCATATGCATAGGGTAATTACAGTAGCTTGTGTACATTGTTATTTGATGCCTAAGCATAGAAGCTGAACCACTTGCGTTTATGTGGTGATTGCTTCCCTGGGTGCTCTCTGATATATATATATATATATGGTGACAATGCATCGGGATTTCAGATCCAATAATAGAAGCATTTGTCTGTTGATGTGTTTTATTTAACTGTCTTGGGATGGATTTGCGTTGCTTTTTTGCATCAGCATTCGGTGATGTTTGTTGTTTTTGGTGGTGTGAAAACTTTCGTTCATGTTTTGGGTTGTGTTGCACGAGTATAGTAGTATTACTGTGTGAATTGAAGCGTATATATGTTCTCTCTACAGGTTGAATGTCTAAAAAAGGGGATGGTCTTGGCCTCGCGCGTGGCGGTCTGGTCCACCGAGTCCTCTGGCTAATTTGGTCAGGCCGTTCAGGCTGTGGTGGTGCACCGTGGTTGTCCCTTCTTTGACTCCATGTGTTTTATGGGGGAGTTTCTTGCTCCTCTCTGTGATCTCTAAATCTTGTTTAGTATTTGGACCTCAAATATGTGTGAAGTCTGAATTGCTTTCTTGGATATAGTGGATGTACTTGCTTGTGTGAAACGAATCGTGCTCCTGCACCTAAAGAATGCGTTTTCCGTTTGCTTGTTCTAGTTAGGTGCATATCTTGTATGTTGGACCGCAGGTTGGATCCTCCTATGCTGGTTCCGTTCCGCCATGTAGACATGTTGATAGTTGTTGTCCACAAAAAATGATTTATTTGCTTCAATGGTGAATTGATTGGTTATGTAGACATGTTCATTGGTTGGGACTTAATTTTTTAGTAGTTGTCATATACTTTTGTTGGAGCACGCTGAACATTGGCCAACAATATATGCTCATGTTGGGTTGGTCGTTGTGCTTTGTTTGCATATTTTGAGTATTATCCTCCTTTGTGATTTACTGCAGGAGGAGCACAAGCTGCTGGCACAAAGGCAGGTAGTCCCAAGGTATTTTTATTGCTGGGTAATGAACGAGGCATACACTTGTGTTTATTAGCAGCTGGCTTTAAGTGGTTGCTTTCCTGACCTCGTGATGGGTTGTTCTTGTTTGAAGATAATGAGGACTAAACAATGGCAGCAGTGGCCTTTTTCTTGGACTCCATTAGTCCCAATCACCGAAAATATTTTCCTCGTGGCTTTTTATGCTGGGATTGAACTTTGAACATAGTTGTTTAGAGCATTCAGTGCGAAATTCGTATCTGCATCTAAGGAGCCCTCACAGTATTGTTGCTGTTTGTCATTTCTCAGGTTTTTCTATCAATGTTAGATCTGGAGAGTTCTTTCAACCTTCTATGCATCGATTTTTATTTGATACCTGAACTTTTAAATATGCGCAAATACAATGATGACAAGTGCGTGTGATTTGAGAACCCGCAGCAGCACCTGTGCTTTCAGAACTACTGCTGCATGCGTGTCTCTTTTTTTGGTTGATGTTTCAAAGCTGATGTGTGGCTGCTTGAAGCACCCTCCTTTGTTTTGCAATTACACGCATAGTTGATAATAGGTTGGTTTTGTTCTTACCGGATGATGCTAGCAGTACCTTTTGTTGTGATGCAGTGGTTTTCTTCTTTACCATGCATATTGAAACTGCTAGGGTTGGCTGTCATACTCTTCTTGATAGTTTATCAAGGTTGGTGGTGAAACTGTTGCATGTGTGTGTGTGGCTTTAGTAGGTACCAAGCTAATTATCTGAATCCCATGTGCATAGGGAAATTACAGGAACTTGTGTACATTGTTATTTGATGCCTAAGCATAGTTGCTGAACCACTTGCGTTTATGTGGTGATTGCTTCCGTGGGTGCTCTCTGATATAATTATGGTGACAATGCATCGGGATTTCATATCCAATAACACAAGCATTTGTATGTTGATGTGTTTTATTTAACTGTCTTGGGATGGATTTGCGTTGCTGTTTTGCATCAGCATTCGGTGATGTTTGTTGTTTTTGGTGGTGTGAAAACTTCCGTTCATGTTTTGGGTTGTGCTGCATGAGTATAGTAGTATCACTGTGTGAATTGAAGCATATATATGTTTGCTCTGCAGGTTGAATGTCTAAAAAAGGGGCTAGGTCATGCCGACATTTTCCATTACATGCAGGTTGTTTTCTCATTATTTGCTATTTTTCTTGGTTGGTATTATCAGTCCTGATTATTAGAAGCTGAAGAAACTTTGTTGATCTGGTGATGTGCAGAGGGAGATGACGAATCTTGGCTGCACAGTCTGGATCAAGGAGTGGCTGGAGCTGGGCAAGGGTGGCACGACGCTGATCCCGAGGCAGGTTTTCTCTATCTCCTCCAGTCTCTTGTGTTCCATGTGATGTTTACGAACTCTGGTGTGGTTCCAAGCATTAGATATATACTGGCATGTTGTTTCTAGGGACATGGTTCTTGAGTAATTCGAAGTAATTAGCCTCGTGGATGTGGGCTTGTTGTGTGAATTCGAATTTTCTAGCATTTTTGCTCATCATCTTGCTTTAGTTGATGAGCTAGGCTGGTAGTTTGATTGTCTCTAGAGGTTTGCTGGGATGCATTTGAATGTCTCTAGAGGTTTTTGAGGTTTGATCGGCCATGCTATTGTGTTACAGGTAGCTTGGTTCAAGTCGGTGCTTTGGAGGATGAGATGACTGTGAGGGCTAATTAAGCAGCGAGGACAGGGGAGCAACTCCCTCCCCGCCCCCTTCTTTGCTGCATGTGCTGCTTTGGCCGCGGCTAAAAAATGTCTTGGTCCTCTTGACATGGTAGGCATTCTTGTGATGCTCCAGGTTGAGGAGGTTGTAATAGCAGTAGCACTACGTGTCCTTTACTTGGTTGCAACGTTTGATTCTTACGTAGCACTGTGCATTTGTATATTCTTTGCCATGTGCTCTGTAAAGTCCAAAAATATTAAAGGTCATGGCCAAATTTTCTGTACTTGGTAATGTCATCTGATAATGGACTGCTGCTGTGCGTTTTCAGATCTATTTGATGTGTGATGAAAACGTTTGAAAACCTGTGTGCAAATTTCGAGGACACATGGAGCTATCTTGGCTGATTTATTGGGTTGAATGAATTGACTGTTTTCTTTTTTGAGAGAGCTCTGAAATCTTTTTGCTCTTTATTCTTCCGTAATAGAGCAGTCGACAGACACGGAGGCCAGCTATCTTCTATCCATCTGTCAGATCGATGTTGGTTACCGCACCGCGACTCAGGCTAAGACAAAAGTCAGGCCAATTGACTCCATCCTGCCCAGGAGAACGACCCCTGTCTGATATTTTTGAAGATATTTACCCTAGTGCCTTCCTTTCCTATTTTGAAACATAGATCGGTTTCGTACCAGCTCCACCTCAAATAATAGCACCAGTTGTAGTGCAAACTTAGAGCATCGCGTCCCCCAAATGACGTTTGGGGGATGGCAGACAGAAATGGAGAAAAACACGGTCCAGTCACGTCCCTCAAAGCTAAGTAGCGTCTCATTTTATGTCCGGCGTCCCTAGTAGAGACTCTATGTACAGAGTCTCTACCGGGGACGCCGGACACAAAAATAGCGTCCGGACGCATGCATGCAACCCCTTCTCCCCACATGTCATTCTCTTTTCCCACACTTTCTCTCACCTACTTTTCTCACATGGGGTGGTCTCCTCTATTAAAATGCATGCATCCGAACGCCGTTTGAGGGACGCGGCTAGGAAGAGTCTCTTTTTGTACAGATTTTTAGTCTCTTTTTGTCCGGTCCCAAACATGCCCCAAATCATTTGTGTCGGACGTTTTTTGAGAGACGCGACCGGAGATGCTCTTAGCTAGCCAAATGGTCCAACAAAAGGATGCATGGAACAACATGATGTAGCGCACTCGTCGCCCCTTATCAATCCTTGAAAATATTGAGAAAAAATTTGGCCACTTAGTGCAAATGAAATCCCTCCGCTTGTTATTCGTGGAAAGCCCCAAAATAGCAACTTTGGTGATTCCGTGAAATCCAAACTTCTTGAGACAATTCGGACGGCTGGTCGCACACCCAAATCAGAGGTCCTGTGCAATATGGATGGCTGCAAAAGTGACATCTTAACCTGAATTGTTGAGACAAAAACTAGGACTAGAAAAGGCGCGATCTTGATTTCTGGCGGGAAAAAGGCTCAAAACCTCCGTGTCACCGTAGCATCCTAGAATCTAGGCGGGAAGAGCATCGAACCTTCGGAACAACCCGTAATCCTATTAGGAGCAGTGGCGGAGCCAACAGCCCCACCCTAAAATTGGGCCCAGCCCATATGTCTTATGTACAAAATAAAGGAAAAAAATAAAAAAGCCCAGCCCAAGTAAGGTCTGCCCCACCCTAAAAAAATGGGCTGGATTCGCCACCGATTAGGAGGCTTCGTGGAGCCAAGGCGGCGCATGGAACTCCATGCACGAGGTAGTAGCATTCCGCGACTTGAACAATACACAAGAATCATGAAAAGTAGACACCTTTGTGCATTCGCATAAAGTGATAGGTACTCGCTTTCCCCACGCACCAAATAAGGTCACCGAGGAAGCGCAAAGGAGATGTGGTCCGTGGAATGAAGAGTGTGACGCCACCAATTCATGTAGTTTATAATGCCCCTTGCAACGTGAGAGGCACATGAAATAATAGGTGATGCGCAGAATGATTCGACAAGAGAGTTGTTGCCTTAAAAAGTCTTAGTTCGCTTGTGATATCGATAAGTCGTTTCCTTGGCTGCGGCCCGTTCGGTTTTTTACCTGGCCGTGTGCACTTGTATATTGTATGCCCTGCGCTCGAATGTCTGAAAAGTATTAAAGGTCCTGCCCACATTTTCTGCGACTCGCTAATGATATATCGTAATGGACTCGCTGTTGTTACCTTTAAGATCTGTTTTGCTGTGTGATGAAAGCATCTGAAAACAAGTGCTTGGAAACCTAGAAATATCTTGGGTGATTTATTGGGTTAAATGAATTTTCTCTTTTCTGCCATGAGAGCATCTCCACCGGGGCGCCCATAGCGGCCCCGATATCGTTTTGGGGTCCAGGGGCCAAAATGGGCTCACACCGGCGCGCCCCAAAAGGCGCCGGCTAGATTTCGATCCCAATAGAAGCGCCGACAACCCTGTGCTGGCCCCTTCGCAAAGGGCGCGAATCGGGCACGTCGGCGCCTTGTGGCACGTCGGTTTTCGTGGGTGGGCTCTGCCTGGAAGCGAGAGGTGGCGGCGGATTGCATTGAGAACGACACGGGAAGGTTGGTCGTCGGCGTTAATGGTCTCCCGCTCGGAAATCGAGCAACGACGAGGGAGGCGACTGGCCACGCGGTATCCACCCATCTCCCCCACATGCGTTCAATGCGCGTCCGCCGCCGCCCTTAAAACCACACCGACACACTTCCCTTCTTCCCCGTCTTCCAACCCTAGCCGCCGCCACCTCCATTCTTGCCGACGCTGTGCGAAACACTCACCGACGCAAACAATTCGCGATGTTGCACAATGCCGAGGCCGGCGAGGGCGCACTCCGATCGCTGCAGCTCACGTACGATGAGGCGGACGTCATGTATTGGCAATGCACCCCCTTGCAGCTGCAGTTCAAGCTACCACACGGGTGGCACATGTCGTCGGCCGACCGGAGCCAGCCGTCGAACGCGTTCACCAGCCCGGCGTGGCCAGGGCGCTTTGAAGAGGAGCGCGCCATCGAGCTCGCGCGTTCGGTCGGCCGCGACGCCGGCCGTTTCAACCGCGTCACCCGCCAGGCCTGGTGGCAAGGCCACGACGTCGCCACAATGCTGGTGGAGTACGGCTAACTCCCGCGCTTCCACGGTGACACCCCGCACGTCCCGCTCTACTACCCCCAGGCGCAGTGCATGGCACCGGAGGCACCGCCTCTACAGAGGCCGTGGGCAAGAACCACGCCAGCCCACACGCGCTCCGGCTGGTCAAGCGTCGGTGCACCTCCTTCTGCCGGCATCGTCGTCCACGACAACCAAAGGCGCACGGCTTCCGCCTCGGCTCGGAGGATGCCGGGGGCATCTGTCCAACGCCAACGCGTCAAGGAGGAGGACTCGGTCCCTCGGCCGCCGCCTCCGCCGGTGAAGGGGCGATGGTGGGAGATGGAAGCGGAGGCTCATGAGGCCCTTCGCGGCGGCGACGACCCGGAGGAATTCCCCGGCAGCACTTCATCGCCGACCGCTCCGTCGACGAGGACTACCAGCAGAGGTCCGCCATGGACCACGTCGAGAACTTCGTCGACCTCGCCAATCCTTCTGAGCCGCCGGCGCCACAGGAGGAGGAGGTCGACTGGTCCTTCGACTTGTCCGGTGACGACGATGGCGACGATGATGACGGCGACAACGCGAACAACCTCGACTTCAGCTCCTTCGACGCACGCTGCCGCTAGTTTTCTTTTTTGGTTTTTATTTTAAATTCGAGTCACTTCTGTATAAAACTTGTCTAAATTTGTATGAATTTCACTTTTTAAAATGTTTTTTACATTTGAATTATATCGGGGCTGTCGCATGGGGATACCGGCGTGGAAACAACATCCCAAATAGAGCATGCGGGCGCCCCCATACGGTAGAGCCGGCGCCTATTTGGGTGACGCGGGTGGAGATGCTATGGGAAAGCTATGAAATCTGCTCTTTATTCTTCCGTACATAGCAGTGGATAGAAACGGAGGCCACCTATCTGACTATCTCATATGTCCTATCCAGCTTAGGAGCGAACGACCCTTGTCTGCTATTTTGGGACAAATTTAGCCATGCACCTTCCTTTCCTATTTTGAAACATCGATCGGGCTCCGTACCAGCGGTACTACTCCACCACAAAAAAAGTACCAGCACTAGTACAACTTGAGCGGGAGACATAGGTGCAAACTGAGCTAGCCATGGAACAGCGTGATGTATCGCACCTGTTGCCCCTATCAAGCCTTCAAAACAAATTCATGTAGTTAATAAAGTCCCTCGAAATGATTAGAGTCACATGAAATCAAAGGTGATGCATCAAATGATCCGACAAGATGGCACATGGAACAGCGTGATGTATCGCACCTGTTGCCCCTATCAAGCCTTCAAAATAAACAAATTTAGCCATTTAGTGCAAATGAAATCTCTCGACATGTTAATCATGAAAATCCCGAAAATCGCAAGTCTGGGGATTCCGCAAATCATAACTTCTCGAGATGATTTCGACGGCTGGTTGAACGCCCAAATCGGAGCTCGTAAGCAATAGATATGGCCCCACCAAAACATCTTAACATGAAATGTTGAGACCAAAACTAGGGCGGGAAAATGTCGGGGCCCTAATTTCCGGCGGGAAAGCCCCAAAACCTCCCCTTCCCATAGCCTCCTAGAATCTAGGCGGACAGAGCGCTAAATCTTCGAAACAACTCCGTAACCCTATTACGACGTTGTCACGGTATCGAGGCGTCGCGTGGAATTCCATGCATGAGGTAGTAGCGCTCCGACGACTTGAACATGGCGCTTTAATCACGAAAAGGTGCCACCTTTGTTCATTCACAAAGGGCATGCACCCCGAGGAGGTGCATAAAGTGATAGGTACTTGCCTTGCCCGGGGAACCGGAGGCACATGAAATCATAGGTGATGCGTAAAATGATCTAACAAGAGGAGGCATAGAACAACATGATGTAGTGTACTAGTCACCCCCTATTAAGGGAACCGGAGGGAGGGGCTTTAACGGTGAGGGGGGAATTCGGTGTGGCACCCATTCCCGTTGTCTGTCATGTGCACTGTGATCATATGTAGCAATATGGTCCAAGATTCCATGAATCTTGGGATGCCTATTATGCGCGTCAACTCATAAAATTGAACTCGTGTGCCACACGAGAGCTAGAGGTACATGGATTGGCCGACAACGCATGTGGCGATAGAGTCCGGCGGCATGATGGTACACCAAAGTGGTAGGAAAGGAGATGAAAAGTAGTGTCATGAAAAAACCCAACGTCTTGACGCCTCCGGAAACCCACCGCTTCCCTAGACCTTCTTGACGTGCTGGAAATCATGCCTATCATTGCAAGTGCACTATAAGTCGTTGGTACACATGTAGACTCATATTTCATGCGACGTGGGGATACTTATAAACTAGGATTAGAGAGAGTGAGAGAGAGAATAGAACACTATGTTAATCCATCTTGGAAGGGACTACGACCATTCTTCGTGTCATCACGTCCTCTTTGTACGGGCATGCATGTACGTGCTCAAATCTATAAATTGAATTCAATAGTTTTGACACTCCCTCCAGATAGCACGCCTTTCTGTGGTACCACAATAACTGGAGCGGGAGCTGACGTCGCGGGCCACGAAGACGTGGACTAAGACATAGAAGAAACTTACGGTTTTCGATAGGGGGTGACGCACCGGTGGAATATGATCAATGCCATCCGAGAGTAGAGGGATGGATAGGGCAGCGACAGTTCGATTGGTGCGGGGCGACGATGCGACAACGTCGATAGGTGGCATGTGATTAGGCTAGTGGTCACGGTTGGGTCATAACAACAAAGAAGAGACGTTGGCGGTGAGCGCATGCTTTTAGGACTGGGGAGACAAGTGGGTTGTAGTGATGAAAAGTACAAACTATAGAAACCCTACCCAACACCAACGGACACACCCTAGCCAGTGGCGGTCCTACCTCGGGTGGGTCTTAGGCAAGATGTAAGTGCAATCAAGCTTAGAATATTTTGCCCAAGCAAGCCACTAATTAGACCAACTTTATATATTATAACTTAAAAGGCATGCACGAGGAGAGCCCGGGAAGCTGCCCAGGCTAGTCGGGCCCTAGCTCCACCAATGACCCTAGCTTCCCTAGATCTTCCTCGGCCGGAGTGGCATTCCATGCCGAGGCTAATCAGGGCCTAGCTCCGCCAATGATGTGGCGAAGGTAAAGGAGTGGTCGGGTGAGTAGTGCATGTGCATAAGAGCGACCTCTCATATGCGGTACATGGAAAAGCAATGTAAGAGGGTTCCTGTTCTTGCCAGAAAATAAATGGGAGTGGTGTATTTGGTACTGGTTCAGTATATCTACGTTATCTCGTTGTGTTTGTATAAATAGGAGTAGTGTTCCAAGATGCATACTCTGTTGGACCACGTGAAGAAGCAATTCTTACAAGATGCACATTCTGCCTGCTAGATAAGCATCAGCCCACTAGCATCTAAAGTAATATGGCCCAAGTGAACGACATTCAGTCCAATAGGGGAACCAGGTAGGTCATGTTGTATGGCTGTGAAGCATTGCAACTTTTAGTCCCACCTTGCTAAGCTAGATAGGTTGGGAGCACCTTATAAGGGAGACATTTTGTTGTCTTCTAGATACTAGTATAAGATGAGCCACGTAGCTATATAGCGCGTGCGCTCGCGTGAATATTCGCGACTCAAGACTTTGGACGCTTGGCGACGGCGCAACTAGCAATTATAATCGACCTTCTTTTTTAAAATAAATATATTTTTGTACGTAGACTTTCCGCTCTGTGCAATAGTCCGTTCGGTCCAAACTTTTATTTACTATAATTGTACTTTGCGACGGAGCCAAATGTTTTCCATGCATTGGTTATTATTTACGAGTCGAACACTGCCAAAACACGATGCATCGAGCGAGCTTTTATTTGGACTATGTTAATCCATCTTGGAAAGGACGTGATGCCCACATATGTCTTTTTGTTTTATTTTAGTTTCTTCATATTGATCCACTTTGGTTTTTGAGATGGTTAGGGTTTTAGGGTTTTGGAAATGTATGTAATGCAATAAACAAACAATCGTGGCAATAGCACAATCGTGGCTCTGCGGGAACTGCACCGTCGCTGCGCGCCAATAACTTCCGTCGCGAGGTAGGCGACGGTTAGGTTTAAATTAATTGTGCCGCCGACGGGTCGGCCCCGCCACTCCCCGCCTCGCTTTCGCCGTGTCCGGCGTCCCCGGTGCGTCCCCTGTGGGACGGGGACGGGCTCGGGGCGCCGGACACCGAGTGGGGGCGCGCCGGACAAAAAAGGGCTTTGGGGGACGCGGCTGGAACGCTTTTTTTGTCCGGCGCGCCCCAAATCCCTTTGGGGGACGGTTTGGGGGACGCGACTGGAGATGCTCTTATATTTCTTTCATATTTATTTTTGATTCAAATAGGAAACGCCAAACTATTAAGAGGGGTGGTCTCGATGAGCTTGATGAGGATGTTTTCAAAGCCATATACATACCCTACCACAATATACTGCCGTCACACAAAGTGAGGAGAGTTTAGGTTTTCAGACAAAAAAGATTTTTGAATAGTTTCTATAAATACGCGTACAACTTAGTCTGTCGGATTCACCGTCGCATGTCTCGGTAGCAACCGGTCTGGGAGCCGTACCTTACGAGAACGCTAAGCAGAAGTGCTCTGGTAAGTGTCAGCACCAGGCTCGGTCGCCAGCGGAACATTCGGCGCCAACACCATTTTGGCCTAGTGCACTTACTTTGGTCGAAGCACTTGTGTCAATCTGACATGTGAATAGGTCGGCCCGATGGTACGCTGGAGGAGCCAGCATGGGAGCCGGTTATGCCGACATACCGCTGACTTGCATGCGTAGGAATTTCTCAAAGAGTCATATACACTTTTGATCCACAACTCGTATTAGACGCTGCGAGTTTAGCATCTACAACTCGCAAACCGAGTTCAGAGGTACCACAACTCGTATTGAGTGAGCAAATAAGTACCCAATCAATCAGAAGTGGACATGTGGCTTTGTAAATTTTGCATAAAGGCCCCTAATATATTTCCCCAACACAAGTAAACTTAGTACTGTCTTACATGTAGGTCCCACCTGTCAATAGCGTAATAAATAATAAAATCAATTTGGCTGAAAGGGGATTCGAACAAAGGAGCTAAACCTTCAGGCCACGTTCGCTAGCCACTGTAACACCGAGGGTTATGCCTCACAGGGAAGGACGTAATAATATATACTGTAGCACCTAATAGTAGTGCATTTGACATTAGCGCATGAACCCATCGGAGACAATTCTAGGTTGCGTCGCGCGCGCTGCCGGACATTTTGTTGAGCATTCCGTTAAATAGATCTAGTGGTATATATCTCTATCATGTTTATGTACGTGTATATATACACATATATATGTATTGATCACATATAAATAGAAGAGGCGTGAGGAGGCTTTGCCCTCACCGAAACTCCAAACCCTTTGTTTCTGACTTGGTCTCAGAGCCGACTCGAGCTCTCTTCCTCCGCCATCGCTAGAAACCCTAGCCCCGCCACTGCGCCGTCTCTGTCTCGCCGTTGCCGTCGCGATGTCCACCACTCCAGCTCTCGCGCCGACAAACTCCACCAGCCTTTCCACCGTTGTGGCCGGCCCGGTCATCGCGTCTTCGTCGGAAGCGACGGTATTGCCGGTCCTCCCCACCATTGTCGTTCGCCTCAACGGTAGCAACTTCATGGTGTGGAAGGCCCTCACCCGTCCCAACTTCGTCGAAGGTTTAGAACATCCCATCACCCCGACGAGGCTCCCGGCTCCGAACGGCCACATCGATAAGCGTGACGGCTACAGACTGCAGCAGCTCGCCGCAGAGACAGCGGGTGCAAGCGTGTTCGTCTCCGAGGGTATGTTCTGGCGCAGCTTCTCCCATTACTCCCTTGTCTCGTCGCGGATTTGGAGGTGGGATTTGGGGGTTGTGAGTGATTTGAGTTTGTGGGGGTCATCGAGAATCAGGTAGGGGGCGCGATTCTTGTCCCGTCAGTACATGCTCAGTCTAGCCAGAGGGCACGTTCGCGGGGGCGACCGGCGACGGAGGGAGCGGTGATCCGTGAAACATGGCGACCGACGGCGAAGGGAGCCGTGGCTCGCGAGCTTGCTCGAGCTCCGACGGGGAAAGCGGCTATTCGCGAGCGCGGAAAGCTTGGTCGCTGGTCGCGAGTCGGGTACTCTTTCCTTGTTCCTCTGCTCATTTTGTGCTATGATTTCATCTTCTATTAGTTCGCATGTGTGATTGTTTAGTTCAGGCGCGGTCGCCACGAGATCTACGAAATCAGTGACATATTTTTCTTCGGTTGGGGTAGCTCGTATTTTGATTTAGCGCTCCTGCTGTTGTATGGAAAGGTAGGTAGCACGCTCGTGGAATCCTGCCCTCTTGTGTGTGGATGGAAGAGAACGTAATAGTCAAGGGATTTTCTACTCGATTTTCATGTAAGGTTCTGAGAATTGTTTCTAGCATAAGTTGTGATTGAAGCATCTGCATCTTGTTAACTGGCGATGTGCTTAGGTTCTAGCATAAGTTGTGATTGAAGCACCTGCACCTGCATCTTGTTTCAGTATCACTCTTATCCTTCTCATTTTTAGTTATATTTTATCACTCTTCCTTTCATTCTTCAGTTTTTCAGTTTAGTCTGTCATTATTCGTTTTTCAGTTCATTGTTAGTCTCTTTCGTCAGCGTTGATTTTTAGTAAGTCATTCTTCATTTTTCATTTTTGATTTGATATCTTCTCATTGTTAGTCATATAGTTAGTTATTTTGTATCATTCTTCATTTCATTCTTCACTTTTCGTCATTGATTTTGAGTCTATCAGTTGTCATTCTGTCCCTATGTCTCTGTTTATTGGTTTTTCAGTTCATTCTTAGTCTATTTCTTGAGCGTTGATTTTTAGTCCGTCATTTTTCATTTATCATTCTTCCTCGTCATTCTTTTTTAGCTATCTTACCAATTTTTCGTACTTGTCAGCCTATTTCTTTATTGTCATTCCATGTTTAATTCTTTCTTTTTTCTTATACCTCTTTATCACTCACTTTTACTTTTTTATTATCATTTACATTGTCATTCTTATTGAGTAATTTCTTTCTTCATTTTATCTTTATCTTATTGTGATTCATTCTCCTATATTATCATTCTTCATTGTCATTTTTTTTTACTTATCTTAGCAATTTTTCAGTTTTCCTATTTCTTTCTTTCCATTCCTTGTTTAATTCAGTTTTTTCAGTTTAGTCTGTCATTATTCGTTTTTCAGTTCATTGTTAGTCTCTTTCGTCAGCGTTGATTTTTAGTAAGTCATTCTTCATTTTTCATTTTTGATTTGATCTCTTCTCATTGTTAGTCATATAGTTAGTTATTTTGTATCATTCTTCATTTCATTCTTCACTTTTCGTCATTGATTTTGAGTCTATCAGTTGTCATTCTGTCCCTATGTCTCTGTTTATTGGTTTTTCAGTTCATTCTTAGTCTATTTCTTGAGCGTTGATTTTTAGTCCGTCATTTTTCATTTATCATTCTTCCTCGTCATTCTTTTTTAGCTATCTTACCAATTTTTCGTACTTGTCAGCCTATTTCTTTATTGTCATTCCATGTTTAATTGTTTCTTTTTTCTTATACCTCTTTATCACTCACTTTTACTTTTTTATTATCATTTACATTGTCATTCTTATTGAGTAATTTCTTTCTTCATTTTATCTTTATCTTATTGTGATTCATTCTCCTATATTATCATTCTTCATTGTCATTTTTTTTTACTTATATTAGCAATTTTTCAGTTTTCCTATTTCTTTCTTTCCATTCCTTGTTTAATTCTTTCTTTTCTTATACCTCTTTATCATTCACTTTTTTGCTTATTATCATTTTCATTGTCATTCTTCTTGAGTAATTTGAGCTTTAATTTTTCTTTTCATTCGATTCATATTCCCTAGTATTTTTCTTGAGTAATTCTTTCTTTGTAACTTATGTTCTTCATTTCTTACTAAATTTTTCGTTGATTGGATATGGATTTTTTTGGTCATGTTTTAGTTTGAATGGTTGACTGAATCATTAATGTGATCGTTGCTATGATCATTTGCTCAATCTTCATGAAAGCTGTTTTCATGCGCAACCCGCACATTTATTCGAAAATTTTGTTTTGTCAGTTTTGTTTATGTGTTTCTTCATGGCAGAAAATGGTTTTTTAAATGTTTTCATCTTTTTTACCTCATCAAAGTTCATGTCCTCAAACAAATTTGAGCTTTAATTTTTATTTTCATTCGATTTATATTTCCTAGTATTTTTCTTGAGTAATTCTTTCTTTGTAACCTATGTTCTTCATTTCTTACTGAATTTTTCGTTGATTAGATATGGATTTTGTTCGCCATGTTTCAATTTGACCGGGGAGTGTGTAACTCCGCCTATTACAATTTTTGTCTCAATAGATTCGTATAATGGATAGACGGTTCCAAGCCCGGCAAAAGGAGGAGGGAATACACATTTCTTCCAAAAAAAATTATGTCTTGTTCTGACAGCAAATAACATAATAATAGTAGCTGCGTCCGGCTAAATAAACAAGTTGGTACTTCCAGAATACAACAGAAGTTAAATAGTTGCCTAATCAACATGAGAAACAAGAGGTCTATTGTTTCTTTGTGTTCTGATTGTCAGTTCATATAACAACTCCACATTTGTCAGGTCTATTGTTTCTCATTCTGTATGGTGCCTTGATCTTTTTCTTCTATGTTTGATGTCATGCCGCTTGAATGGTTGACTGGATCACTGTTGTGATCGTTGCCGTTGCTATGATCATTTTCTCGATCCTCATGAAAGTTGTTTTCATGCACAACCTGCACATTTATTCAAAAAAATTGTTTTTTTTGTTTCTTCATGGCAGAAAATGTTTTTTTTTGAAGGTTTTCATCCTTTTTACCTCATCAAAGTTCATGCCCTCTAACAAATTTCTTGCCCATGGATCGTCATCACATATGTCACATGAGAATTTGTCTAAATTTTTATTATGAGTTCAAATCTAGAATACATTATAAGAAGGTAGATGTAGAAAGCTCACATGATCATCCGCAAGAATGGAACTTTTTGGTGCTACCCACACTAGGAAGCTTTGCTAACTTAAGCATGTGGGTGTTTGTTTTTCTGGATTCATAGCAAGGTAAGGGAGATCCAAAACAAATTATAGACGTTACACAATTCATTGGTGGCGAATGCTACATCCTAATTAGCTCGAGGGCAACCCATTGATTAAATCAGAAACCCATGGTAGAGAAGTTTTTAACGGGTTTTCAAATTAACCTAGAGGGATGGTGTTGTCTCCGATTCAGGTCAGCATCCAAGCCGATGATCTTTTTGTGGTCTTCTTTTCTACTACCCCCGATCGTGTTTAATTGACGTGGAGTGTAGCGACACCGTGCAGTGTTTCACGTTGATTAAACACGGTTGGAGGGAGTATCTCCCATTAATGCCTTTTTTCCCGCTCTCCTCACTATATTTATTTTGTTGCCCCAGGTGTTTCGTCCGGAGGAAGATCTTCACTTTGCTACACGGGGGATTTTTTTTTTTTGAGAAAACGCACACGGGGGATGTGTGTCTATCTGAGTGTTTTTACTTTTTTTTGAGGTTGAGTGTTTTTACTAGCTGAGCTAGATACAATTTGGCAGCCCACAGGCTCGCCTGCTGAATCACGTAAAAGCCCAGAGACTACCTACAGGGAGGCCGTCTTTTTGTTGGATGGACTGGACACTCGGTATACATTAGCGTTATTGCGTTTGGCGGGTCGACCTGTTATCCGACCAGCTGATTTGTCTCACGCGCGAGCTCGTGGGTAGCAGATTTTCATATACACGTGGCATTGTTCAACTGGCCGAAAATATGACTGTGCGCGAATTATAAAACAGCTAACTGTAAAATAGACAGTCCCTATTTGATTACCTTGATGCTCGTCTCCCACGTGTAGAAATAATCATGGGTTGGCCAAAGTTAACTCTTTAGTAAAAATCATCATTGGCCCACACGCATGCTGTCATGCATGTGTCATAGCAAATTTGCATGTACCATCATAATTGACACGTGCATGTAATATACACTATATGTTTTATTACAAATTTTTGGTACAAAAATCCGTCAAACAGGCTCTAACTTTATATTCGAAACCTATTCGAATTTCTATGATTTTTGTTTGAGTTTTTAATTCAAATTATCTATCGGGGCTGCCGCATGTGAGACGTCGGTAGAAACAGCGTCCGAAAATAGAGGATGTTGTCATTGGCATCCCTGCCGGCGACTATTTGAGGCATGCCTGGTGGGGATGTCTAATGATTCAGAAAAGAATAAAACTGTTTTACTGTATTTACTTTCTCTGATATTGCCGTATTGCGAGAACTGTTGCTGAGCTTTTGTCAGCTGCTGGATTCTCTAGTGATCTTGGCGTCACGCGATGGGCCCCACCATCCACCGAGGATATCTGATGAAGTGATGATCTTCCTCCCCCACGTAGCACCCGATCGAAGCGCCACGCCACAAAGCAGAGCACGACCTCTCCCATTCATCGCCTTTCTCACTTGTTCCCTCCCCCCACTTGCACTAGCACACCTCCTCTATCTACCAGCCCACCACGCCGGCACTCTGCTCAGCTCCACTATTGCTCAGCTCAGCACACTCGACGTCGACGGCGGCCACCATGTCGATCTCGGCGCTGCTTCAGGGTCTGGCGCAGGAGGTGGACCCGTGGGCGCCGGGGTTCTGGCGCGACTTCGGCATCGGCATGCTCAAGCCTCTGGCCGCCACAGCGGCCGTCGCCATGGCCGTGGCGCTGAGCTCCACGCAGCGGCTGGGCATCGAGGCGGAGATGCTGTACGCCATCGCGCGCTCCTTCCTGCAGCTCTCCGTCATCGGCTTCGTGCTCCACTTCATCTTCACCCAGAGCAGCCCGCTGTGGATCCTCCTCGCCTACCTCTTCATGGTCACCGTGGCCGGGCACACCGCGGGGCAGCGCGCCCGCCGCGTCCCGCGCGGCGGGTGCATCGCCGGCGCGTCCATCCTGGTCGGCACGGGGGTGACCATGTTCCTGCTCGTCGTGCTCAGCGTCTTCGAGTTCACGCCCCGCTACATCATCCCCGTCGCCGGCATGATGGTCGGCAACGCCATGACCGTCACCGGCGTCACCATGAAGAAGCTCCACGAGGACGTCAAGTCCCAGAGGAACCTCGTACGCAGCAAGATTTCGCCGTCGTCTTCTTGCAGAAACAATCAGCCTGTTTACAATCAGGTTGACCCGATGCTGAGCCCACACTAAGCGTCCTGCGAGCCGCGCGTCAGTTGGATGACGTCATGCGTTTGGTCCCTTCCGTTCCAATCGATTGTGTCTCCTCGCTCGCACATGACCGTGGCCAGGCTGGCATCACTCGCCCGTCCATGGCACACCCTACCTTTCCGTGAGATATATAGGATCCAGCCTCGCTCCAGCTTTCAACTTCCATCCCTTTGTTTTTTCTCTCGCTAATCACGTAGGCCTTGTTTGATACTAGAGTTTTAGTGGGGATTAGCGTGGA
This sequence comes from Lolium rigidum, assembly GCF_022539505.1. Classification (NCBI taxonomy): domain Eukaryota; kingdom Viridiplantae; phylum Streptophyta; class Magnoliopsida; order Poales; family Poaceae; genus Lolium; species Lolium rigidum. The sequence goes on along the minus strand of NC_061514.1, from coordinate 54,954,003 downwards.
TAATCCGCTCCAAACTTTAAATTCTCACTTATCCCCAATGCATGTTTGGTGCTAGAGTACGAGAGAGTTTAATCCCCACTTATCCCCACTTTTCCCCCAAATTTTAGTGTAATTTTTCCAATCCCCAATACTCTACCCATACCTAGTGGATTGGGGATGGGGTTTTGTGGGGATTGGGTGACAGCAGTGATTCACCCAATACTCTAGGGTATTATCCCCACTAATCTCCACTGAAACACTAGTACCAAACAAGGCCGTAGTATTGCAGTTTGACCCAAAAATAGCCATCAATCCATCTGTACAAGATGGAATTAAGCGTAATCGCGCGCGCCTCCTTTTTCGCTAATCCTACTAGTAGTATATTTCACATGGATAGCTTCCTTTCACGTGTCTCGGTCGCCGCGCGCTGTACCTACGAATATGATTTCAAGCCAATTCCTGCACTTCATAACGATGCGTATATAGAATAATGAAGGCACATGAAATCATGGGCGAGGAGCCGATGAGACGACACATGGAAAAACGATCAACGAGTCGACCGAGGTCGTCCCGGTCTCCGGCTCGCACCTCGTCACCAACGTCGTCATCAACGGGCTAGACAAGCGCTAAATCACTTTCACCTCCCTCCGCCTCTCTCCATGCTACTTTGCCGCACCAACCACCCCGATGCCTCCGCCGGCGAGTGAACGCTACCAGATCCGCGTCGTCGCATCCAAATGGTGTCCGACATCTCGTCGGGTGGTCACGGGGAGAAAGACGCGGCCACAAAGAGGCGCTCCGGCACGTCACACCTCCGTGGCTCGTACCACTACACCAAGTATGGGCTAACACAGCCACCCGCGCTCTACCGCTAGGAGGGACGCACGAAAGAGAGGAGCTAAAACTTCCTTCGCGCCAAAGCGGGAGTGGGGTTAGGTTTCACGCTCAAAAGGGCTTGCGAAATGATCCGAGAAGAGGGGAACAATGTGATATAACGCACTCGTCGCCCCTATCAAGCCTACCAGAATTTGAGGGAAAAAACTGGCCACTTAGTGCAAATGAAATCCCTTGACGTGTTAATTGTTGAAATCCCGAAAATCACAGGTATGGGGTTTCCGTGAAATCCTAACTTCTCGAGACGATTCCGACGGTAGGTGGCACACCCAAATCGGAGCTCGTACTCGATAGGTAGGACTCCGCCAAAATGACATCTTGACATGAAATGCTTAGATCAAAACTAGGGCGATAAAAGGATGGGTCCTTGATTTATGGTGGGAAAAGCCCCAAAACCTCCGCATCGCCCTAGTCTCCTAGAATCTGGGCCAGAGGAGAGTGGAACCTGTTCGGAGCAACCTCGTGACCCATTAGGAGGCCGTCACGTTGCCAATGAGACAAATGGAACTCCAGGCCCAATGCCAAACGTATACAATACCATCTCTACATTTTCATCAAACAACAAATTTACTCCTCATACTAATAACCTACTTACATAATTCAACTTCCAAGCCGATGCCAAACGTATAAGAAGATCTCAATGCATCGGAGGAGCCTGACACACACATTTGGTTTTGGGCGCCCGGAATTCTCCTTTTAGGTTTAGCCACGTGCCTAAATTTGGCCCCTGCTTGCCCTTGTGGGAAAAAAATGAGATGGGAGGAGAGCGCTGCCTGCCGTTGGATGTTGGGAGGATGGACGGACAAGATAGGGATTCGCTAGATGTTGCCACGGATAGATGACATGGCAATCAAATCTCACCAAACCCGCGTCTTGGCGCCTCTAAATTTGATTTTGGTGTGAGCGGGACACCAAATTTTGGGCTGAGCGCGCCATTTCATTTGATATCCAAAATATTTGGGTCAACACCCACCCAGAGTCTCCTCGCTCTTTCCCCAATCCCTCCCTCCGCCACCGCGACCGCGCCGCCGCCACAAACCCCACAGCCACCGCGCGCCGCCGGCCAGTCTTGCTGCCCTTCTCCGGCCGTCGAACCCTCTCCCTCCGCCTCCGCAGCTCACGAAGACCCCCACCTACCTACCCGAATCACGCCCCGACGGCGCATCCCCGCCCCTGCATCCGGCAGAGCAGCAGCAGTAGCTGGAGAGGATGGCGCCGCCGCGTCTGCCGGGAAGGGCCAGAAGCTCAACTGCCGCCAGGACGACGCGGCTCCGGCTGTCCTCGATACCCTAGCAGGAGGCAGAGCAGCAGCATCTGGAGAGGACGGCGCCGCCGTGTCTGCTCCGGCGCCGCCGTCCGACCAGCCGCCCCGCCACCAGAAGCCCGCCTCTACAGCGCGGGGGCCGACGGCCTCAAGATTTTCCTCCTCCTGCACTGTGATGTGATAAGGTAGCACCTTCCCATCGATTTAGCTCGCCCATAACCTGTTTGTGTCGGATCCGCCCTACCCAAACTGAATCATATGTGTTTGCTTTGATTCAGTTTTGCAGATGCTACGAGTTGCTATTCCCGCCGTGCTGGTGCACTCCGCCGGAGCTCCAGAAACCGTCCAGGTCGCCAGGTTGCTGCTGCCGGTGTCCACCACGACCTGCTGCACCATGGCGTTGCTCCGTCCGTCGGAAGGTCCTTGCTGACCCTGCCATATTCTCCTAGGACTGCGCTCGTACCTATGTTTGCAGCGATGCGACCGAATCGTGCTCCTGCACCTAAAGAATGCTTTTGCCGTTTGCTTGTTCTAGTTAGGTGCATATCTTGTATGTTGTACAGCAGGTTGGGTCGTACTGATTATGGCAGAACCAGATAAACACCTTCTCATAGACGTGATTTCTGATTGGAAGGCTCGCTGCTCTAGCACAATAGATTCTTGTAAAAGAGTCAAACCGAATGTTTACCAAAGCTAAAGGAAAGTGATTGGATAAAATCATATTGTGGAATGGTTTTAAGTTGCAAGTGAAATAGATATTCTGAGTATATAATACAATTTAAAGACTCAATTTTGACCATTAGTTTGGCATTCTCTATTTAAATATTTGAAGGACTTGCTGACCTTTGTTTGGATCATTAGTATCCTGAAAATGTACTTCATGTTTCAGATCCATATTGTTTTACTCACAAAGTGCTAGCTCACATCATCTTGTACTACTTATACCTGTAGCATTTACTGTATAGTCAGTGTAGTCAAACATGGGAACAAAAGCTAAAGACACTATGTACTGCTTAAATGGCCTAGGACGTGGTGGACACCGGCAGCAATGACGCCTAAGCGTCGGAGTGCCCCCCCTTCGCCTTAGGACGCCTTGGCGCCTTTAAAACCATGGTGCTTTGTTTGCATATGTTGAGTAATCCTTCTTTGCGATTTACTGCAGGAGGAGAGCATGAGGATGAGCACAAGCAGCTGGCACAAAGGCAGGTAGTCCCAAGGTGTTTTTCTTGCTGGGTAATGAATGAGGCATACACTTGTGTTTGTTAGCAGCTGGCTTTAAGGGGTTCCTTTCCTGACCTGATGATGGCTTGTTCTTGTTTGAAGATAACGAGGACTAAACAATGGCAGCGGTGTGCTTTTTCTTGGACTCCATTTGTCCCAATCACCAAAAAAATTTTCCTTGTGGCTTTTTATGCTGGGATTGAACGTTGAACATAGTTGTTTAGAGCATTCAGTGCGAAATTCATATCTGCATCTAAGGAGCCCTCACAGTATTGTTGCTGTTTGTCATTTCTCAGGTTGTTCTTCACTAATCATATCAATGTTAGATCTGGAGAGCTCTTTCAACATTCATTGCATTGATTTTTATTTGACACCTGAACTTTTAAATATGCGCAAATACAATGATGACAAGTGCGTATGATTTCAGAACTTCTGCATGTGTGTCTCGTTTTTTGGTTGATGTTTCAAAGCCGACGTGTGGCTGCTTGTGGCACCCTACTTTGTTTTGCAATTACACGCATAGTTGATAATAGGTTGGATTCTTCTTACCTGATGATGCTAGCGGTACCTTGTGTTGTGACGCAAGTGGTTTTCTTATTTACAGTGCAATGAAACTGCTAGGGTTGGCTGTCATACTCTTCTTGATAGTTTATCAAGGTTGGTGGTGAAACTGTTGCATGTGTGTGTGTGGCGCTAGTAGGTACCAAGCTAATTATCTGAATCCCATATGCATAGGGTAATTACAGTAGCTTGTGTACATTGTTATTTGATGCCTAAGCATAGAAGCTGAACCACTTGCGTTTATGTGGTGATTGCTTCCTGGGTGCTCTCTGATATATATATATATATATGGTGACAATGCATCGGGATTTCAGATCCAATAATAGAAGCATTTGTCTGTTGATGTGTTTTATTTAACTGTCTTGGGATGGATTTGCGTTGCTTTTTTGCATCAGCATTCGGTGATGTTTGTTGTTTTTGGTGGTGTGAAAACTTTCGTTCATGTTTTGGGTTGTGTTGCACGAGTATAGTAGTATTACTGTGTGAATTGAAGCGTATATATGTTCTCTCTACAGGTTGAATGTCTAAAAAAGGGGATGGTCTTGGCCTCGCGCGTGGCGGTCTGGTCCACCGAGTCCTCTGGCTAATTTGGTCAGGCCGTTCAGGCTGTGGTGGTGCACCGTGGTTGTCCCTTCTTTGACTCCATGTGTTTTATGGGGGAGTTTCTTGCTCCTCTCTGTGATCTCTAAATCTTGTTTAGTATTTGGACCTCAAATATGTGTGAAGTCTGAATTGCTTTCTTGGATATAGTGGATGTACTTGCTTGTGTGAAACGAATCGTGCTCCTGCACCTAAAGAATGCGTTTTCCGTTTGCTTGTTCTAGTTAGGTGCATATCTTGTATGTTGGACCGCAGGTTGGATCCTCCTATGCTGGTTCCGTTCCGCCATGTAGACATGTTGATAGTTGTTGTCCACAAAAAATGATTTATTTGCTTCAATGGTGAATTGATTGGTTATGTAGACATGTTCATTGGTTGGGACTTAATTTTTTAGTAGTTGTCATATACTTTTGTTGGAGCACGCTGAACATTGGCCAACAATATATGCTCATGTTGGGTTGGTCGTTGTGCTTTGTTTGCATATTTTGAGTATTATCCTCCTTTGTGATTTACTGCAGGAGGAGCACAAGCTGCTGGCACAAAGGCAGGTAGTCCCAAGGTATTTTTATTGCTGGGTAATGAACGAGGCATACACTTGTGTTTATTAGCAGCTGGCTTTAAGTGGTTGCTTTCCTGACCTCGTGATGGGTTGTTCTTGTTTGAAGATAATGAGGACTAAACAATGGCAGCAGTGGCCTTTTTCTTGGACTCCATTAGTCCCAATCACCGAAAATATTTTCCTCGTGGCTTTTTATGCTGGGATTGAACTTTGAACATAGTTGTTTAGAGCATTCAGTGCGAAATTCGTATCTGCATCTAAGGAGCCCTCACAGTATTGTTGCTGTTTGTCATTTCTCAGGTTTTTCTATCAATGTTAGATCTGGAGAGTTCTTTCAACCTTCTATGCATCGATTTTTATTTGATACCTGAACTTTTAAATATGCGCAAATACAATGATGACAAGTGCGTGTGATTTGAGAACCCGCAGCAGCACCTGTGCTTTCAGAACTACTGCTGCATGCGTGTCTCTTTTTTTGGTTGATGTTTCAAAGCTGATGTGTGGCTGCTTGAAGCACCCTCCTTTGTTTTGCAATTACACGCATAGTTGATAATAGGTTGGTTTTGTTCTTACCGGATGATGCTAGCAGTACCTTTTGTTGTGATGCAGTGGTTTTCTTCTTTACCATGCATATTGAAACTGCTAGGGTTGGCTGTCATACTCTTCTTGATAGTTTATCAAGGTTGGTGGTGAAACTGTTGCATGTGTGTGTGTGGCTTTAGTAGGTAGCAAGCTAATTATCTGAATCCCATGTGCATAGGGAAATTACAGGAACTTGTGTACATTGTTATTTGATGCCTAAGCATAGTTGCTGAACCACTTGCGTTTATGTGGTGATTGCTTCCGTGGGTGCTCTCTGATATAATTATGGTGACAATGCATCGGGATTTCATATCCAATAACACAAGCATTTGTATGTTGATGTGTTTTATTTAACTGTCTTGGGATGGATTTGCGTTGCTGTTTTGCATCAGCATTCGGTGATGTTTGTTGTTTTTGGTGGTGTGAAAACTTCCGTTCATGTTTTGGGTTGTGCTGCATGAGTATAGTAGTATCACTGTGTGAATTGAAGCATATATATGTTTGCTCTGCAGGTTGAATGTCTAAAAAAGGGGCTAGGTCATGCCGACATTTTCCATTACATGCAGGTTGTTTTCTCATTATTTGCTATTTTTCTTGGTTGGTATTATCAGTCCTGATTATTAGAAGCTGAAGAAACTTTGTTGATCTGGTGATGTGCAGAGGGAGATGACGAATCTTGGCTGCACAGTCTGGATCAAGGAGTGGCTGGAGCTGGGCAAGGGTGGCACGACGCTGATCCCGAGGCAGGTTTTCTCTATCTCCTCCAGTCTCTTGTGTTCCATGTGATGTTTACGAACTCTGGTGTGGTTCCAAGCATTAGATATATACTGGCATGTTGTTTCTAGGGACATGGTTCTTGAGTAATTCGAAGTAATTAGCCTCGTGGATGTGGGCTTGTTGTGTGAATTCGAATTTTCTAGCATTTTTGCTCATCATCTTGCTTTAGTTGATGAGCTAGGCTGGTAGTTTGATTGTCTCTAGAGGTTTGCTGGGATGCATTTGAATGTCTCTAGAGGTTTTTGAGGTTTGATCGGCCATGCTATTGTGTTACAGGTAGCTTGGTTCAAGTCGGTGCTTTGGAGGATGAGATGACTGTGAGGGCTAATTAAGCAGCGAGGACAGGGGAGCAACTCCCTCCCCGCCCCCTTCTTTGCTGCATGTGCTGCTTTGGCCGCGGCTAAAAAATGTCTTGGTCCTCTTGACATGGTAGGCATTCTTGTGATGCTCCAGGTTGAGGAGGTTGTAATAGCAGTAGCACTACGTGTCCTTTACTTGGTTGCAACGTTTGATTCTTACGTAGCACTGTGCATTTGTATATTCTTTGCCATGTGCTCTGTAAAGTCCAAAAAATATTAAAGGTCATGGCCAAATTTTCTGTACTTGGTAATGTCATCTGATAATGGACTGCTGCTGTGCGTTTTCAGATCTATTTGATGTGTGATGAAAACGTTTGAAAACCTGTGTGCAAATTTCGAGGACACATGGAGCTATCTTGGCTGATTTATTGGGTTGAATGAATTGACTGTTTTCTTTTTTGAGAGAGCTCTGAAATCTTTTTGCTCTTTATTCTTCCGTAATAGAGCAGTCGACAGACACGGAGGCCAGCTATCTTCTATCCATCTGTCAGATCGATGTTGGTTACCGCACCGCGACTCAGGCTAAGACAAAAGTCAGGCCAATTGACTCCATCCTGCCCAGGAGAACGACCCCTGTCTGATATTTTTGAAGATATTTACCCTAGTGCCTTCCTTTCCTATTTTGAAACATAGATCGGTTTCGTACCAGCTCCACCTCAAATAATAGCACCAGTTGTAGTGCAAACTTAGAGCATCGCGTCCCCCAAATGACGTTTGGGGGATGGCAGACAGAAATGGAGAAAAACACGGTCCAGTCACGTCCCTCAAAGCTAAGTAGCGTCTCATTTTATGTCCGGCGTCCCAGTAGAGACTCTATGTACGTAGTCTCTACCGGGACGCCGGACACAAAATAGCGTCCGGACGCATGCATGCAACCCCTTCTCCCCACATGTCATTCTCTTTTCCCACACTTTCTCTCACCTACTTTTCTCACATGGGGTGGTCTCCTCTATTAAAATGCATGCATTCGAACGCTGTTTGAGGGACGCGGCTAGGAAGAGTCTCTTTTTTGTACAGATTTTTAGTCTCTTTTTGTCCGGTCCCAAACATGCCCCAAATCATTTGTGTCGGACGTTTTTTGAGAGACGCGACTGGAGATGCTCTTAGCTAGCCAAATGGTCCAACAAAAGGATGCATGGAACAACATGATGTAGCGCACTCGTCGCCCCTTATCAATCCTTGAAAATATTGAGAAAAAATTTGGCCACTTAGTGCAAATGAAATCCCTCCGCTTGTTATTCGTGGAAAGCCCCAAAATAGCAACTTTGGTGATTCCGTGAAATCCAAACTTCTTGAGACAATTCGGACGGCTGGTCGCACACCCAAATCGGAGGTCCTGTGCAATATGGATGGCTGCAAAAGTGACATCTTAACCTGAATTGTTGAGACAAAAACTAGGACTAGAAAAGGCGCGATCTTGATTTACGGCGGGAAAAAGGCTCAAAACCTCCGTGTCACCGTAGCATCCTAGAATCTAGGCGGGAAGAGCATCGAACCTTCGGAACAACCCGTAATCCTATTAGGAGCAGTGGCGGAGCCAACAGCCCCACCCTAAAATTGGGCCCAGCCCATATGTCTTATGTACAAAATAAAGGAAAAAAATAAAAAAGCCCAGCCCAAGTAAGGTCTGCCCCACCCTAAAAAAATGGGCTGGATTCGCCACTGATTAGGAGGCTTCTGTGGAGCCAAGGCGGCGCATGGAACTCCATGCACGAGGTAGTAGCATTCCGCGACTTGAACAATACACAAGAATCATGAAAAGTAGACACCTTTGTGCATTCGCATAAAGTGATAGGTACTCGCTTTCCCCACGCACCAAATAAGGTCACCGAGGAAGCGCAAAGGAGATGTGGTCCGTGGAATGAAGAGTGTGACGCCACCAATTCATGTAGTTTATAATGCCCCTTGCAACGTGAGAGGCACATGAAATAATAGGTGATGCGCAGAATGATTCGACAAGAGAGTTGTTGCCTTAAAAAGTCTTAGTTCGCTTGTGATATCGATAAGTCGTTTCCTTGGCTGCGGCCCGTTCGGTTTTTTACCTGGCCGTGTGCACTTGTATATTGTATGCCCTGCGCTCGAATGTCTGAAAAGTATTAAAGGTCCTGCCCACATTTTCTGCGACTGCTAATGATATATCGTAATGGACTGCTCGTTGTTACCTTTAAGATCTCGTTTTGCTGTGTGATGAAAGCATCCGAAAACAAGTGCTTGGAAACCTAGAAATATCTTGGGTGATTTATTGGGTTAAATGAATTTTCTCTTTTCTGCCATGAGAGCATCTCCACCGGGGCGCCCATAGCGGCCCCGATATCGTTTTGGGGTCCAGGGGCCAAAATGGGCTCACACCGGCGCGCCCCAAAAGGCGCCGGCTAGATTTCGATCCCAATAGAAGCGCCGACAACCCTGTGCTGGCCCCTTCGCAAAGGGCGCGAATCGGGCACGTCGGCGCCTTGTGGCACGTCGGTTTTCGTGGGTGGGCTCTGCCTGGAAGCGAGAGGTGGCGGCGGATTGCATTGAGAACGACACGGGAAGGTTGGTCGTCGGCGTTAATGGTCTCCCGCTCGGAAATCGAGCAACGACGAGGAGGCGACCGGCCACGCGGTATCCACCCATCTCCCCCACATGCGTTCAATGCGCGTCCGCCGCCGCCCTTAAAACCACACCGACGAACTTCTCTTCTCCCCCGTCTTCCAACCCTAGCCGCCACCACCTCCATTCTTGCGGACGCCGTGCGAAACACTCACCGACGCAAACAATTCGCGATGTTGCACAATGCCGAGGCCGGCGAGGGCGCACTCCGATCGCTGCAGCTCACGTACGATGAGGCGGACGTCATGTATTGGCAATGCACCCCTTGCAGCTGCAGTTCAAGCTACCACACGGGTGGCACATGTCGTCGGCCGACCGGAGCCAGCCGTCGAACGCGTTCACCAGCCCGGCGTGGCCGGGCGCTTTGAAGAGGAGCGCGCCATCGAGCTCGCGCGTTCGGTCGGCCGCGACGCCGGTCGTTTCAACCGCATCAGCCGTCGGGCCTGGTGGCAAGGCCGCGACGTCGCCACAATGCTGGTGGAGTACGGCTAACTCCCGCGCTTCCACGGTGACACCCCGCACGTCCCGCTCTACTACCCCCGTGCGCGAGTGCATGGCACCGGGAGGCACCGCCTCTGCGAGGCCGTGGGCAAGAACCACGCCAGCCCACACGCGCTCCGGCTGGTCAAGCGTCGGTGCACCTCCTTCTGCCGGCATCGTCGTCCACGACAACCAAAGGCGCACGGCTTCCGCCTCGGCTCGGAGGATGCCGGGGGCATCTGTCCAACGCCAACGCGTCAAGGAGGAGGACTCTGGTCCCTCAGCGCCGCCTCCGCCGGTGAAGGGGCGATGGTGGGAGATGGAAGCGGAGGCTCATGAGGCCCTTCGCGGCGGCGACGACCCGGAGGAATTCCCCGGCAGCACTTCATCGCCAGCCGCTCCGTCGACGAGGACTACCAGCAGAGGTCCGCCATGGACCACGTCGAGAACTTCGTCGACCTCGCCAATCCTTCCGAGCCGCCGGCGCCACAGGAGGAGGAGGTCGACTGGTCCTTCGACTTGTCCGGTGACGACGATGGCGACGATGATGACGGCGACAACGCGAACAACCTCGACTTCAGCTCCTTCGACGCACGCTGCCGCTAGTTTTCTTTTTTGGTTTTTATTTTAAATTCGAGTCACTTCTGTATAAAACTTGTCTAAATTTGTATGAATTTCACTTTTTAAAATGTTTTTTACATTTGAATTATATCGGGGCTGTCGCATGGGGATACCGGCGTGGAAACAACATCCCAAATAGAGCATGCGGGCGCCCCATACGGTAGAGCCGGCGCCTATTTGGGTGACGCGGGTGGAGATGCTATGGGAAAGCTATGAAATCTGCTCTTTATTCTTCCGTACATAGCAGTGGATAGAAACGGAGGCCACCTATCTGACTATCTCATATGTCCTATCCAGCTTAGGAGCGAACGACCCTTGTCTGCTATTTTGGGACAAATTTAGCCATGCACCTTCCTTTCCTATTTTGAAACATCGATCGGGCTCCGTAATATGGGCCATCCAATTGATAGATTGAATGGTGTAGATGAAACCGTACTGCCTAAGTTCTAACGCCCAACTCACAAGCAGTATAGAGGTATCCTGCGCTTCTGGAGCCAGCAGTATATGTTGATGAGGGCATTTTAGGAAGATCCATATTTGTAGAAAGCCAGAATCCATCTCCTACCCCGACCCCTTTCCCGTCCAAAAAATCCCCTTTTCCGGCCGCCACGGACCTGCACCTCCGTAGCCCCTCCTCTCTCTCCGGCTTGAGCAGCGGCGCTGACGTGAACCACCCTTCCGAGACAGGGTCCGGCCGCCGCCAACACGGACCCCCATATCCCCGCCTCCTCGGTCGATTTGAATGGCCCCTACGAACTAGGGTTCCGGCCGTCGCCGACACGGACCACCGTGGCGCAGCTGGTCGATCTTCGGCCAGGAGCCATCCGCGGACATGAAGGTTTAGGAGGGCCGCGCGGCCCAGCCGGTCAAGTACAGGGCCGAGGCAGAGGCGGTGGCGCCGGCGGTTGCCGCCGAGCGCGGCAACGAAGCTGCAGGTGGCCGAGGCAGAGGCGGTGTCGCCGGCGGTTGCCTCCGAGCGCGGCGACGAAGCTGCAGGTGGCCGAGGCAGAGGCGGTGTCGCCGGCGGTTGCCGCCGAGCGCGGCGACGAAGCTGCAGGTGGCCGAGGCAGAGGCGGTGAGCATCAACCGATTGCCTCCATTCATTCTCAATACCACCATATAACATCCACAGCTGACCAGCATGTTTCTCGCACAGTTCTCCCCTCTTCTCGATGATATCTTTGGCAAGGCAATCAGCAGCACCCAAGTCAAAGAATATAGGGATCAGATTTTTCTTTCCAAAGAAGTTCGTGAGCTCCTCAATGGTATAAGGATTCCCAAATGACTTCTTTGTATGGATCACGACTCCATAGGTGGAAGCATTCATTATCCTCTCGACAGCATCATGGCTGTGTGAGTTTCGACACCTAGACCTGTCAGAAGCAAAGCAGCTGATTCCAATTTCAAGCTCTGCACGAAGCCAATTTGTGAACCTGAGCAGTGAAGCCTTGCGCCCATGAAATCCTATGTACACATCATAGATCCGAAGCCTACTGACAGAAGCCGCTGATGTTGTAGGTTGAGGGGACGAAGATTTCCGATACACTTGCCTCTTCTGCTTTTCATTTCGAGTTGAACGATCGCAAGTGCTGGTTGCTGACGAACTACCTTGGTATGGGCCATTGAAGGTGGAAATGAAGCTGGGATTGTTATAGACAAGTGCAGGAGTCCCAAAATTACTTGAAGTGCAAAGGCTGGGAGGCAGAGGTGGTGTCGCCGGCGGCAACCGCTGAGCGCGGGAACGAAGCTGCAGGTGGTCGAGCCCACCGGCACAGCTCTTCTCAGACGGTGTCCTGGGCCAACAGGGCTGACCATGGTTGGCGGCGGAGTTAGAGCGGCGGAAGTTGCGGAATGCACCGTCGCCCAGCTGCAGCGCCGCCTCCTCCTGCCGCAAATTGGGTTGAGTCGCCTTACGTCCATGGCCACCATTGAACCTCCATGGTTATCAGTCTTGTCACGGCGTCGAGGTCTGGTGGATGACGGCTGTTGCCCTTCAGAGTTTCCAACGCCAGTAGTGATGCAGCGTGCAGCATGCAGCATATAGCGATGAGGTCGTGCCGCTATAATCCGAGCATATGACTTAGGTAAAATTATACCATAGCTCTGTGCAGATGAATTGATACCATCATAAACTGTATTTCAGTTTGTGGATTGAAATTTTCAGTCACTTGCGAGTGCTACATAGCCTAGTATGTTAGCTGGTTGATTTGGTTCCTGTTATGTGTGCTTAGAAAGAACTAGCACAAGTGAAAATCCTTGTATTTGATTCTAATATTGTTTTTACACGCTGACAGTGTTGACAAAGGGATTGTTGATGGTGTTCCTGTATTGGAAATCTGATTTTACAAGTAAAGCTCAAGAGTGGGTTTTAGGTTTCTGTGGAGATATTGGAGCATATCATTACACAATGTTGTGTGACCTGACCTTTCTGATATGTACATCCACAATCTACCACAGGAGAATGTCTACAATCGGTTCTCTCTAATAACATTTGTTACACAAGAGAACCTGTATCATTTTGCTCTAGTTTAAGTTAATCATTTGTATGAAATTCTTATTGCAAAGCAACACCTCACGTCACAGTGAAACTGAAAAAGAAATCCTCAGTTCAATTTATAGTACAGTAGCTACAGAGGAACACATCCATGTTAAGTTTCTTCTATACATGGTTTGCTCCAAGTCTGACCTGAATTCATATCACAACCAAGTTTTGCATGACATAGTAATAATGGAAATGCTTTACAGCATAGAAGAAGTGCTTTCATTGAGTTGATGATGACGAATGCATAGTAAAATGCTTGATTGTTGAACTGAGTGAGAGATAATCATTTTCTTCAATTGATACTTATAAACTAAACAAACACCGCATGTTTCCTGAGGACGCACCATAGACCGGTTGAAATCAGATAACAATTACTTATAAGCTACAATGGCTATTCGGTCCCACGTACACTTCTCTCGGTCATTCGGTTCCACGTACACCTCTCTCGAACATCCGGTCCCACGTACACATCTGCTTTGGCGTACACCTCTCTCGGTCATCCGGTCCCACGTACACATCTGCTTTGGCGTACACCTCTCTCGGTCATCAGGTCCCACGTACACCTCTCTTGATCATCCGTTCCCACGTACACCTCTCTCGGTCATCCGGTCCCACGTACACATCTGCTTTGGCATACACCTCTCTCGGCCATCCAGTCCCATGTACAGGATGCGTTTTGTTGAGGGCACCATTTTGTTTGTTGAGGATGTTACAAATTGTTCTTAGTCGCTTGATACTTTTTTTTTGTCAACGCATGTTTGCAAGCTCAATGGAAATCTGTTATAGTGATCCCTGTTACTTTTGCCACACCCAAACACGTTTTTATAGATGATAGGAGGCTTACTTATAACTAGTAAACAACATCACCCATGCCACAATATATTCATTGGAATAGCATGAGAATCAGGTCGTCCACATAAGTTCAAAAAAACATAGGCTAATTCATGAAAACCTAGACACTTATTGAAACTCAAAAAAGACTTAAGCTGGCTCATGCTCTTGCAACCTGCACAATCTGAAATACAGTTTGAACCATGTCTTGTCGAAATAGCTAGGCATTTTAATCAAAGAGGAAAATTTGTTCAAACGTAATATTAAAAATAAGTCTGAACTATATCACCAAATCCAGCGAAATATGACAAATATGATAGCAATACTCGTGTCTTGTCAAAGTATGCAGGCAAAGGACCAAATGATGCCGCCTCATTTTCGTTGTTGTCCTTGCCGACATCTGGCGCAAGACTCTCGAGAAAATCAAGAACCTTCTGTGATTTCTCCGGGCTGCTTGCAGCATTGAATAGAAAAAGATTAGACCTGTTGCGGAGGTTGTGGTAACGATCCATCCCCTCAGACCAATCATGCATATTAGCTTTCCTCTTTGACTCAAATGCTGGCTTGGCTAGCAATGTCCATCTTCTCTTCATTGTCCTCCATGCCCTCCATGACGTAAAGTGCAGTTATGAATCAAAGCCATATTATTACAAGTCTGATAGTAAAACTAACACATGTTTCAGTATCAGTACCATTCAGTGCTTGAATAATTTACACATGTAAACTGCAGTTATGAATCAAAGTGCATATTATTACAAGTCTGATAGTAAAATTAATGTAATATCAGTACCATTCAGTGCTTGAATAATTTGCTTCAGGATTATCCTTCTAAACTGAACAACCTAGCCCATACTCAATTTAACAATGATTCTGACTTGACAGAAAGTATATGCAACACATTACAAATCACCATATACATTCAGTTTCAAGTGCTTTTATCAGCATCTGGGCAAAAAGTAAAGAAGAAAACTATTCACATGGTTTGCAACATTACGAATTCTTGATGAAATAGACTTCGAATTTTCTAATCTTAACTACAAAGCTTGTTCATCTAGTCTAACTTCATCTCTAAGTTTGTATTTACTTACCTGTACATTCAGTTTATATAGCAACTGAATCTACTTGGGATTGGTGTGAGTCGAATTCTTGATGAAATAGACATCGAATTTTCTAATCTTAACTACAAAGCTTGCTGATATAGTCTAACTTCATCTCTAAGTTTGTATTTACTTACGCTGAGGTTTCCTGGATCAGGACGCCGAGAGGCTGCGGCGTGGTCGATGAGCGGGAGCACGCCTGCGGCGCTGCTGCGGCAGGCTCGACCACCGGGCGACCTGGCGTGGGTTGAACACGGCGGCGACGCTGCAGGCAAGGTCGACAAGCGGGAAACCTGGCTGGCTGGCGGCGGCCTGGGTTGAACACGGCGGCTGCGGCCTGGGTTGAACACGACGGCGACTCTGCAGCAAGTTCGACGAGTGGCGGCGGCGGCGGCGTGAGGAGAGACAGAAGACGAGCGGCGACGGCGATGCTGTGGCAAGTTCGACAAGCGGCGGCGTGAGGAGAGACGGGAGGCGAGCGGCGGCGGCGCCGTGATGACAGACGGGATAGGGAGATGTACGACCTGGGAACTTATCCAGAGACTCGGTTTAAGTTTGTGTGCGTTCAAAATTTTTTTTTGTCCATCATACCCTTATCAAATCAACGGTGAGATGTTCTATACTGCAAGGTGCAGTACAGGGTACCGTAAAAACGCTCACAAAAAAAGTACCAGCACTAGTACAACTTGAGCGGGAGACATAGGTGCAAACTGAGCTAGCCATGGAACAGCGTGATGTATCGCACCTGTTGCCCCTATCAAGCCTTCAAAACAAATTCATGTAGTTAATAAAGTCCCTCGAAATGATTAGAGTCACATGAAATCAAAGGTGATGCATCAAATGATCCGACAAGATGGCACATGGAACAGCGTGATGTATCGCACTCGTTGCCCCTATCAAGCCTTCAAAATAAACAAATTTAGCCATTTAGTGCAAATGAAATCTCTCGACATGTTAATCATGAAAATCCCGAAAATCGCAAGTCTGGGGATTCCGCAAATCATAACTTCTCGAGATGATTTCGACGGCTGGTTGAACGCCCAAATCGGAGCTCGTAAGCAATAGATATGGCCCCACCAAAACATCTTAACATGAAATGTTGAGACCAAAACTAGGGCGGGAAAATGTCGGGGCCCTAATTTCCGGCGGGAAAGCCCCAAAACCTCCCCTTCCCATAGCCTCCTAGAATCTAGGCGGACGGAGCGCTAAATCTTCGAAACAACCTAGTAACCCTATTACGACGTTGTCACGGTATCGAGGCGTCGCGTGGAATTCCATGCATGAGGTAGTAGCGCTCCGACGACTTGAACATGGCGCTTTAATCACGAAAAGGTGCCACCTTTGTTCATTCACAAAGGGCATGCACCCCGAGGAGGTGCATAAAGTGATAGGTACTTGCCTTGCCCAGGGGAACCGGAGGCACATGAAATCATAGGTGATGCGTAAAATGATCTAACAAGAGGAGGCATAGAACAACATGATGTAGTGTACTAGTCACCCCCTATTAAGGGAACCGGAGGGAGGGGCTTTAACGGTGAGGGGGGAATTCGGTGTGGCACCCATTCCCGTTGCTGTCATGTGCACTGTGATCATATGTAGCAATATGGTCCAAGATTCCATGAATCTTGGGATGCCTATTATGCGCGTCAACTCATAAAATTGAACTCGTGTGCCACACGAGAGCTAGAGGTACATGGATTGGCCGACAACGCATGTGGCGATAGAGTCCGGCGGCATGATGGTACACCAAAGTGGTAGGAAAGGAGATGAAAAGTAGTGTCATGAAAAAACCCAACGTCTTGACGCCTCCGGAAACCCACCGCTTCCCTAGACCTTCTTGACGTGCTTGGAAATCATGCCTATCATTGCAAGTGCACTATAAGTCGTTGGTACACATGTAGACTCATATTTCATGCGACGTGGGGATACTTATAAACTAGGATTAGAGAGAGTGAGAGAGAGAATAGAACACTATGTTAATCCATCTTGGAAGGGACTACGACCATTCTTCGTGTCATCACGTCCTCTTTGTACGGGCATGCATGTACGTGCTCAAATCTATAAATTGAATTCAATAGTTTTGACACTCCCTCCAGATAGCACGCCTTTACGTGGTACCACAATAATCGGAGCGGGAGCTGACGTCGCGGGCCACGAAGACGTGGACTAAGACATAGAAGAAACTTACGGTTTTCGATAGGGGGTGACGCACCGGTGGAATATGATCAATGCCATCCGAGAGTAGAGGGATGGATAGGGCAGCGACAGTTCGATTGGTGCGGGGCGACGATGCGACAACGTCGATAGGTGGCATGTGATTAGGCTAGTGGTCACGGTTGGGTCATAACAACAAAGAAGAGACGTTGGCGGTGAGCGCATGCTTTTAGGACTCGGGGAGACAAGTGGGTTGTAGTGATGAAAAGTACAAACTATAGAAACCCTACCCAACACCAACGGACACACCCTAGCCAGTGGCGGTCCTACCTCGGGTGGGTCTTAGGCAAGATGTAAGTGCAATCAAGCTTAGAATATTTTGCCCAAGCAAGCCACTAATTAGACCAACTTTATATATTATAACTTAAAAGGCATGCACGAGGAGAGCCCGGGAAGCTGCCCGGGCTAGTCGGGCCCTAGCTCCACCAATGACCCTAGCTTCCCTAGATCTTCCTCGGCCGGAGTGGCATTCCATGCCGAGGCTAATCAGGGCCTAGCTCCGCCAATGATGTGGCGAAGGTAAAGGAGTGGTCGGGTGAGTAGTGCATGTGCATAAGAGCGACCTCTCATATGCGGTACATGGAAAAGCAATGTAAGAGGGTTCCTGTTCTTGCCAGAAAATAAATGGGAGTGGTGTATTTGGTACTGGTTCAGTATATCTACGTTATCTGTTGTGTTTGTATAAATAGGAGTAGTGTTCCAAGATGCATACTCTGTTGGACCACGTGAAGAAGCAATTCTTACAAGATGCACATTCTGCCTGCTAGATAAGCATCAGCCCACTAGCATCTAAAGTAATATGGCCCAAGTGAACGACATTCAGTCCAATAGGGGAACCAGGTAGGTCATGTTGTATGGCTGTGAAGCATTGCAACTTTTAGTCCCACCTTGCTAAGCTAGATAGGTTGGGAGCACCTTATAAGGGAGACATTTTGTTGTCTTCTAGATACTAGTATAAGATGAGCCACGTAGCTATATAGCGCGTGCGCTCGCGTGAATATTCGCGACTCAAGACTTTGGACGCTTGGCGACGGCGCAACTAGCAATTATAATCGACCTTCTTTTTTAAAATAAATATATTTTTGTACGTAGACTTTCCGCTCTGTGCAATAGTCCGTTCGGTCCAAACTTTTATTTACTATAATTGTACTTTGCGACGGAGCCAAATGTTTTCCATGCATTGGTTATTATTTACGAGTCGAACACTGCCAAAACACGATGCATCGAGCGAGCTTTTATTTGGACTATGTTAATCCATCTTGGAAAGGACGTGATGCCCACATATGTCTTTTTGTTTTATTTTAGTTTCTTCATATTGATCCACTTTGGTTTTTGAGATGGTTAGGGTTTTAGGGTTTTGGAAATGTATGTAATGCAATAAACAAACAATCGTGGCAATAGCACAATCGTGGCTCTGCGGGAACTGCACCGTCGCTGCGCGCCAATAACTTCCGTCGCGAGGTAGGCGACGGTTAGGTTTAAATTAATTGTGCCGCTGACGGGTCGGCCCCGCCACTCCCCGCCTCGCTTTTCGCTGTGTCCGGCGTCCCCGGTGCGTCCCCCGTGGGACGGGGACGGGCTCGGGGCGCCGGACACCGAGTGGGGGCGCGCCGGACAAAAAGGGCTTTGGGGACGCGGGCCGGAACGCTTTTTGTCCGGCGCGCCCCAAATCCCTTTGGGGGACGGTTTGGGGGACGCGACTGGAGATGCTCTTATATTTCTTTCATATTTATTTTTGATTCAAATAGGAAACGCCAAACTATTAAGAGGGGTGGTCTCGATGAGCTTGATGAGGATGTTTTCAAAGCCATATACATACCCTACCACAATATATTGCCGTCACACAAAGTGAGGAGAGTTTAGGTTTTCAGACAAAAAAGATTTTTGAATAGTTTCTATAAATACGCGTACAACTTAGTCTGTCGGATTCACCGTCGCATGTCTCGGTAGCAACCGGTCTGGGAGCCGTACCTTACGAGAACGCTAAGCAGAAGTGCTCTGGTAAGTGTCAGCACCAGGCTCGGTCGCCAGCGGAACATTCGGCGCCAACACCATTTTGGCCTAGTGCACTTACTTTGGTCGAAGCACTTGTGTCAATCTGACATGTGAATAGGTCGGCCCGATGGTACGCTGGAGGAGCCAGCATGGGAGCCGGTTATGCCGACATACCGCTGACTTGCATGCGTAGGAATTTCTCAAAGAGTCATATACACTTTTGGTACCACAACTTGTATTAGACGTGCAGTTTAGTACCACAACTTGCAAACTGAGTTCTAGAGGTACCACAACTTGTATTGAGTGAGCAAATAAGTACCCAATCAATCAGAAGTGGACATGTGGCTTTGTAAATTTTGCATAAAGGCCCCTAATATATTTCCCCAACACAAGTAAACTTAGTACTGTCTTACATGTAGGTCCCACCTGTCAATAGCGTAATAAATAATAAAATCAATTTGGCTGAAAGGGGATTCGAACAAAGGAGCTAAACCTTCAGGCCACGTTCGCTAGCCACTGTAACACCGAGGGTTATGCCTCACAGGGAAGGACGTAATAATATATACTGTAGCACCTAATAGTAGTGCATTTGACATTAGCGTATGAACCCATCGGAGACAATTCTAGGTTGCGTCGCGCGCGCTGCCGGACATTTTGTTGAGCATTCCGTTAAATAGATCTAGCCAGAGGGCACGTTCGCGGGGGCGACCGGCGACGGAGGGAGCGGTGATCCGTGAAACATGGCGACCGACGGCGAAGGGAGCCGTGGCTCGCGAGCTTGCTCGAGCTCCGACGGGGAAAGCGGCTATTCGCGAGCGCGGAAAGCTTGGTCGCTGGTCGCGAGTCGGGTACTCTTTCCTTGTTCCTCTGCTCATTTTGTGCTATGATTTCATCTTCTATTAGTTCGCATGTGTGATTGTTTAGTTCAGGCGCGGTCGCCACGAGATCTTTTTGTGCTATGATTTCATCTTCTATTAGTTAGCATTCGGTGATGTTTGTTGTTTTTGGTGGTGTGAAAACTTCCGTTCATGTTTTGGGTTGTGCTGCATGAGTATAGTAGTATCACTGTGTGAATTGAAGCATATATATGTTTGCTCTGCAGGTTGAATGTCTAAAAAAGGGGCTAGGTCATGCCGACATTTTCCATTACATGCAGGTTGTTTTCTCATTATTTGCTATTTTTCTTGGTTGGTATTATCAGTCCTGATTATTAGAAGCTGAAGAAACTTTGTTGATCTGGTGATGTGCAGAGGGAGATGACGAATCTTGGCTGCACAGTCTGGATCAAGGAGTGGCTGGAGCTGGGCAAGGGTGGCACGACGCTGATCCCGAGGCAGGTTTTCTCTATCTCCTCCAGTCTCTTGTGTTCCATGTGATGTTTACGAACTCTGGTGTGGTTCCAAGCATTAGATATATACTGGCATGTTGTTTCTAGGGACATGGTTCTTGAGTAATTCGAAGTAATTAGCCTCGTGGATGTGGGCTTGTTGTGTGAATTCGAATTTTCTAGCATTTTTGCTCATCATCTTGCTTTAGTTGATGAGCTAGGCTGGTAGTTTGATTGTCTCTAGAGGTTTGCTGGGATGCATTTGAATGTCTCTAGAGGTTTTTGAGGTTTGATCGGCCATGCTATTGTGTTACAGGTAGCTTGGTTCAAGTCGGTGCTTTGGAGGATGAGATGACTGTGAGGGCTAATTAAGCAGCGAGGACAGGGGAGCAACTCCCTCCCCGCCCCCTTCTTTGCTGCATGTGCTGCTTTGGCCGCGGCTAAAAAATGTCTTGGTCCTCTTGACATGGTAGGCATTCTTGTGATGCTCCAGGTTGAGGAGGTTGTAATAGCAGTAGCACTACGTGTCCTTTACTTGGTTGCAACGTTTGATTCTTACGTAGCACTGTGCATTTGTATATTCTTTGCCATGTGCTCTGTAAAGTCCAAAAAATATTAAAGGTCATGGCCAAATTTTCTGTACTTGGTAATGTCATCTGATAATGGACTGCTGCTGTGCGTTTTCAGATCTATTTGATGTGTGATGAAAACGTTTGAAAACCTGTGTGCAAATTTCGAGGACACATGGAGCTATCTTGGCTGATTTATTGGGTTGAATGAATTGACTGTTTTCTTTTTTGAGAGAGCTCTGAAATCTTTTTGCTCTTTATTCTTCCGTAATAGAGCAGTCGACAGACACGGAGGCCAGCTATCTTCTATCCATCTGTCAGATCGATGTTGGTTACCGCACCGCGACTCAGGCTAAGACAAAAGTCAGGCCAATTGACTCCATCCTGCCCAGGAGAACGACCCCTGTCTGATATTTTTGAAGATATTTACCCTAGTGCCTTCCTTTCCTATTTTGAAACATAGATCGGTTTCGTACCAGCTCCACCTCAAATAATAGCACCAGTTGTAGTGCAAACTTAGAGCATCGCGTCCCCCAAATGACGTTTGGGGGATGGCAGACAGAAATGGAGAAAAACACGGTCCAGTCACGTCCCTCAAAGCTAAGTAGCGTCTCATTTTATGTCCGGCGTCTACAGAGTCTCTACCGGGGACGCCGGACACAAAAATAGCGTCCGGACGCATGCATGCAACCCCTTCTCCCCACATGTCATTCTCTTTTCCCACACTTTCTCTCACCTACTTTTCTCACATGGGGTGGTCTCCTCTATTAAAATGCATGCATCCGAACGCTGTTTGAGGGACGCGGCTAGGAAGAGTCTCTTTTTTGTACAGATTTTTAGTCTCTTTTTGTCCGGTCCCAAACATGCCCCAAATCATTTGTGTCGGACGTTTTTTGAGAGACGCGACTGGAGATGCTCTTAGCTAGCCAAATGGTCCAACAAAAGGATGCATGGAACAACATGATGTAGCGCACTCGTCGCCCCTTATCAATCCTTGAAAATATTGAGAAAAAATTTGGCCACTTAGTGCAAATGAAATCCCTCCGCTTGTTATTCGTGGAAAGCCCCAAAATAGCAACTTTGGTGATTCCGTGAAATCCAAACTTCTTGAGACAATTCGGACGGCTGGTCGCACACCCAAATCGGAGGTCCCGTGCAATATGGATGGCTGCAAAAGTGACATCTTAACCTGAATTGTTGAGACAAAAACTAGGACTAGAAAAGGCGCGATCTTGATTTCTGGCGGGAAAAAGGCTCAAAACCTCCGTGTCACCGTAGCATCCTAGAATCTAGGCGGGAAGAGCATCGAACCTTCGAACAACCCGTAATCCTATTAGGAGCAGTGGCGGAGCCAACAGCCCCACCCTAAAATTGGGCCCAGCCCATATGTCTTATGTAGAAAATAAGGGAAAAAATTAAAAAGCCCAGCCCAAGTAAGGTCTGCCCCACCCTAAAAAATGGGCTAGATTCGCCACCGATTAGGAGGCTTCGTGGAGCCAAGGCGGCGCATGGAACTCCATGCACGAGGTAGTAGCATTCCGCGACTTGAACAATACACAAGAATCATGAAAAGTAGACACCTTTGTGCATTCGCATAAAGTGATAGGTACTCGCTTTCCCCACGCACCAAATAAGGTCACCGAGGAAGCGCAAAGGAGATGTGGTCCGTGGAATGAAGAGTGTGACGCCACCAATTCATGTAGTTTATAATGCCCCTTGCAACGTGAGAGGCACATGAAATAATAGGTGATGCGCAGAATGATTCGACAAGAGAGTTGTTGCCTTAAAAAGTCTTAGTTCGCTTGTGATATCGATAAGTCGTTTCCTTGGCTGCGGCCCGTTCGGTTTTTTACCTGGCCGTGTGCACTTGTATATTGTATGCCCTGCGCTCGAATGTCTGAAAAGTATTAAAGGTCCTGCCCACATTTTCTGCGACTGCTAATGATATATCGTAATGGACTGCTGTTGTTACCTTTAAGATCTGTTTTGCTGTGTGATGAAAGCATCTGAAAACAAGTGCTTGGAAACCTAGAAATATCTTGGGTGATTTATTGGGTTAAATGAATTTTCTCTTTTCTGCCATGAGAGCATCTCCACCGGGGCGCCCATAGCGGCCCCGATATCGTTTTGGGGTCCAGGGGCCAAAATGGGCTCACACCGGCGCGCCCCAAAAGGCGCCGGCTAGATTTCGATCCCAATAGAAGCGCCGACAACCCTGTGCTGGCCCCTTCGCAAAGGGCGCGAATCGGGCACGTCGGCGCCTTGTGGCACGTCGGTTTTCGTGGGTGGGCTCTGCCTGGAAGCGAGAGGTGGCGGCGGATTGCATTGAGAACGACACGGGAAGGTTGGTCGTCGGCGTTAATGGTCTCCCGCTCGGAAATCGAGCAACGACGAGGAGGCGACTGGCCACGCGGTATCCACCCATCTCCCCCACATGCGTTCAATGCGCGTCCGCCGCCGCCCTTAAAACCACACCGACACACTTCCCTTCTTCCCCGTCTTCCAACCCTAGCCGCCGCCACCTCCATTCTTGCAGACGCTGTGCGAAACACTCACCGACGCAAACAATTCGCGATGTTGCACAATGCCGAGGCCGGCGAGGGCGCACTCCGATCGCTGCAGCTCACGTACGATGAGGCGGACGTCATGTATTGGCAATGCACCCCCTTGCAGCTGCAGTTCAAGCTACCACACGGGTGGCACATGTCGTCGGCCGACCGGAGCCAGCCGTCGAACGCGTTCACCAGCCCGGCGTGGCCAGGGCGCTTTGAAGAGGAGCGCGCCATCGAGCTCGCGCGTTCGGTCGGCCGCGACGCCGGCCGTTTCAACCGCGTCACCCGCCAGGCCTGGTGGCAAGGCCGCGACGTCGCCACAATGCTGGTGGAGTACGGCTAACTCCCGCGCTTCCACGGTGACACCCCGCACGTCCCGCTCTACTACCCCCAGGCGCAGTGCATGGCACCGGAGGCACCGCCTCTACAGAGGCCGTGGGCAAGAACCACGCCAGCCCACACGCGCTCCGGCTGGTCAAGCGTCGGTGCACCTCCTTCTGCCGGCATCGTCGTCCACGACAACCAAAGGCGCACGGCTTCCGCCTCGGCTCGGAGGATGCCGGGGGCATCTGTCCAACGCCAACGCGTCAAGGAGGAGGACTCTGGTCCCTCAGCGCCGCCTCCGCCGGTGAAGGGGCGATGGTGGGAGATGGAAGCGGAGGCTCATGAGGCCCTTCGCGGCGGCGACGACCCGGAGGAATTCCCCGGCAGCACTTCATCGCCAGCCGCTCCGTCGACGAGGACTACCAGCAGAGGTCCGCCATGGACCACGTCGAGAACTTCGTCGACCTCGCCAATCCTTCTGAGCCGCCGGCGCCACAGGAGGAGGAGGTCGACTGGTCCTTCGACTTGTCCGGTGACGACGATGGCGACGATGATGACGGCGACAACGCGAACAACCTCGACTTCAGCTCCTTCGACGCACGCTGCCGCTAGTTTTCTTTTTTGGTTTTTATTTTAAATTCGAGTCACTTCTGTATAAAACTTGTCTAAATTTGTATGAATTTCACTTTTTAAAATGTTTTTTACATTTGAATTATATCGGGGCTGTCGCATGGGGATACCGGCGTGGAAACAACATCCCAAATAGAGCATGCAGGCGCCCCCCATACGGTAGAGCCGGCGCCTATTTGGGTGACGCGGGTGGAGATGCTATGGGAAAGCTATGAAATCTGCTCTTTATTCTTCCGTACATAGCAGTGGATAGAAACGGAGGCCACCTATCTGACTATCTCATATGTCCTATCCAGCTTAGGAGCGAACGACCCTTGTCTGCTATTTTGGGACAAATTTAGCCATGCACCTTCCTTTCCTATTTTGAAACATCGATCGGGCTCCGTAATATGGGCCATCCAATTGATAGATTGAATGGTGTAGATGAAACCGTACTGCCTAAGTTCTAACGCCCAACTCACAAGCAAGTATAGAGGTATCCCGCGCTTCCGGAGCCAGCAGTATATGTTGATGAGGGCATTTTAGGAAGATCCATATTTGTAGAAAGCCAGAATCCATCTCCTACCCCGACCCCTTTCCCGTCCAAAAAATCCCCTTTTCCGGCCGCCACGGACCTGCACCTCCGTAGCCCCTCCTCTCTCTCCGGCTTGAGCAGCGGCGCTGACGTGAACCACCCTTCCGAGACAGGGTCCGGCCGCCGCCAACACGGACCCCCATATCCCCGCCTCCTCGGTCGATTTGAATGGCCCCTACGAACTAGGGTTCCGGCCGTCGCCGACACGGACCACCGTGGCGCAGCTGGTCGATCTTCGGCCAGGAGCCATCCGCGGACATGAAGGTTTAGGAGGGCCGCGCGGCCCAGCCGGTCAAGTACAGGGCCGAGGCAGAGGCGGTGGCGCCGGCGGTTGCCGCCGAGCGCGGCAACGAAGCTGCAGGTGGCCGAGGCAGAGGCGGTGTCGCCGGCGGTTGCCTCCGAGCGCGGCGACGAAGCTGCAGGTGGCCGAGGCAGAGGCGGTGTCGCCGGCGGTTGCCGCCGAGCGCGGCGACGAAGCTGCAGGTGGCCGAGGCAGAGGCGGTGAGCATCAACCGATTGCCTCCATTCATTCTCAATACCACCATATAACATCCACAGCTGACCAGCATGTTTCTCGCACAGTTCTCCCCTCTTCTCGATGATATCTTTGGCAAGGCAATCAGCAGCACCCAAGTCAAAGAATATAGGGATCAGATTTTTCTTTCCAAAGAAGTTCGTGAGCTCCTCAATGGTATAAGGATTCCCAAATGACTTCTTTGTATGGATCACGACTCCATAGGTGGAAGCATTCATTATCCTCTCGACAGCATCATGGCTGTGTGAGTTTCGACACCTAGACCTGTCAGAAGCAAAGCAGCTGATTCCAATTTCAAGCTCTGCACGAAGCCAATTTGTGAACCTGAGCAGTGAAGCCTTGCGCCCATGAAATCCTATGTACACATCATAGATCCGAAGCCTACTGACAGAAGCCGCTGATGTTGTAGGTTGAGGGGACGAAGATTTCCGATACACTTGCCTCTTCTGCTTTTCATTTCGAGTTGAACGATCGCAAGTGCTGGTTGCTGACGAACTACCTTGGTATGGGCCATTGAAGGTGGAAATGAAGCTGGGATTGTTATAGACAAGTGCAGGAGTCCCAAAATTACTTGAAGTGCAAAGGCTGGGAGGCAGAGGTGGTGTCGCCGGCGGCAACCGCTGAGCGCGGGAACGAAGCTGCAGGTGGTCGAGCCCACCGGCACAGCTCTTCTCAGACGGTGTCCTGGGCCAACAGGGCTGACCATGGTTGGCGGCGGAGTTAGAGCGGCGGAAGTTGCGGAATGCACCGTCGCCCAGCTGCAGCGCCGCCTCCTCCTGCCGCAAATTGGGTTGAGTCGCCTTACGTCCATGGCCACCATTGAACCTCCATGGTTATCAGTCTTGTCACGGCGTCGAGGTCTGGTGGATGACGGCTGTTGCCCTTCAGAGTTTCCAACGCCAGTAGTGATGCAGCGTGCAGCATGCAGCATATAGCGATGAGGTCGTGCCGCTATAATCCGAGCATATGACTTAGGTAAAATTATACCATAGCTCTGTGCAGATGAATTGATACCATCATAAACTGTATTTCAGTTTGTGGATTGAAATTTTCAGTCACTTGCGAGTGCTACATAGCCTAGTATGTTAGCTGGTTGATTTGGTTCCTGTTATGTGTGCTTAGAAAGAACTAGCACAAGTGAAAATCCTTGTATTTGATTCTAATATTGTTTTTACACGCTGACAGTGTTGACAAAGGGATTGTTGATGGTGTTCCTGTATTGGAAATCTGATTTTACAAGTAAAGCTCAAGAGTGGGTTTTAGGTTTCTGTGGAGATATTGGAGCATATCATTACACAATGTTGTGTGACCTGACCTTTCTGATATGTACATCCACAATCTACCACAGGAGAATGTCTACAATCGGTTCTCTCTAATAACATTTGTTACACAAGAGAACCTGTATCATTTTGCTCTAGTTTAAGTTAATCATTTGTATGAAATTCTTATTGCAAAGCAACACCTCACGTCACAGTGAAACTGAAAAAAGAAATCCTCAGTTCAATTTATAGTACAGTAGCTACAGAGGAACACATCCATGTTAAGTTTCTTCTATACATGGTTTGCTCCAAGTCTGACCTGAATTCATATCACAACCAAGTTTTGCATGACATAGTAATAATGGAAATGCTTTACAGCATAGAAGAAGTGCTTTCATTGAGTTGATGATGACGAATGCATAGTAAAATGCTTGATTGTTGAACTGAGTGAGAGATAATCATTTTCTTCAATTGATACTTATAAACTAAACAAACACCGCATGTTTCCTGAGGACGCACCATAGACCGGTTGAAATCAGATAACAATTACTTATAAGCTACAATGGCTATTCGGTCCCACGTACACTTCTCTCGGTCATTCGGTTCCACGTACACCTCTCTCGAACATCCGGTCCCACGTACACATCTGCTTTGGCGTACACCTCTCTCGGTCATCCGGTCCCACGTACACATCTGCTTTGGCGTACACCTCTCTCGGTCATCAGGTCCCACGTACACCTCTCTTGATCATCCGTTCCCACGTACACCTCTCTCGGTCATCCGGTCCCACGTACACATCTGCTTTGGCATACACCTCTCTCGGCCATCCAGTCCCATGTACAGGATGCGTTTTGTTGAGGGCACCATTTTGTTTGTTGAGGATGTTACAAATTGTTCTTAGTCGCTTGATACTTTTTTTTGTCAACGCATGTTTGCAAGCTCAATGGAAATCTGTTATAGTGATCCCTGTTACTTTTGCCACACCCAAACACGTTTTTATAGATGATAGGAGGCTTACTTATAACTAGTAAACAACATCACCCATGCCACAATATATTCATTGGAATAGCATGAGAATCAGGTCGTCCACATAAGTTCAAAAAAACATAGGCTAATTCATGAAAACCTAGACACTTATTGAAACTCAAAAAAGACTTAAGCTGGCTCATGCTCTTGCAACCTGCACAATCTGAAATACAGTTTGAACCATGTCTTGTCGAAATAGCTAGGCATTTTAATCAAAGAGGAAAATTTGTTCAAACGTAATATTAAAAATAAGTCTGAACTATATCACCAAATCCAGCGAAATATGACAAATATGATAGCAATACTCGTGTCTTGTCAAAGTATGCAGGCAAAGGACCAAATGATGCCGCCTCATTTTCGTTGTTGTCCTTGCCGACATCTGGCGCAAGACTCTCGAGAAAATCAAGAACCTTCTGTGATTTCTCCGGGCTGCTTGCAGCATTGAATAGAAAAAGATTAGACCTGTTGCGGAGGTTGTGGTAACGATCCATCCCCTCAGACCAATCATGCATATTAGCTTTCCTCTTTGACTCAAATGCTGGCTTGGCTAGCAATGTCCATCTTCTCTTCATTGTCCTCCATGCCCTCCATGACGTAAAGTGCAGTTATGAATCAAAGCCATATTATTACAAGTCTGATAGTAAAACTAACACATGTTTCAGTATCAGTACCATTCAGTGCTTGAATAATTTACACATGTAAACTGCAGTTATGAATCAAAGTGCATATTATTACAAGTCTGATAGTAAAATTAATGTAATATCAGTACCATTCAGTGCTTGAATAATTTGCTTCAGGATTATCCTTCTAAACTGAACAACCTAGCCCATACTCAATTTAACAATGATTCTGACTTGACAGAAAGTATATGCAACACATTACAAATCACCATATACATTCAGTTTCAAGTGCTTTTATCAGCATCTGGGCAAAAAGTAAAGAAGAAAACTATTCACATGGTTTGCAACATTACGAATTCTTGATGAAATAGACTTCGAATTTTCTAATCTTAACTACAAAGCTTGTTCATCTAGTCTAACTTCATCTCTAAGTTTGTATTTACTTACCTGTACATTCAGTTTATATAGCAACTGAATCTACTTGGGATTGGTGTGAGTCGAATTCTTGATGAAATAGACATCGAATTTTCTAATCTTAACTACAAAGCTTGCTGATATAGTCTAACTTCATCTCTAAGTTTGTATTTACTTACGCTGAGGTTTCCTGGATCAGGACGCCGAGAGGCTGCGGCGTGGTCGATGAGCGGGAGCACGCCCGCGGCGCTGCTGCGGCAGGCTCGACCACCGGGCGACCTGGCGTGGGTTGAACACGGCGGCGACGCTGCGGTGCAAGGTCGACAAGCGGGAAACCTCGGCTGGCCGGCGGCGGCCCGGGCTGGAACACGGCGGCCGCGGCCCGGGTTGAACACGACGGCGACTCCGCAGCAAGTTCGACGAGTGGCGGCGGCGGCGGCGTGAGGAGAGACAGAAGACGAGCGGCGACGGCGATGCTGTGGCAAGTTCGACAAGCGGCGGCGTGAGGAGAGACGGGAGGCGAGCGGCGGCGGCGCCGTGATGACAGACGGGATAGGGAGATGTACGACCTGGGAACTTATCCAGAGACTCGGTTTAAGTTTGTGTGCGTTCAAAATTTTTTTTTTGTCCATCATACCCTTATCAAATCAACGGTGAGATGTTCTATACTGCAAGGTGCAGTACAGGGTACCGTAAAAACGCTCACAAAAAAAGTACCAGCACTAGTACAACTTGAGCGGGAGACATAGGTGCAAACTGAGCTAGCCATGGAACAGCGTGATGTATCGCACCTGTTGCCCCTATCAAGCCTTCAAAACAAATTCATGTAGTTAATAAAGTCCCTCGAAATGATTAGAGTCACATGAAATCAAAGGTGATGCATCAAATGATCCGACAAGATGGCACATGGAACAGCGTGATGTATCGCACCTGTTGCCCCTATCAAGCCTTCAAAATAAACAAATTTAGCCATTTAGTGCAAATGAAATCTCTCGACATGTTAATCATGAAAATCCCGAAAATCGCAAGTCTGGGGATTCCGCAAATCATAACTTCTCGAGATGATTTCGACGGCTGGTTGAACGCCCAAATCGGAGCTCGTAAGCAATAGATATGGCCCCACCAAAACATCTTAACATGAAATGTTGAGACCAAAACTAGGGCGGGAAAATGTCGGGGCCCTAATTTCTGGCGGGAAAGCCCCAAAACCTCCCCTTCCCATAGCCTCCTAGAATCTAGGCGGACAGAGCGCTAAATCTTCGAAACAACCTGTAACCCTATTACGACGTTGTCACGGTATCGAGGCGTCGCGTGGAATTCCATGCATGAGGTAGTAGCGCTCCGACGACTTGAACATGGCGCTTTAATCACGAAAAGGTGCCACCTTTGTTCATTCACAAAGGGCATGCACCCCGAGGAGGTGCATAAAGTGATAGGTACTTGCCTTGCCCAGGGGAACCGGAGGCACATGAAATCATAGGTGATGCGTAAAATGATCTAACAAGAGGAGGCATAGAACAACATGATGTAGTGTACTAGTCACCCCCTATTAAGGGAACCGGAGGGAGGGGCTTTAACGGTGAGGGGGGAATTCGGTGTGGCACCCATTCCCGTTGCTCGTCATGTGCACTGTGATCATATGTAGCAATATGGTCCAAGATTCCATGAATCTTGGGATGCCTATTATGCGCGTCAACTCATAAAATTGAACTCGTGTGCCACACGAGAGCTAGAGGTACATGGATTGGCCGACAACGCATGTGGCGATAGAGTCCGGCGGCATGATGGTACACCAAAGTGGTAGGAAAGGAGATGAAAAGTAGTGTCATGAAAAAACCCAACGTCTTGACGCCTCCGGAAACCCACCGCTTCCCTAGACCTTCTTGACGTGCCGGAAATCATGCCTATCATTGCAAGTGCACTATAAGTCGTTGGTACACATGTAGACTCATATTTCATGCGACGTGGGGATACTTATAAACTAGGATTAGAGAGAGTGAGAGAGAGAATAGAACACTATGTTAATCCATCTTGGAAGGGACTACGACCATTCTTCGTGTCATCACGTCCTCTTTGTACGGGCATGCATGTACGTGCTCAAATCTATAAATTGAATTCAATAGTTTTGACACTCCCTCCGCATAGCACGCCTTTCGTGGTACCACAATAATCGGAGCGGGAGCTGACGTCGCGGGCCACGAAGACGTGGACTAAGACATAGAAGAAACTTACGGTTTTCGATAGGGGGTGACGCACCGGTGGAATATGATCAATGCCATCCGAGAGTAGAGGGATGGATAGGGCAGCGACAGTTCGATTGGTGCGGGGCGACGATGCGACAACGTCGATAGGTGGCATGTGATTAGGCTAGTGGTCACGGTTGGGTCATAACAACAAAGAAGAGACGTTGGCGGTGAGCGCATGCTTTTAGGACTCGGGAGACAAGTGGGTTGTAGTGATGAAAAGTACAAACTATAGAAACCCTACCCAACACCAACGGACACACCCTAGCCAGGTGGCGGTCCTACCTCGGGTGGGTCTTAGGCAAGATGTAAGTGCAATCAAGCTTAGAATATTTTGCCCAAGCAAGCCACTAATTAGACCAACTTTATATATTATAACTTAAAAGGCATGCACGAGGAGAGCCCGGAAGCTGCCCAGGCTAGTCGGGCCCTAGCTCCACCAATGACCCTAGCTTCCCTAGATCTTCCTCGGCCGGAGTGGCATTCCATGCCGAGGCTAATCAGGGCCTAGCTCCGCCAATGATGTGGCGAAGGTAAAGGAGTGGTCGGGTGAGTAGTGCATGTGCATAAGAGCGACCTCTCATATGCGGTACATGGAAAAGCAATGTAAGAGGGTTCCTGTTCTTGCCAGAAAATAAATGGGAGTGGTGTATTTGGTACTGGTTCAGTATATCTACTTTATCTGTTGTGTTTGTATAAACAGGAGTAGTGTTCCAAGATGCATATTCTGTTGGGCCACGGGAAGAAGCAATTCTTACAAGATACACATTCTGCCTGCTAGATAAGCATCAGCCCACTAGCATCTAAACTAGTATGGCCCAAGTGAACGACATTCAGTCCAACAGGGGAATCAGGTAAGTCAGGTTGTATGGCTGTTGAAGCAATTTTTAGTCCCACCTTGCTAAGCTAGATGGGTTGGGAGCACCTTATAAGGGAGGCATTTTGTTGTCTTCTAGATAGTAGTATAAGATGAGCCACATAGCTATGTAGCGCGTGCGCTCGCGTGAATATTCGCGACTTAAGACTTTGGATGCTTGGCTTGGCGACGGCGCAACTAGCAATTATAATCGACCTTCTTTTTTAAAATAAATATATTTTTGTACGTAGACTGACTTCTTCCGCTCTGTGCAATAGTCTGTTCGGTCCGATAAATGGTTAATAGATGGTGTTTCACTCCTTCTCAAGAATAAATTTCCAAGATTATTCCCTTTTGTTTTGAAAGAGGAGATAATGGCTGCAGAGATTTATGCTATGGAGAATATAGCAGAGTTTTTCTATACACCTTGGTCTCAATCTGCTTTCACATAATTACAAGATTTACAGATCTTGATGCAGTAAAATCCAGTCACAGACTGTAAGGATGAATGGACCTACTGTTGGGTGGAAATTATGCTTCAGTTAAATTTTACTGTATTTACTTTCTCTGGTATTGCGAGAACTGTTCTTGACCTTTTGTCAGCTGCTAGTGATCTTGGCGTCACGCGTTGGGCCCCACCATCCACCGAGGTGATGCATTGAAGTGATGATCTCCCTCCCTCCCCCACGTAGCACCCGATCGAAGCGCCACGCCACAAAGCAGAGCACGACCGCTCCCATTCATCGCCTTTCTCACTTGTTCCCTCCCCCCACTTGCCCTCTATCTACAAGGGCACCACGCCGGCACTCTGCTCAGCTCAGCTCAGCACACTCGACGTCGCGCGACGGCGGCCAGGCCATGACGATCCCGGCGCTGCTTCAGGGTCTGGCGCACGAGGTGGACCCGTGGGCGCCGGGGTTCTGGCGCGACTTCGGCATCGGCATGCTCAAGCCTCTCGCGGCGACCGCCGCCGTCGCCATGGCCGTGGCGCTCAGCTCCACGCAGCGGCTGGGCATCGAGGCCGAGATGCTCTACGCCATCGCGCGCTCCTTCCTGCAGCTCTCCGTCATCGGCTTCGTGCTCCACTTCATCTTCACCCAGAGCAGCCCGCTCTGGATCCTCCTCGCCTACCTCTTCATGGTCACCGTCGCCGGGTACACCGCGGGGCAGCGCGCCCGCCGCGTCCCGCGCGGCGGGTGCATCGCCGGCGCGTCCATCCTGGTCGGCACCGGGGTGACCATGTTCCTCCTCGTCGTGCTCAGCGTCTTCGAGTTCACGCCACGGTACATCATCCCCGTCGCCGGCATGATGGTCGGCAACGCCATGACCGTCACCGGCGTCACCATGAAGAAGCTCCACGAGGACGTCAAGTCCCAGCGGAACCTCGTACGCAGCAAGATTTCGTCGCGCGTCCTCTTCTTGCAGAAAACTCAGCCTGTTTATGATTTCTGAATTTTGCGTTGCCGTGCACTGCAGGTTGAGACGGCGCTGGCGCTGGGCGCGACGCCGAGGCAGGCGACGGCGGGGCAGGTCAGGCGGTCGCTGGTCATCGCGCTGTCGCCGGTCATCGACAACGCCAAGACGGTGGGGCTCATCGCGCTGCCGGGGGCCATGACGGGGCTCATCATGGGGGGAGCGTCGCCGCTCGAGGCCATCCAGCTGCAGATCGTGGTCATGAACATGCTCATGGGGGCCTCCACCGTCAGCAGCATCCTCTCCACCTACCTCTGCTGGCCGGCTTTCTTCACCAAGGCTTTCCAGCTCGAAGACTCTGTATTTGCCGAGTAGAAAATGGATGGATGCAGAGAATTCTTCTTCCGGTCTTCCTGTGACGAGGAGCAATAATTCTCTGAAATTGTAAGAATGTGTCAGGGATGTTTGTTTGGGTTGAGAGGCCGCATGGTTTCATGCTCATGCTGTCATCCATATATGACTCAGCAGGACCGATTCACCAAGGCCTTCCAGCTCGAAGACTCTGCATTCACCGACTAGAACAAACATAAAAAATCTTTGCAGTTTTCGTGTGATAATTAAGACCAGTAATTCTCTTCAACTTTTAAGACATGTTTGTTTGGTCTGAGAGCCCAAATGTTTGACATACTTGTGCTGTCATGCAGTACAAGCACAAAAGGTCAGCCAAAGCCTGAAGCGACCAAAACAACAAGCTAATTCATTAGAGGCACTTCAGCAAACTTCTTGTTAAAGCGTAGCAAGAGAACACTGCATCATGAAATCCATTAAACAAGTTGTCCAGTATGCACAACAACAATATACTTGCTCTAAGATGTTGGTCAAGTGCACAGCCTAGAAGCATCAATTGACCCAGTAAAGAAAACGCACCATCAATTCAGAGAATAGATGTGGTCCAAAAATTCAGAGAATCTCTGAATATGTGATTCGAAAGAATAAACACAGCATGAACAGCGTCACTTCAAAAGAATATGCTCTGTAGACCGATTCTGTGCGTGTTTGGAAGGCGTGCTCATCACATCGCACATATAACAATTTTAGGAGACACCGCCGTCAGGTTACAAGGTTATAGTTCTGAAACTTTATATTTAGTCTTGTGAGAGAACTATACTTGACCAATTCTTCAATCTGTACTTCACAAGATCACAAGCTCGTCACATGCCTATGAAATGTCGGTCAAGTGCAGAGCCCAGCTTGGTGCATCACGCTAGTACAGAGAATGCACCATCAGATATCGTTCAAAAAATCAGAGAAGTTTCTGGAAAAAGAACATATGATCTCCATCAGCACAGGGTAAGTAAGCATGTGGCAACTATAGTTGAACTGTTCTTGTCAAGATGACGATTCACAATAGTATCACGTGATTTCATTAAAATGTTCTCTATGCATACAACTTTTGGTAGCATGAATCAAGCCAAAGCACCATAAATTTTCAGAAAATATGTATATGTTTCAGAAAGAAGAACATATGAACAGCATCAGCGCAGGGTAAGCATAGTAACATCGGGTGCAGTGGTGGAGGAGCCATTCTGGCAAGCTATGGCATTTTCCATAACTTAATTTAGCCACACGTCCTTGATTGAGTCAAGAGTTATAGTTTGTACCTCAAAGATTGGCATCTTTTTGATCCATGGTGCCCCAATTTGCCATACCAAAACTTTCGTTTGCCCTCCGTCACTGATCGGGTGTTCAGATCCTTATTAGCATCCTCTCCCGCCTTCACCACCTCTGCTCACCAAGGCGTTCCAGCACGAAGACTCATGTTTGCTGAGTAGAGAAGTAAAATAAATCTTGCTCAACCTTTTCTTTTTGAGGGATAATTCTTGTTCAACTTTAAGATATTGACTGTTTGCTTGGGTTCAGAGGCCAGGTGTCTTCATTCTCATTCTGTCATGCATATGACCAACTTGATGCATTCTAAGTTGAGTACGTGCTCGTCGCATCGCAGAACATCAGTTTTAGGATTGCTTGTCGCAGCACAAAATACCAGTTTCAGGAGACGCACTCGTGACACCTAAGGGGTAAACAAGATTACAGGTATCATACATGATCGCAAGACTGTCTAATAGATCATACGCATCAAGATTACAGGTATTATTGGTCAAGTGGACCACCCCAGTAAGGAGAATGCACCATTAACTCAGAGAATATATCTCGTTCAGAACTTCAGAGAACATAAGTTTCAGAAAGGAATAACATATGTACAGCATCAGCACAGGGTAACTGGGTAAGGATAGCAACAACCGGTGTTCAGTTACTTATTAGCAAACCATCTCGTCACTCAGATGCAAAGTGGAGTACCAAACAGTAATAATATGTAGAGGACAGGATGGAAGCTCGAAGGAAGCGACCACACCATGCCTATTTAGATACATCGCAAAGGCATTCCTAACCACACCAGTTCTGGAAGCCAACACAAGAGTTCAGCTATATCGACCCATCAGCTATGAAAAGCTACTGGCAGATTACTTCCACTTCTTGAACTTGCCGCCGCCGAACATGCCGCCGTGGCCATGCTTGCCGTGCTTGAACTTGCCATGGCCGTGCTTCCCGTGCTTGAACTTGCCGCCGTGGTGGCCTCCGTAGCCGCCGTGGCCGACCCCGTAGCCTCCATGGCCCATCATGCCTCCTCCCATGTGCCCACCGTGACTGCCAGAGATCTTGTGTGCTCCATAAGCCATAGCAGCAGCTGCTGCGCCTCCAGCGAGCATGCCGCCCATGCCAGGTCCATGGCTACCACCATGACCTGAAGAAACACCATCAGGTTAGAATGGAATGATAAAAAAGAATACAAGTTTTGATGCAAAAAGAACTTGGGGCTCATGGCATCAAAACATAAAGCACTACTTATATAGTAGTAGGACTGAAATTAGCTTATTGTTGAAGATGCAGCACATAGCACACATAAACACATCTGAATCATCAAGTTATCAATTTCAATGCAAATTGCAGTAACTACTGAACTTCCATCAGAAATAGTGGTATGATAGCTATGCACAGATCGACCATACCAACAGCATAGAACTGGTGAAGAGTGAGTTATATACATACCAGATGAGCCAGGGTAACCTGCAGGGGGGTAGCCACCTTGCTGAGGGTAGCCATGCTGCTGTGGAGGGTAGCCCTGCTGCGGGGGGTAACCGTGCTGCTGCGGAGGGTAACCGCCAGGTGCCGGTGGGTAACCACCAGGTGCAGGCGGGTAGCCGTGCTGCGGGGGGTATCCCTGAGGTGGGTATCCTTGCTGGGGAGGGTATCCCTGCTGTGGCGGGTACCCCTGCGGCGGGTACCCGTGGCCACCAGCACCTGCAACGCCGTGCATCAGGTTGGACATGAGCCCCTTGTCCCTCTCGTCATGGTTGTCATTGCCTCCTCCCATCTTCCGCGGTGAGCTGAAATTGTGATCAGACAAATGTTAGAACATGATAGGGGAATTTTGGTGCATCCAAGCAAATGAGTTGCGGTCAGAACATGTAATGTAATGTATGCAGATGAACTGGTTATCCTGCCAGTTCAAAGTAAATGGCACCGCATTGAGGTGTTTATGTGAGTCCATGTCCATACAGAACACTCACTTGGGTGCAGAAATCATACGCTAGAGTTACTGGGTGCAAGGCAAGGTATTACACCTAAATCTTGCGGTCTCCAGGATTTGCGTATGATTTCTGCACCCAAGATGTACATCAAGCAAATGAGAACACCAATCATGCTTAAATATGATGTGCCTATGTGAACAACCGTGGTGGAACTAGTCCCTCTGCTTACGGAATATAAATTTGACTTGGTAAGACGATCATATATATATATATGTCTGAATCAGAAGAAACATCCAGGGTATTACCGTCCACCACGACAGATGGTGCCCACTTGCGCTTATATTAAACAGTTTGCTAGTTCCTCCTAGACGGCCATTGATTATTCTACGCCTGAATCATTGTCCACACTAGTACTTGGGTCAAATTTCTCTTCGTACGTACGGCCTAATTACTGTCGACACTAGGACTTGGTCAAAATTCCAAATCCAACATGCGAATAGTACACATCATGCCTAGGTGTTGTCACCAAATTTCATCTGAAAATACTAGATCGTGCTCTCGCAAAACATGCGTCGAGATCATGGCCGCTATAATCTAACAACGAAGCGCCTGATCAACGAATAGACGAATTTGGGGGTTGTTGTACT
Organism: Lolium rigidum; assembly: GCF_022539505.1. Taxonomy (NCBI): domain Eukaryota; kingdom Viridiplantae; phylum Streptophyta; class Magnoliopsida; order Poales; family Poaceae; genus Lolium; species Lolium rigidum. Next base: position 54,916,256 of record NC_061514.1, on the reverse strand, counting down.
AAACTCTAGGGGAGACCTCCACGGCCTGATCAGGCAGACGGACATTTCAGAATACCCTATCTGCCAACCAATCGAATCCAGGGCCAGGCGAAAAAAAATCTACTACTAGAAACCAGAAATACCTCCGGAGCCGATCAAGCGATCGAGCTCCGCGCGCGGAGCCAGCCAGATCCGCGAGGATCAGCCCGCGCCATGACCTTCAAAGAAAAAAAAAACCACAACCCAGAAAGCATACACGCCGGAAGGAATTCGTGGAAGCACGGGGGATTATTACGAGCCGGCGGCGCATACCTAGAACGGAGACCAGCGATAATCGCCGGAGAGGAAGAAGAAGCCGATCTGGATGTGCTGCTGCTGATGACGACGGATGATGATCCTCCGTTCCGTTTGTATTGGGTCCTGTGGCGGACGGTGGGGAGCTATATAGGAGGCTTCACGCGCTTGCACCGAATCCCGTCCCCCTGGCAGGTGGGCCCGGCGCGGAGCCATTCGTGCCTCGTGGGGACGGATGGATAGGCTTTGACCTCCGTGCGCCGAGTCACTGGCAGGTGGGTCCATGAGGCGCTCGGGTCGAGGCAAAGCGCGGGGCGAGCGCGTCGTGGGGCGCAGGATGGAACAAAGCAACGCGGCGAAGGAACCCCTACCACTTTGTTCCGGCAGATATTATTTATCTCTCGCGTTGAAACGACGACAAGCAGATTCGCAAAAAAAAAAAAAAAAAAAAAAAACGACGACAAGCACACACGTGTCGGGTCCCTGCTTTTTGGCTAGGACCACGTGATTCGGCCCATGGTGGAGGTGTGGCCCGCTGGGCTCAATACGGGGCCAAACACAGGCCTGCTGATTCTCCTCTGTGAACAGATATATTTAGGGATGTAAATGGTACGGATAATTTCCGCTCCGAATCCGCATCTGTATCCGTTTTTGAGGATATGGTATGCATTTTTAGAAATCCGTCGGATATGGATACAGATGCGGATAGTGATTAAGCGGATATCCGACGGATACGGTAGAGGATATGGTATTGATACTATCCGATGGATACGGATTATCCGCCATTTTTTGCGGATTATCCGAAGTCCACAAAGAGGATAATCCGAAAAAACTAGCCTAACCCTAAATATTTAGATAATATATTTAGTTCATCGGCCAAACTATGTATTCTATTAGCACGCAATTTGCTTTGTTGTACGAACAAGTGTGTACATTTAGCTATAGTCTATAATTACAAATATATTTTACATAAAAAAACATATTTCTATTTTTTTATATGTATATTTTCTTAATAATCCGCATCCGATCCGAGTCCGGTCTGAATCCGCTCCATATCCGTAATCCGATATAATCAGCATCCGAATCCGCATCCGACCATTATCCGCTCCAATCCGAATCCATTACAAAAATACGGTAAAGGATATGGTAAGAGCAATATCCGATCCGATCCGATCCGTTTACATCCCTAGCTCGAATAAACACACTCGCGGCCTCAAAGATCTATCTAGATTTCGCCTGGGCGAACTTGCGTTTTCATTTTTCTCCCCCTTCCTTTCCTCGGTTTTGGACAGAGATTCGTGTAGCTTTTTTTTTTTTTTTTGAGAACTCAGCACTTTATTGATCAAATAACATCAAGACACAAACGTTTGACGCTGAGATTTTGCATGCTGGTGGGACACACCACCAGCTACACTCAGAATGATTCGGTGAAAATTGGCTGCTATGGCCCAGGACATCCATTACCATGTTTTCGTAGCTTTGAAGGTGCGAGAAAAATGAAAAAATCGGTGATAAAGTAGGACCATGTTTTCGTAGCTTTGAAGGTGTGAGATAGGGGGTCGCTTTGCACCCTTCCTCTTTAATCTAGCAGCAAACAATTTAGCTAAAATGGGTTTCCTCCGCTCGGCAAGAATGGTCTTATCATTGGTTTAGCACATAATCTGGTTCAAAAAGGGGTGGGCATATATGCTTTAATATGATGGTGACACACTTCTGCAGATTCAAGATGAATTGGAACAAGCAAAGGAATCTTAACTAAGCTTCTTGTACATCTTTGAATCTATGTCAGGACTGAAAATCAACTCTGGGAAATATCAAGCTATGATGATTCTACAGGACATGCTGAATTTTTCAACTGTAAAAAAGGGGACTGGCCCATCAAATGCCTGGGTACTCATGTTTGTGCAAGAAAAACTACATTTGTAGAGATGAAATTTTTGGGAGAGAAGACTAGGAAAAAGATGAGTGGTTGGATGGGGAATACTATGTCCATTGGAGGCAGATTTATAAAAACAGGAGCATGTTTATCCAGCATTGGTGTGTATCATATGTCTATGTGATTGCTGCACAAGACAAACATTGACGAGATGGACAAGCCTGCAAGATCTTTTTTCTGGGTTGGTAGTGACAAAAAGTTATATCATTTTGTTAAATAGAAATGGATTTGAAAACCAAAGAAGGAAAAAAGGTGATTTGGGCTTGAAAGATCTATGCAAAATCAATATCAGCTTGATGTGTAAATGGGTGGAGGAAGATTGAATCTGCCACCGACCCCTGGCAAGATTTCAGGAGGAAAAAGTACGTGAGAGATTCTGGTATTTACTATTCCAAACACAGGCCTGGTGATTCTCCCCTATGGACAGAGATATGTTAATATATACCATTGTGGTAGGAGGATGCAGGTTGCAAGTGGGGAACTAACAAGTTTCTTGTGTGATGCTTGGTGTGGACATTGTACTCTGAAAGATAGGTTCCTGATATGTATAATATCTGTAATGAACGGAAGATTACTATTGTTGAGGCTCATGGATTGGGATGGAGATTTACATTCAAAAGATGGTGTCTCCTGATTTATCGAAACAAATGAATGGCTAGATTGGTCTGTTAGTTCAGATCAACCTAACTGGAGAAAAAGATAAATCTTTTTGGAAATGGACAAAAAATGGTGTATTCTCAGTCAAGTCACTTTACAATTATCCCTGTAGCAATGGGCTAGATAGATCCTTCATGCACCTCTAGAATTGTGAGATCCCACTCAAGATCAAGATTTGGCTATGGCTCATCTGAAGCAATGCCATTGCCACAAAATATACAAGATCTAAGTTGCAACTTATAGTGTCTTACTCCAAATCCTTTTAACAAAAAAAATATTTTAATATTTTAAATTATTTTTCCTGAAGATACGAGATTTCTCTCTAGCCTTCCCAAATGTCCATAACAACACTGGCCCTTATACCAATTTTATGATTAATTTTAAAGATACATATGTATATATGTGTGTACACAAGTAGCTATTGGTAGAAATAAGAATCATGGCATAGTTCGCTCGATGAATAGAAATAAATATTTTCAAACGCCCTTTTCAAAATTTCGAAGACCATGAATCTTTCAAATGTATAAATCATTTAGTTTGTTATTGCATTACGCTAATATTTATCTTGCCCAATACTAATACCTTTTAAGTCTTTTGTGTGTGATGGAGATTGTTAAGGGACCAGAACACCAATTATTCTTAAACTTTAAGTAATGTATAAAAAATTAGCATAAATAAATAAATTTTAAAAACAAATCTATAGAAGGGGCCATAGCCCCCCCCCACCCCCCGCCCTAAGAAAACATCACTATTCTCAAAGAGCCCTTGATGTCATTTCTCCCTATGGCCCCTAAAATCTATGGATCGGCCGTGCTGCTGAGCTGGCATAGCTACCTGTTTAGAGAATTAGGATAGTGGGGATGAACTTCATAGTTATATACGATTCTCGGCTCACAATATTGGCTCCAGAATTTGTCATTATATCTTCTGAACGACGAGGATCCCCGCCGTCAGCCTGTCGCGCCTATAAATTGTCTGCATAGTTCTCACAAAAGCTCCTCACTTGTGTTCGAGTTTTTGGAGAGAAGATGAAGATTGCAACTCTCCACGCGCTGGCTGCTACCCTGGCGGCGATCCTGCTGCTTGCTCCGTTCACTACAAAGGAAAACATTTTTTTTGACAAATCACTTTCGTCATGTTAAGGCCAATTTTCGTCACAGATTACTTCGCGGTGACAAAATTTGATCGTCATGGGGTTCGTCAAGGAAGCTCCGTCATAAAATATCGGGGGTGACGGTATGCATTTTTTCGTCAACGTCAAATGTTTGATGGTGACGACCCGCAAATTCGTCAACATCAAAGGTTCATTGTTGACAGACAGGTTTGTCACGAAAAATTGCAACTTTCGTCAATATCTAAATCTTGGGAAGCTTCGATTGGTCCAAAAAAGCATACGTGGCCTTACATGTGGGTCCATTTGGCTTCGACAACATGGGTCCGACGGCGTCGACATGGATATCTCGGTGGGACCCACAAAATATTATGACAAGTCTGGACCCACAATATTCGACCGGTGGGATCCACAAAATTCAGACAAGTGGGACCAGGTTGTTGCCGACATATGGGTCCCAATAATGCTGACTGGTGGGACCCACAAATTCTGACAAGTGGGACCAGAAATTGGTGCCACGTGGTTTCATTTAATAGTGACGTTGTGACAATTTCCGTCACCTTTTGAATTTGACAAAATTTGAGAGAATTTGAATTATTTGCGAAATTTGGGAAACAAAAAAACTAGCAAAATATCAAAAAGTAGACAATAAATATCATACTTAAATGGTGGCACAAGAAGTATATATGTCTCTCACAGACCGAAAGATTCATAAGAAAATTACAATTGGAACACAAAGAAATTAAAAGACCTATGATTAATAATGTTGTAGGACGGTGGTGCAATAGATTAGTTGCCCCGGGATTGAGACATGGATGGTGGCCGGGATGTCCTCAAGAGCAAATTAAGCACGGCATCCATTTCTGTCGGCCTCTTTTCATAAGCCGAGTCTTTTCTTCTTGGGCTTTCTTCACGGCTTCAAGTTCTTCCTCCTGCTTCTTCCCGATCTCTTCAAATTTTTCATCTTGTTCTTGCAGTCTTGCTCGCATCTCACCGTAGTACGTTTCGATTGCTCGTATGGAGTTCTGCTCTTGATCCGCGGTCTTTGTTGTAGCTCTCGGATGCGTGTAGCTGAGACGAGAAGACTTCCCGGAACTTGTTGCGACGCCCAATCTTGGTAGGAATGTCTGTTGCGAGGTGGTGGATGGGCTTTTCTCGCTCGGAACTAGCTGAACAATTTGCAAATCAGTCAAATCAGGTTCATCTTCATTGCGTGGCGCCGCTTTTTTGCCACCATTTGATCCCGCATAAAGATTACAATCATTGCATGGACAACATACAAAAGCTCGGATTATATTATATTGTGCTAATAAGAAATATTTCTTACATATGCACTTTTTGCTTAAGCACTCATAATGTTATCCTTGTTAGTGTGTGTGATTCTAAAAAATTCAATTGGAGAGGTTTCTTCTTCCTCGTCGCTTAGCCTTACGCTTGAAAAAATGTAGAATGCACATTACCATTGTACACTCGTGTATGACTGAAGTATGAACTCGTATTGGGAAATTCAGAACACTTACTAGATGTTCCCAGTGAGCAACATAGCTTCGAGATCCGAGTGGTATGGAAGCTGTTTCACGACTTCTCTGTTCTTTCCATTTATTACACACAGTCCCTATGTTCGGTACATGCATTTTATTTATCCGGATCGGAGAAATGTAAGAATTCGATGAGTTGTTATTGAAAGGAATAACGTTTATGTACCTGGTACTTCTCATCAAACCATCTTTTCACCAGTTCTTTCCAGCTTTTCTCTTCTACATGATCTGGCTTCTTGAGATATGCTTGCTCCAAGTGTGAGATTTTTAATTTTCGGCCAATACTCCTTTTTAAGCCTATATCGGAACTGCCGAATACTAACTTGCAGCATATCGATGCACACATCTTGAGCCACCTCATCATTTTTGTCCGTATTAAACTTTCCCTTCAAAATAGTGATGCATTAATCAGTAGATTCTTAGATAGTTGATCATGTAGCATACTAATTAGGTTAAACCAAGATTGTACAGGACTCACCGCTACTGTACTTATAGCATGAGGATTGACATGTTTGAGAGTTTCATCTTTCTTGTACTGTGTCCAGTGTGTTGCAAGCGGCATTTTTTCACGGATGTGAATACCAACCTCATTGCTCAGCTTTGCTGACTGGACATAATCCTTGGGTCTCCCGACACCAGCGAGTGAATTCAATTGGCATCTTATTGCCACCATGTCTTCTTGTGTACTCATGTAGTCCATGGCCCATGGTACGTCCGCGTCCACCTCTCTTTCTCTTACTACCGCCGGATGTTGTCAATGTCTCGAAAGAAGATATATGAAATGATTCTCTTTTATATGAAAATATGCGGTACAGTGTTTAGTTTTTACAAATTTTCATACCTTGCCGATCAAAGTTTACAATTTGATTGTCCTCAGGAGATGAGGTGCTGCCTCCAGATGTCATGATCTGGTTAGGTGAGGGTGCTCCTTCGGTGTTCGGACCGAGCGGTGGCCGTCGGCTCATCGGATGACCCGACTTCGAGGTTCGGTTGTTGCCATTGATCTTGTTGCAATGTTGGATGGTGCAACTTCGGTATGGATCGCTTCTTACGTGCAACTATTGCGAAGAAGCAACTATCTGCAAGCAAAGTAGAGGCTACATTAGTAGGAAACATTTAGCATGTACGTATTTCCTATCATAGTTCGGACATAGTTCCACGGACACTGAGCTGAAGTTTTGCCGACGATGCGCCGATCCTCATCCGAATGAAGATCATCATCGGCGGTAGCTATCTCTTACGGATTCGGTTCATACGAAGGGTCCTCTTCGACCTCCATCTCTTCGCGATCCGTGTCCTTTAGATTGTTACTAGTTCCTATTTGTACCCCACCATACACTAATGTACGTGCAAAACCGGAGAAATCTTTCGAAATTTGTGGGCGAGGTCCATATCTTTCAGCGAATTTTTTTCCATGCGTACTACATTTTCTTGCATTTGTTTCTCCTTGGCAAGCTCATATGCCGGCTTGACGGGGTTTTGTGTCTCCGCTGAAATAATCGGAAGAGCGGAGCGTGAACAAAACATAAGAGGGGGCCAATTCCATAGAAAACAACAAATAATTGTCTTTGCAAAATATTGTACAACGGCAAATGATTGAAAACATAAGAGTCTACGTATGATGTCGGCGAACAAAACATAAGAGGGGGCATATGCCAGGCTAAGGGACATCATGTGCTTTTAGATATCTACTCGTAACAAATAATTGACACATAATGAGGTATCGGTAGTTCAGTCCTATACCGATAGAAGTTCAGATATGTGCTGATAGAAGTTCAGATATGTGCTGATAGAAGTTCAGATTTGTGCTGATAGAAGTTCGGATATGTGCTGAAATTTGATTTTTGACTTTTGAAAGACATAGATAAACAAAAATTGTGGAAATAAATAGGCTGATGAAACAAAGTACATGATTAAAAAAACTTCATTACATTGTTAAGACGTGCATTGCACGTGCAAACTAACTAGTTCCATAGAAAACAGCAAACAATTGTTCTAGATCAAACTCTGCTTCCCTCTCGAAGCCGAGGAATAAAAGTCCGAAGCAATGTCGTTGTTCACTTGTAGCTCGTCGAGCTGTTTTCGGCAACGGCTGGAATTAGTTCAGTTAAGTGTTTCGGCAAACAATTGTCTATGCAAAAGATTGTACAGCAGCGGGATGGCAAAGATTGTATAGCACGGCATGATTGTCTCTGCAATAAAAACGATAAACCCTATACGTATGATGTCGGGATTGGATCTATCAAATATGCAAGATCTAGATATAGGTCAAACGGGCGTGGTAGACATGTAAAACCGATCTCTCGATCTAACCATCCGAAAAACACAACAACAAGCCGATCACCGACAGATTTACCTTGGCGTTTCTTCGAGCCGGGCGCCTTCTTCGGCGTGTGTGTGCGATTTTCCTTCCCCCCGACGTTTCGACGACTGCCGGCCATGGCGACCACCGGCCGGGGAGATAGATGCGAGATGGATGAACGTCCGGCGAAGACACCGGATCGGGGTGAGCACGAGAGGATGAGGTCGGGGGGGTGGGTAGTTAAGATGCTCGTAAATCATGGGGTAGAGGCACGACGTATATAAGGGAGGGCGAAATATTTGATAGGTGGGGTGCGCGGGAGGAGTGGAGGGAACAAAAAAAATGGGCGTTTTGGCAGCCGGCGTACTACAATTTGGAGGGAACAAGTTTTTGCCGTGAAAGAAAAAATATTACTACGAAAATGGAGCTCGTACATGTATATTTTAATTAAAAAATGACACAAAACGAGTAAAACTCATAATAAATGCTAAATTCAATGTAAAATCATCAGTAACTAGTGGGACTGAGTAAATGTTGTGACATTCACGTGCAAAATTAAAATTTAAATTTTTCATGAGGTTTGGTGTAGTTTGATGTGAATTTACACAAGTGAGGGCATTTTCGGCATAACGGTCGAATCGTCGACCCCGGAAGTTGTAAAACCTTTTGCATGTGAGGTATATGTGAGAACACATCCCACATATACATGTTATTGTTCACACATGTGAGATTTTGTCTGAAAACACTTGTGGAACCTCATGTTGGTTGGGTCGATCCATGTGTGGACCCACATCGATCATGTCGGTGAAGGGCTCTTTTTCAAGCAAGCTGCACTTCAAATACTCAGATTGAGCTGCAAATTTTTGTGAGTGGTCATGAAGGGTAGGTATGTGTGCCTAAGGAGTTTCAGATTTTTCCGACAATTTTAGGTGTTTGTTGATTTTTTTATTAAAAAATGACGAGAAAACGAGTAAAACTCATAATAAATGCTAAATTCAATGTAAAATCATCGGTAACTAGTGGGACTGAGTAAATGTTGTGACATTCATGTGGAAAATTCAAATTTAAATTTTTCATGAGGTTTGGTGTAGTTTGATGTGTTGAAGTGATGCCTACTTTGGTATAATTGTGCACTTCGTCCACAAATGAGCATTTGTTTTTTATGTATGTTGAAAAAATGACTAACATGCCATAATTGTTACGACCTAACCTATAGTCCGAACAAAGGCATGTAGTCAACATTTTGTTGTACATTTGAAGTTGTAAATCATATGGTTTTAAATAATTTTGAAGTGCAACTTTATGATTCAATGTATTTTTCAGTGTGCTGATGTTTTGCCATTGTGAACTTATTGACGAGTTTACATAATAGCAGTGGGCTCCATTTTTGCATGAGATACTTTGTGTTTGACTTTTGAACTTACTGGATAGCAACCACCATCTACCCCACAGCCTCATTAAATAGCGGTTGTAGGCAGTTACTACTACTTATTGTATTTATAATGCCCCTGGTTGGTTTTGCCTTCTGCCCTCCCTTGTTCATGCGGTGAAGCAAGTCTCCTTCATCTTCTTTCTCTCTCTTTTGTGTTGAAAAACTCTTTTCTCTCCGAAGATTTTCGTTTGTTTTGAGAGGTAGGAAAATATGTTTTTACATGTCACTACTTCACCTCACCTCCTTTTTCTCTGTTTGTTGAAAATCCTTTTTGTCCTCTCGAATAATCTTGTTTGTTCAGATCTATGGATATATGTGTGTATGGTTTCGGATCTATGGATAGATTTCTATGAATATGCCCTACCTACCTGTATTTTTTACTAGCTTTGGTAATTGCTAAATATACATAGGATGAACTTGTGTTGTTTGTGGTTCGATGGGCAATCATTGTCGACAGAGGCGGGAGACTCTCGGTTCATTTCGTTGTTATCTTGGAAGCGATTTGATGACTTTATGGTATATATCCTTTTTAGAATGTATCTTTTTTGTTGACGAGATTCTAGACTATATCCTTATTTTCTGCATTTTTGTTCTACTTGTTTTTTCGGATCGTGCCTTGTTTTGTGAGGAGGCAGTTCAACAACCTTGTTGGTAATATCTTTTTTGTCGTTACATCGGATGAAGTGAAGTACAAATTTCATGTTAAGAAAGGCAGTTCGAAGACACGTGTTTTTGGTACTGGATACCAAAAATTTCTTCATGACTACGACCTGAAAGTTGGTGACTGTATCATGTTTGGGTTTGATAGTGCTCCTGAACTGTTTGGGATTTTTGCAGTAGGTCCTGATGGCATTAAAAAGCATCGTGTAGATGGTAATTCTGTTTTATTTTTTACCATGTGTTGCCCATTTTTTTAATATAACTGATGTTATATCTCCTCTTTTTTTATTCTTTTATTAATTTTAAATTTGTATGCAGAAATTCCAACTGCAGTTGTCCACACTAAAGGTGTTATGCTTACTGAAGGAGATATGCCCTAGAGGCAATAATAAAAGTAGTTATTATTTATATCTCTGTGTTTATGATAAATGTTTATATGTCATGCTATAATTGTATTAACCGAAACATTAGTACATGTGTGATATGTAGACAACAAGAAGTCCCTAGTATGCCTCTTAAACTAGCTTGTTGATTAATGGATGATTAGTTTCATAATCATGAACATTGGATGTTATTAATAACAAGGTTATATCATTATATGAATGATGTAATGGACACACCCAATTAAGCGTAGCATAAGATCTCGTCATTAAGTTATTTGCTATAAGCTTTCAATACATAGTTACCTAGTCCTTATGACCATGAGATCATGTAAATCACTTATACCGGAAAGGTACTTTGATTACACCAAACACCACTCGCGTAAATGGGTGGTTATAAAGGTGGGATTAAGTATCCGGAAAGTATGAGTTGAGGCATATGGATCAACGATGGGATTTGTCCATCCCGATGACGGATAGATATACTCTGGGCCCTCTCGGTGGAATGTCGTCTAATGTCTTGCAAGCATATGAATGAGTTCATAAGAGACCACATACCACGGTACGAGTAAAGAGTACTTGTCGGGAGACGAGGTTGAACAAGGTATAGAGTGATACCGAAGATCAAACCTCGGACAAGTAAAATATCGCGAGACAAAGGGAATTGGTAATGTTTGTGAATGGTTCATTCGATCACTAAAGTCATCGTTGAATATGTGGGAGCCATTATGGATCTCCGGATCCCGCTATTGGTTATTGGTCGGAGTGAGTACTCAACCATGTCCGCATAGTTCTCGAACCGTAGGGTGACACACTTAAAGTTGGATGTTGAAATGGTAGTTCTTGAATATGGAATGAAGTTGGAATATTTGTTCGGAGTCCCGGATGTGATCCCGGACATCACGAGGAGTTCCGGAATGGTCCGGAGAATAAGATTCATATATAGGATGTCATTTTATGTGAATAAAATGTCGCGGAAGGTTCTATGGAAGGTTCTAGAAGGTTCTAGAAAAGTCCGGAAGAAACCACCAAGGAAGGTGGAGTCCACAAGGGACTCCACCTCCATGGCCGGCCAGCCCTAGTGGGGGTGGAGTCCCAAGTGGACTCCACCATAGGAGGCCGGCCACCCCCCACATGGGAGGTGGGAATCCCACCTTTGGGTGGGAGTCCTAGTTGGGCTAGGTTTGCCCCCTCCTATGGAAGGTTTTGGTTTCGGGTCTTATTCGAAGACTTGGACACCAACACTTGGGATCCACCTATATAATGAGGGGCCAAGGGAGGGGGCCGGCCACCCCTAAGACCATAGCTTGGCCGCCCCCTTGAGTGGCCGGCCACCCCCTCCCAAACCCTAGCTTTGCTCCTCCACTTCATATTGCCCGGTTTGCTTAGCGAAGCTCCGCCGGACTTCTACACCGCCACCGACACCACGCCGTCGTGCTGTCGGATTCAAGAGGAGCTACTACTTCCGCTGCCCGGCTGGAGCGGGGAGGTGGACGTCGTCTTCATCAACAACCGAACGTGTGACCGAGTACGGAGGTGCTGCCCGTTCGTGGCGCCGGAACCGATCGTGATCAAGATCTTCTACGCGCTTTTGCAAGCGGCAAGTGAACGTCTACCGCAGCAACAAGAGCCTCATCTTGTAGGCTTTGGAATCTCTTCAAGGGTGAGACTCGATACCCCCTCGTTGCTACCGTCTTCTAGATTGCATCTTGGCTTGGATTGCGTGTTCGCGGTAGGAAAATTTTTGTTTTCTATGCAACGTTATCCTACGGTGGTATCGAGCCGTGTCTATGCATAGATGGTTGCACGAGTAGAACACAATGGTTTGTGGGCGTTGATGCTCTTGTTATCTTTAGTTGAGTACTTTGCATCTTTATGGCATAGTGGGATGAAGCGGCTCGGACTAACTTTACATGACCGCGTTCATGAGACTTGTTCCTCGTTCGACATGCAACTTGTATTGCATAAGAGGCTTTGCGGGTGTCTGTCTCTCCTACTATAGTAAAGATTCAATTTACTCTTCTATTGACAACATTAGTATCAACGTTGTGGTTCATGTTCGTAGGTAGATTAGATCTATATCGAAAACCCTAAACCACGTAAAATATGCAAACCAAATTAGAGAGCGTCTAACTTGTTTTTGCGGGGTTTGGTGATGTGATATGGCCATAATGTGATGATGAATATGTATGAGATGATCATTATTGTATTGTGGCAACCGGCGAGAGCCTTATGGTTGTCTTTAAATTTCATGTTGAGTAGTATTTCAAAGTAGTTGTAATAGTTGCTACATGGAGGACAATCATGAAGACGGCGCCATTGACCTTGGTGCTTCGCCGACGATGATGGAGATCATGCCGAAGATGATGGAGATCATGTCCGTGCTTTGGAGATGAAGATCAAAGGCGCAAAGACAAAAGGGCCATATCATATCACATATGAGCTGCATGTGATGTTAATCCTTTTATGCATCTTATTTTGCTTAGATCGCGACGGTAGCATTATAAGATGATCCCTCACTAAAATCTCAAGATAATAAAGTGTTCATCCTTAGTAGCACCGTTGCCAAGACTTGTCGTTTCGAAGCATCTCGTGATGATCGGGTGTGATAGAATCAACAAGTGCATACAACGGGTGCAAGCCGGTTTGCACATGCGGATACTAAGGTGGCCTTGACGAGCCTAGCATGTACGGACATGGTCTCGGAACACGTGATACCGAAAGGTAGAGCATGAATCATATGATTGATATGATGAACACTTTGAGTGTTCGCCATTGAAATTACACCTTGTCTCGTGATGATCGGACTATGGTGTGGTGGATTTGGTTCGTGTGATCACTAAGACAATGCGAGGGATATTGTTTTGAGTGGGAGTTCACCTAGTTTTTTAATTATATTGAATTAAAATTTGAACTCAATTTGTCATAAACTTAGTCTAAACTATTGCAAATATATGTTGTAGAGATGGCGTCCCCAATCAATTTTAACCAGTTCCTAGAGAAAGAAAAGCTTAAGAGCAACGGTAGCAACTTCACCGACTGGTTCCGTCATGTGAGGATCTTCCTCTCGGCGGAAATCTGCAATATGTGCTTGATGCACCGCTAGGTGACCCTCCTGCGAGAAACTGAAACCGATGAAGTAAAAGCTGTTTACGAGACTCGGAAAACTCGGTACTCTCAAGTTCGGTGTGCCATCCTGTGCGATCCGGAATCCGATCTTCAAAAACGTTTTGAGCACCACGATCCTCATGAGTTGATGAAAGAGTTAAAGACTATTTTCGAGACTCATGCGGCCGTGGAATGCTATGAAGCATCGAAACATTTCTTCAGTCTGTATGATGGAAGAAGGCAGCTCCATTAGTGAGCACATGCTCGCCATGACCGGGCATGCGAAGAAACTCGGTGACTTGGGAATAATGATTCCTAACAGACCGGGGATTAATCGTGTCCTTCAATCACTTGCCACCAAGTTACAAGAACTTTGTGATGAACTACAATATGCGAGAACATGAACAAGGAGTTACCTGAACTCTTTGGCATGCTAAAAGCTGCTGAGATTGAGATCAAGAAAGAGCACCAAGTGTTGATGGTCAACAAGAACACTAGTTTCAAGAAACGGGGCAAGTCTAAGGGAAAATTCAAGAAGGGTGGCAAGAAAGCTGCCACGCCTCCTATGAAACCTAAGAACGGCCCTAAGCCCGATCTTCGAGTGCTATTACTGCAAGGAGAAGGGACATCTGGAAGCGTAATTGCTCCAAGTATCCGGCTGATCCGAAGAGCGGCCTTGTCAAGAAGAAGAAAGAAGGTATATCCGATATACATGTTATAGATGTTTATCTCACTGGTTCTCGTTCTAGTACCCGGGTATTTGATACTTGGTTCGGTTGCTCATATTTGTAACTCGAAACGGGAACTAAAGAATAAACGAAGACTACTTGAAAGATGAAGTGACAATGCGCGTTGGAAATGGATCCAAAGTCGATGTGATCGCTGTCGGCACACTTCCTCTACATCTACCTTCGGGATTAGTTTTAAGCCTAAATAATTGTTATTTTGTACCCGCGTTGAGCATGAACATTATATCTGGATCTTGTTTAATGCAAGACGGTTATTCATTCAAGTCTGAGAATAATGGTTGTTCTATTTTTATGAATAATATCTTTTATGGTCAAGCACCACAAAAGAATGGCTTATTTCTATTAGATCTCGATAGTAGTGATACGCATATACATAACATTGATGCTAAGCGAATTAAATTGAATGATAATTCTACTTATATGTGGCACTTGTCGTCTTGGTCATATTGGAGTGAAGCGCATGAAGAAACTCCATACCGATGGATTACTTGAATCACTTGACTTTGAGTCACTTGATAGATGCGAAGCATGTCTAATGGGAAAAATGACTAAGACTCCATTTTCTGGTATGATGGAGCGAGCTACTGACTTATTGGAAATCATACATACCGATGTGTGCGGACCAATGAGTGTAGCATCGCGCGGTGGTTATCGTTATGTTCTAACCTTCACGGATGATCCGAGTAGATATGGGTATATCTATTTCATGAAACATAAATCCGAAACTTTCGAGAAGTTTAAGGAATTTCAAAGTGAAGTAGAAAATCAACGTAACAAGAAGATAAAATTTCTACGATCCGATCGTGGAGGTGAATATCCGAGTTATGAGTTTGGCATGCATTTAAAGAAATGCGGAATACTTTCACAATTGACACCGCCGGGAACACCACAACGAAACGGTGTATCCGAACGTCGTAATCGAACTCTCTTAGATATGGTTCGTTCTATGATGTCTCTTACTGATTTGCCATTATCATTTTGGAGTTATGCATTAGAGACAGCCGCATTCACTTTAAATAGAGCACCATCAAAATCCGTAGAAACGACACCGTATGAATTATGGTTTAATAAGAAACCTAAGCTGTCGTTCCTGAAAGTTTGGGGTTGCGAAGCCTATGTAAAGAAGTTACAACCGGACAAGCTAGAACCCAAAGCGGAGAAATGCGTCTTCATAGGATACCCTAAGGAAACTATAGGGTATACTTTCTATCACAAATCCGAAGGCAAAATATTTGTTGCAAAGAACGGAACCTTTCTTGAGAAAGAATTTCTCACTAAAGAAGTGACTGGAAGAAAAGTAGAACTCGATGAGATTAATGAATCTATACTCGTTGATCGGAGTAGCGCGATGCCGGAAGTTGTACCTGTACCGCCTACACCGGCAACGAGAGGAAGCTAATGATAATGATCATGAAACTTCGAACGAGGAAACTACTGAACCTCGCGGATCGACAAGGGAACGTGCCACTCCTGATTGGTATGATCCTTGTCTAAATGTCATGATTGTGGATAACAATGATGAGGACCCTGCGACGTATGAAGAAGCAATGATGAGCCCAGATTCCAACAAATGGCAAGAAGCCATGAAATCCGAAATGGGATCCATGTATGATAACAAAGTATGGACTTTGGTAGACTTACTCGATAGCCGAAAGGCTGTCGAGAATAAATGGATCTTCAAGAGAAAAACGAGATGCTGATGGTAATATTACTTGTCTATAAAGCTCGACTTGTCGCAAAGGGTTTCCGACAAATTCAAGGAGTTGACTATGATGAGACTTTCTCACCTGTAGCGAAGCTAAAATCTGTGAGGATTTTGTTAGCAATAGCTGCATTTTTCGATTATGAGATTTGGCAGATGGATGTCAAAACGGCGTTCCTTAATGGAGACATTGAGGAAGAGTTGTATATGGTACAACCCAAAGGTTTTGTCGATCCTAAAAATGCTGACAAAGTATGCAAACTTCAGCGTTCAATCTATGGACTCGAAGCAAGCATCAAGAAGTTGGAACCGACGCTTTGATAAGGTGATCAAAGACTTTGGGTTTATACGAGTGTCATGGAGAGGCCTGTATTTACAAGAAAGTGAGTGGGAGCTCCGTAGCATTCCTGATATTATATGTAGATGACATATTATTAATTGGGAATGATATAGAACTATTAAGCGAGTGTAAAAGGTTATTTGAATAATAGTTTTTCAATGAAAGACCTTGGTGAAGCATCGTATATATTAGGCATCAAGATTTATAGAGATAGATCAAGACGCCTAATAGGGCTATCACGAGTACATATCTGGACAAGATTCTAAAGAAATTTAGAATGGACGAAAGTAAGAAAGGATTCTTACCTATGTTACCGAGGCAAGGTCTTGAGTAAGACTCAAGGACCGGCTACGGCGAGATGAAAGAGAAAGGATGAGTAATATCCCCTATGCCTCGGCGATAGGATCTATCATGTATGCCATGCTATGTACTAGACCGGATATAGCACATGCTTCGTTAGTTTGACTAGCGAGATATCAAAGTGATCCGGGAATGGAACACTTTGGACAGCGGTCAAGAATATCCTGAAGTACTTGAAAAGAACTAAGGATATGTTTCTTTGTTATGGAGGTGACCAAGAGCTCGTTGTAAATGGTTACACCGATGCAAGTTGGAACACCGATCTCGATGACTCTAAGTCACAATGCGGGTACATGTTTATATTGAATGGTGCTGCGATAGGTCGGGCAAGCTCGAAGCGGTGCACGGTGGCGAAGTCTTCAACGGAATCGAGTACATAGCGGCTTCGGAGGCTTCATCGAAGCGGTATGGATGAAGAGGTTCATTGTAGAGCTCGGTGTGGTTCCTAGTGCATTGGACCCATTAATCATTTCCTGTGATAACATGGGTGCCATCGCCAATGCACAAGAGCCAAGGTCACACAAGAGGCTGAAGCATATCAAGCTGCGTTACCACTCGATTCGCGAGTACATCGAAGATGGAGAAGTAAAGATTTGCAAAGTACACACTGATCTGAATATAGCGGATCCGTTGACTAAAGCTCTCCCTAGGGCAAAGCATGACCAACACCAGAATGCCATGGGTGTTAGGTATATTACAATGTAATCTAGATTATTGACTCTAGTGCAAGTGGGAGACTGAAGGAGATATGCCCTAGAGGCAATAATAAAAGTAGTTATTATTTATATCTCTGTGTTTATGATAAATGTTTATATGTCATGCTATAATTGTATTAACCGAAACATTAGTACATGTGTGATATGTAGACAACAAGAAGTCCCTAGTATGCCTCTTAAACTAGCTTGTTGATTAATGGATGATTAGTTTCATAATCATGAACATTGGATGTTATTAATAACAAGGTTATATCATTATATGAATGATGTAATGGACACACCCAATTAAGCGTAGCATAAGATCTCGTCATTAAGTTATTTGCTATAAGCTTTCAATACATAGTTACCTAGTCCTTATGACCATGAGATCATGTAAATCACTTATACCGGAAAGGTACTTTGATTACACCAAACACCACTTGCGTAAATGGGTGGTTATAAAGGTGGGATTAAGTATCCGGAAAGTATGAGTTGAGGCATATGGATCAACGGTGGGATTTGTCCATCCCGATGACGGATAGATATACTCTGGGCCCTCTCGGTGGAATGTCGTCTAATGTCTTGCAAGCATATGAATGAGTTCATAAGAGACCACATACCACGGTACGAGTAAAGAGTACTTGTCGGGAGACGAGGTTGAACAAGGTATAGAGTGATACCGAAGATCAAACCTCGGACAAGTAAAATATCGCGAGACAAAGGGAATTGGTAATGTTTGTGAATGGTTCATTCGATCACTAAAGTCATCGTTGAATATGTGGGAGCCATTATGGATCTCCGGATCCCGCTATTGGTTATTGGTCGGAGTGAGTACTCAACCATGTCCGCATAGTTCTCGAACCGTAGGGTGACACACTTAAAGTTGGATGTTGAAATGGTAGTTCTTGAATATGGAATGAAGTTGGAATATTTGTTCGGAGTCCCGGATGTGATCCCGGACATCACGAGGAGTTCGGAATGGTCCGGAGAATAAGATTCATATATAGGATGTCATTTTATGTGAATAAAATGTCGCGGAAGGTTCTATGGAAGGTTCTAGAAGGTTCTAGAAAAGTCCGGAAGAAACCACCAAGGAAGGTGGAGTCCACAAGGGACTCCACCTCCATGGCCGGCCAGCCCTAGTGGGGGTGGAGTCCCAAGTGGACTCCACCATAGGGGGCCGGCCACCCCCACATGGGAGGTGGGAATCCCACCTTTGGGTGGGAGTCCTAGTTGGGCTAGGTTTGCCCCCTCCTATGGAAGGTTTTGGTTTCGGGTCTTATTCGAAGACTTGGACACCAACACTTGGGATCCACCTATATAATGAGGGGCCAAGGGAGGGGCCGGCCACCCCTAAGACCATAGCTTGGCCGCCCCCTTGAGTGGCCGGCCACCCCCTCCCAAACCCTAGCTTTGCTCCTCCACTTCATATTGCCCGGTTTGCTTAGCGAAGCTCCGCCGGACTTCTACACCGCCACCGACACCACGCCGTCGTGCTTGTCGGATTCAAGAGGAGCTACTACTTCCGCTGCCCGCTGGAACGGGGAGGTGGACGTCGTCTTCATCAACAACCGAACGTGTGACCGAGTACGGAGGTGCTGCCCGTTCGTGGCGCCGGAACCGATCGTGATCAAGATCTTCTACGCGCTTTTGCAAGCGGCAAGTGAACGTCTACCGCAGCAACAAGAGCCTCATCTTGTAGGCTTTGGAATCTCTTCAAGGGTGAGACTCGATACCCCCTCGTTGCTACCGTCTTCTAGATTGCATCTTGGCTTGGATTGCGTGTTCGCGGTAGGAAAATTTTTGTTTTCTATGCAACGTTATCCTACACTTACTACTGCTCAAACATTGAAGAAGGAACAACTTCTCCGTGAGCGTGGTCTTGGTCTTGGTGTTGTTTTTGTGCACACCTTGACGAATACTGATTTGAAGGGCAATGGACTGGTATAATTCTCCTTTTCTTTATGTAATCTTAGTTATCCTTTATATCTTTCCCATATATAATTTAATTTTTATTATTCAGCATATCCAGAAGGAAGTTGTTAGGTCCTTGAATATCTCCGAAAGCGGGGAGGCATGTTTTTTTGTTGATGACTATGGCTACCACCCTCGGGGTGCATACTACACTACTACGATGGAAGGATGAAGTTCGATTCCTGCTGGTCGGAGTTTACTAAGGAGTATAACTTTGAATGCGGGAATGTTGTTCTCATTCTTTTCAACCGGGGCGGCCGTGGTGGTATTGAAGTTTCGAGTTGATATCCTATGATATAATCTTTATCATATGATATAATTGTTTTAGTCTACAATTTGTGTGTGCCCATTGTGTGTTTATGTCATATCGCTACCCTGGCCGCTCTTGTGTGAAGGGATTGTATAGTGGGATTATGTAGGGGGTAAACTTTACGATTGACTATTTGGTCCTGCATTTTTTCTATGCGCAGTTCAATTTTCACTGATTTTAATTGTTCATTTTTTGCAAATTAATATGTACTTCCCTGGGCCTTGGGAAAAACAGAACAAGCCCACTAGGTCTGGAAGTTAAACAAGCTGGGTATGATTGCCCGGGTTCGAAATAACAAAAGTAGAACATAGTCTTTGAAACATGACATAGTTTAACCATGAACCTCCGGGGGAACAACTAAACGAAACTAAATTTAGTGGAGAACATGAGGGCCAACGAGTCTGGACCGACGAGCGGGATGAGGCCGGTCCCGACGTAGTCCACGAGGAACTTGCCAAAGGCAGCGTGCTTCGCCTTGCTAGCGAGGATTGTGCTTACGCTTGCTACCTTTTCCAACTCCCGTCGCGTCTTGGATCGGACACACGAGATCGTTCGGGAAAACCCCGCCGCAGAATGGGCAATGTGGCTTTCCGTTACGACGGAAAGGGATGCGGCCGATCTTCGGCTTCTTCGGAACGAAGCGGCTCTTCCGGTCCCGGTCCTCCTTGTCGCTGTCAACGTCCTCGAGTCTTCTGCGATTTTGAAAGTAAGGAAGAAGTGAGAGAAGGAAATTAAGCTGAAATACAATTGAAGCATTAAATATTTTTGTATGAACATTATTAAGAATTAATCATGTAGAATCAACATTTATGATCCGAGATCCAACCATACATAATTACTTCACTAATATAAATAACCACCAATTTAAACTGTTGTCACAACTTGTTCATGGGTAGTCCAATCATTATTTCGGTATTATAAGTAAGCACCAATTTAAGAGAAAATGGTGATTATAAATTTCATGGATCAGGGATCAATCATTTGTTCCACGAAGATGTACTTGATTCATAAAACTATATGGATTCATGACGTCAATAAGCGGGAATTGAACAAAAATTATGGTCATAAATTACATGCAAGCGATAATTCACTTGTTCCCCAAATTAAAATGATGTACACACTATGGTTTCATCGTATAAATAAGCACCAGTTTAAGACAAATGGTGATTATAAAATCCATGTATCGAGATCAATTAATAGTACCTATAATATAATTCTTGTAATCATAATCACTCTGGTATGATTCATATTCGGATGAATTTAAGTTTGAAATGCGATGAGCGTTACACTAAGCGGTATCATTCATCACACAAAAGGAATCATTACAGTTGAATCAAGATGTGCATCAAATATTACGGATCCGGTAACTACAAACCATAAATCGGATGAGCAAGAACCCCGGAATCATCAATTTGTACAAGAAGTCGCGAGACGGGGCAAATCAATCTACCCTATGAGCAAACCCTATGGTGAACGAGTAAGATCAAGAAAAACAGGGGATCGATCGGAATAGTAGAGTACCTCGCTGCAGGTTGTCGGAGGCCTCCTCTTCGAACTCGTCGCACTCTGCGGGGCCATATAGCTCGCGGTGCTGCACGGAGTGGCGGTAGAACGGGTCATGCGGATCGAAGCCCTGGTCATCTGCTTGTGCCGCGGGAGCGGGGACGTCTCCCGTGGCCTCATCAGCGACGGCGACCACGGCCGGTTGGGCGGAGCCCTCCACGGTCACGGCGCGGCGAAGAGCGGCTCCAGTTCCGGAAGAAGATCCCGCCTCCGCGATATCGACTACTACCGGACCCTCGCCGTCGCCTCTGTCGATGTTGACGACCGCACTCGCCTCCGGCTCGTCTCCGCGAACACGCTTCATCTTCGGGATCTTCGGTGGAAGGGGAGGTCGGTGTTGCGGCTGGTGGAGGTGCAAGCGGGGTTTTCGCCAGAGATTGGGGAATAGAAGTTGCGGGTGGGAGAGACGATGGGGCCGATGGATATACAGTAGGTGCCGCCGTTTGGGTTCCTCTGTCTGACGCGTGGGTGTGAAAACGTGGATTGCTGCATGTAGTCAGTCCACTTTCCCATTACTTTGACATGGGTCCCATGCATGACGGATGGGCTGGCACAGAATTTTCAGTATGGGTATTAAAAACTCTAAAATATTTGAAATACGAATTAGTGATCACACATAGCCTCTTCTTGAGTTTAGGGGATGAATTTTTGAAAATTTTCAAACCAAACCTGCCAAGATAGCATGCTAGCGTCATTACCCACATGTTGATGCACCCTTATGCCAAATTTTTTTCTAGTTTGTTATTTTCCATGGAAAGTGTTAGCCACACATTGGCCAATACACACGGTTTGGAAAGATTTCAACAAATTTTCAATTTTATATGAAAATTTGAGTGTTTGGTGAAACCTAGGTTGACCTAATTGCACTAAGAGGTTGTCAAACCTTTTTCCAAGTGAAACTTCTGTTGTAGGGTAATGTGGTGACGTTAAATGCCCCAAATCCAAGGTGGTTTGGTCAGTTTTTGGCGATTTCCCCCTCTTTTCGTCCGAAAACCCCTCGTTCGACACATGTCCACCATGGGGACACCAAGCCACCAACTCCAAAAAATCAAAACTCATAGCAAGCAAGGTGTCATATCACAATGTGCACAAGTGTGCCAAATCATGCCCCAAATCCATGGTGGTTTGGTCAGTTTTTGGCGATTTCCCCCTCTTTTCGTCCGAAAACCCCTCGTTCGACACATGTCCACCATGGGGACACCATGCCACCAACTCCAAAAAATCAAAACCCATAGCAACCAAGGTGTCATATCACAATGTGCACAAGTGTGCCAAATCATATCACAATTGTCGATTTTGCTTGTGTTAAAACAATAGTTAGTCATATCGTGCTGCTGGTTGTAATCGTGTCAAGTGTCGATTAATTAAAACCATTGTCAAAGTTATGTTACCGACATGTTGGCTTTCTTATATTTCTCCATATTATTGCTTATATTAATTTGCTCTTAAACCCTTCTGGATAATTCAATGACAAGTTCGAGATCGCAAACATCTAAATAAGAACATTTCAAATGTTTGGAACAAAACATATAGTTGTATGCATTACATGTTTCTATCAATCTAAATCACTATCTTCTTCTGAATTTTTCCCTCGTCATCATGTATGTTCTCTTCCAAAATGAGACTATCTTCCTGATTCTCTAGTTCATCTTCGCTCATATCCATGTCAACATTGGGACTATCTTCCCCATTCTCTAGTTCACGGATTGTACGAGCATCATGAATACGTACAACTTCAGCGGCACGATGATCATCCTCCTCTGCTTCCACATCTGCTTCCTCGTCTAGGTCGACAACATCATGAAATGTATGGTCGACTGAACCTTCATCCTCCTGGTATGCGTCTTCATTCCGTACAAATGCATCATCGTTACCATCTTCTAATGCTGGAACGTCGTACACATGTCTATGGCTGAACTTCGCACCACTTTCCACGGATCACCAAACTTTGTATCCTCCAAATAGAAGCATGTTTCAGCTTGGTGGCCAATATGAATGGTGAATTCTTGAACCATAGGATAGAAGTGTTAACGCTTTTAAAAAAACCATCATCTTTTATCTTGGAACCCTTGCTCGCAAGGTCGAACCGATCGCAACGAAACAAGTACACGGACTGTCACCGTGTTTGTTAGTCCGTCTTGCGGTTCAAGAACTTCTTGCGAGAACACCATAGTAGTCGGTCTCATCTGCATCACCAAAAGATCCCTTAGTCGCTACGCCCGAATTTTGAGTCTTCGGGTCTTTATCCCGAGTAAGCGTGCGAAACCTCGCACCCTTTACGTTGCAACCGGCGTATACTACTACACGCCGGTCCGGCCCGGCAGCCGGAGACTTCAAATCTTCGATGCATTGTCCAAGCTGTCTCACATGGTTTGCAAACCAACCTGCAAACTCTCTACGAACCGTCTCCTCGATGTCACGCACACCCCTACCTCCCAATTCTTGTCGGAATTCAACTGAAACATAGAAAAAACACATATGAAATACGGGACAATTATGTACGCAACATTGAGAAGTAGTTATTAAAGTGAAGCTAACTACTTACTTGATATAACGTTCTACATCGTCACGGTTGTTCAGCACATACCAAACCATTTTGTCAAATTCCTTGTCAAAATGTTTCAAAATGGATTTCCCAAGACCTTTAGCTCCAAGCTGAAAATACTTCCATCTCGTCGGGATCAGGTTTTCTCCGAATGTCTTGGTTCCTATCATCTTTGTTAAATCTTGTTTACTGTGCCATCCTTGAAAAATCTAGAGCAAAAAATCAAACACTCATCAACAATGTAGCTCTCGCGATAGAACCTTACGGCCTTGCTTTGTTACGGACCGTAGACTTTAGATAACCTAATCTTCTCTCAAGCTGGATACATCCAACCATAATGAACGGGACCCCTCGAAAGAGCCTCCTCGGGAAGATGAATAGCTAAGTGCACCATTACATCAAAAAAAGCTGGGGGAAGAGCTTCTCAAGTTTGCATAGGATCACAACAATTTCAACCTTCAATCGATTCAGCACATCAACTTTCGGGGTTTTGGCACACGGCTCCCTAAAAAATCTTCCTAGCTACTGCAATAGCCACATACATTTCCTTAGATGCAATTCCCTTGAGCCCAGCAGGCAACACTCGCTGCGAAGTATGTGGCAATCATGCGTCTTCATACCGGTAACCTTACAACCATCAATATTCACACATCTTCCCCGGTTTGCGCAATAACCATGCGGGAACCTAGTGTTTGCCAAATACCTACACAAATGTCTCTTCGTTCCTTCGAAAGCGTCCACGGTGCGGGGGCTTCGCATAAGTTCTTTGCTGCATCATCATCATCCTTCACAATTTTCTTCAACCAATACTTCTTCCACATTTTGAATTTCTTCAAATCAATTCTAGCACTAACGGTGTCCTTATTCCTGCCCTCAAGTTCAAGTAGTGTACCAACAATATTGTCACATATGTTCTTCTCAATATGCATCACATCTAAGTTGTGAGCTATCTTAAGTTACGGCCGATACGGTAGATGATGTAAGCTGACTTTCGGGTGCCATGTTGGTTCACCGGATACGGTTGCACGCTTCCGCTTTCTACTTATTGGATTTTTCCCATGTTCAAAATCCTTAACCATTTCTACCTTCGCAGCTACCTCTTTGGGTGTGTACTTCCTTGGTGGATCTCTAGTCTCGGTTGTACCATTGAAAAGTCTGCTTTTCTGTATGGGTGATTTTTATGAAGAAATCGCCGATGCCCAATATATCCAATTTTGTTTTTCAAAGGTTCGGCGCAAGGATTCTCATCGCAATGCACACACGCATGAAATCCTCTTGTGCTTCGGCCTGACATAGTGGCATATCCAGGATAATCATGAATAGACCAAAGAAACGCAGCATGCAATGGGAAATATTCCTCTGTGCATGCATCAAATGTCTCCACACCACTCCATAGCTGCATCATATCTTTTATCAGTGGCTGCATAAATACATGAAAATCTTTCCCTGGGGAATACTTTCGGGGATTAGCAATGCCATCATGTAATTCGATTGATCCATGCACATCCATGGTGGGAAGTTGTAAGGAATCACAAAAACAGGCCACATACTGTAAGGATTACTCATACTTCCAAAAGGACTGAAGCCGTATGTGGCAAAACCTAGTCTTATGTTACGAGGATCTTTAGCAAACCAATCAAACTTGCCATCAAAGTGCTTCCATGCCTCACCATCAGCGGGGTGCCTCGGTACATTGGGCTCAACAACCCTCTTCTCTTTGTGCCATCTAGTATGTGTCGACATTTCCTTTTTAACAAATAGTCTACTGCAACCTTTTAATTATAGGAAAGTACCTTAACACCTTGTGAGGGATTTTCTTTTTTCCGATAGGGTCTCTATATCTTGATAATCCACAAACATGGCAGTTCGTATCGTCCTTGTGATCTCCCCAAAATAAAGAACAATCAAACTTGCATGCATGAATTGTCTCATAACCAAGCCCAACATCGGAAAGAACACTCTTAGCATCGGCATATGATTTGGGAAAGTCCACATCCGGCAAAGGCTGTACGTAAAAGCTGAAGTAAGAGATCAAATCCTCTGTTTGTTATCCGGCTGTATGATTTGACATGAAGGAGCTTAATGATGAACGACAACCTAGTGAAAGAGGTGCATCCCTCATAAAGTTCTTTTTCGCTGACTCAATTAGATTAGCATACAGATTTGGCGAGGTCGGGACCTTTATTTCCGGACTTACGCGGTTCATCGATCATACTAGACGAATCATCAACATAACAATCACCATTGTCTTCCTCTTCATCGTTGTCACTATCATACGCACCATCATCGTTTCTATCCCGCCCTTCGTCATCACTAAAATCTTCCCCATGTCTAGTCCATCTTGTATACGTCATGGACATACACGAACAATTGCGGTGATCCTCGACTATTTTTATATCCTGACGTATCAGATTTAGGCAGTCCTTGCAAGGGCACAAGATTGGTTCATCTGTATTGTCCAAGTGTTCTCGCGCAAACTTGATGAAATCCCTAACACCTGCCATGTACTTTGTTGTGAACTTCTTGGTGCCATCAGTTATCCAACTTCGATCCATTGCCTACAATTCGGTTAAGAACATGCCAACGTTCTTGAGAACAGATCTTGACAAGCTGATTAAAAAATCTAGACCTAACGAACAATCGGGAGAACTCACCGATGATGCGTCTCGCCGCCACCACAATGGAGCCTTCACGGAATTCTTCTCACCTCGACGAGAACCCTAGTCGATTCGGCGATTAGCAAGAGCACCTATATAGGCCGTGTACGCTAGCGGCGCGACTTAAACGAGGCACCCTCGGCCGACATAAATATTAATAAGGGAATTATTATGTCGTAACATCTAGATCACACCATTGAAATAAATATGTAGAATAGACTACTTACGGATCCGAGATCAAAATTCCATATCTACCTTAGCGGTAAGACTCCGCGTCGGTCACGCCGAAGCCCTTGTTCGATTCTTCCAAACCACAATTTTTACTTAATTAAATATGTTCACGACAAGTGGGTCACGCATGATATATAAAACTAATAACATTTAATAAAGTAACTTAGTAATATTTCGTCACCTCGATCTTTGATTTCGTCACCTATTAACGGACACGATGGAAGCCCTTCCCGCTTGGGTAATGGGTGACGATTTTTTCTTGACGAGAAATCATACCGTCAAGCATTACCTTAAATGCTTGACGAAAGATGAATTCGTCACCTATAAGGACACATCCATGACGGTATGCATTTTTGTCACCAGGGTTTTCGTCAACAAATCCCCCATCTCTTGTAGTGGTTGCAGGCGGCACTGGCTCAGCAAGCAACTGTGAAACTTTATTGCTCTACTATTCCAGCTTTTTTTGGCCTAAATTATAAAGAATTACCATAATGGGGGCGAAGATTATAGGTCTGTACCATTTTAGGTATTTTTCAGTTCGGTATCATATTTGGGACAGCCAACAACAAATGCCACAAATCATCGACTGGTAGCATTTTAGCCATCGCGGCCTCACTATCAGTGATGATGTGGCCAAACGGCAAGTCCACGCCTCCAACTGTGGCCACCCTCCACCGCCATACGGCGCCTCTACGTCTAGGTTATACTAGAAATTGTAGAACCCTAATTCTTGTTTTGTATTGCTATGACCCTTTGGGGGTATATATAGAGATACAAAAGGGAGATAGACTTGGAGTATAAGAATACCCTAATTCTATCTCATAATATGAGTCGTACATTTATTCTAACCCCCTCCCCCTCAGTCGAAGCGGACGACTACGATTGGATTTGAAGTTCCGTTCTTCCATCCTCTTCTTCTCCTTGTCATCACCGGCGTCTCCTTCTGGAGCTTTCTCTTCCCTCCCACAGTCACAGCGGGAGCGTGGTGGACACAAGTGACAACGCAGACGATGTTGACTGTAGTCCTTGATTTGTTGTAGATGTTTTCTTGATGTCAATGTCGAGGTAGCCAGTCGTGACGTAGTTGTGGTTGAGGTTGTTGTGGTCGACGTAGCCGCCACGATATGTGTCGTAGAGTTTTAGGTTTTGTGTGGCGACGAGAGGGATCTGTGACGGCGGAATTTTTTGTGTAGTAGCATGGCGGCGGCAGTGGTCTACGGCGGTGGGTTTTTGTGTCGTCATTGTGCGGCGGCAGTGATTTTTTTGTTGTCGGTGGCGGTGTTTTGTTGTTGAACTAATGATGTAGACCTTGACGATGATTGTATTGGCGATGTAAAACTCGACGTAGATCATGACGTAGTCGTACGGCTTGACGTGTTGTTTGGGTCTGTGTAGGCGGACGTCGACGGACTTGTGCTTCTAGATGAAGATGGCGTGAGCGCCGAAGTCTTGACCAAGATGTGCCTAAGAACGCACCGTGTAGATGTAGTCCTGCAGATTGGATCACTGTTATAGTTGTGCGTCGCCTGTTTTTAAAGATACGCGTGGATCCTTTTTTTTACGAAACATAATACATATGTAGATATTTACATATATGTACATACAGTCTCCCCTTACAAGCACCTCCTAGTCTGGATTCTCGTGCGCACGCACACATGTACATGTGTCCAGGAAAAGAACCACCATGGACGTACATTTGCATGCCTGGGACGCTGCGCCTGAACCACACGCGTGACTGATCAGCCGGCTCGTCCGGCCGTCCGGCCCGCTGCTCCCGTCGAGCGTCGAAGGCGCTGATAGATCTGGTGTCTGCATGGTGTAGCTCGAGCCAGCCCTTCTCCATCGGGCCGCCGGAGATGTGCTGCCTTGTAAAGATTTGAACTCTCACTTTCACCGGATTGCAAAGGGTCGTGTATGCAGGGATTTTATTTGGCTAAAGCGGATCTAATATATGAATTTGGAAATTCGGAAATTGGACGCTGGGGTCAAGGACCTCTCCGGTGGCGAGCGCCGGTGCGTGTCCATCGGCGGGGAGGCCGTGCAGGACCCATGCACACACTAGAGGCGGAGCTGATGCGAATGTCAGCGAGGCTCCGCGGGGACAGATCGTGCCAGGATCGACAAGGACGGTGGCGCTTTGGCTTGGCCTTGATCGGGATAGCGCTTCAGGACTCGCCGAAGAGCATGCAGCCGGTGGCAGCGGTGAATGGAGATGCGCGTGCCTCCAGGTCCAGCTTCTCACCAACGCTAGCACCGGAGGCCCTTCTAGTCATGCCAGGCATGTCCACCGCTGCATCGCAGCCCAAGGAGGGATCCACGGGGGCTTGCGCGTGGTCCCCGAGATGCGATGGATGTGCGCATGGACCGGCCGCTACCGGAATCGACTTCTGCGCCGCCGAACCAATCGGCGGCGTAGGGTCCGTCGTCGTAGGGGACTAGCGGTTGCTGAAGCCGCCGACGTGGTCCTTGCGATCTACGTTCTGGTGTCTGCCCAGCGCCTACGATTTGAGGAACGTCTTGCTGCAGAAGAGACACATACGGGAACAGCCGCACCTCTTTTCCATCCACGCAAGCCATTGGCGCCACTTGTTCCCGACCTTGGCTCCTTTCTGCCAACGCCAACGCCAGCGACAGGTCCAGGTCCACTAACGCAACAGGGGCCGCCGCTGGCGACTGGGACATGGAACAACCAAGACGAGGACCTAGTCTTCTCCCCTGCATCGATCCAAATATATATTCTACTGGTGCTGTGCTGCAGTGTAAGTGTACTACTCTACACAAAGCAAGAATTCAGGAACAGTGGACAGCTGAGGACGCGCGGTAGCCGCGGTGCTTCTAAACTGGGAACGGAGAGGACGAATGGGTGACGAGCATACTGTATTATGGTCTATGGAGGTCAAACTCGATGGAGCTAAGAATGAATGCAATATTTCACGAAAAAATAATCCACGGAGCTAAATGGTGGGGTAACGGTCGTTTGGCCATGTCATCATTGTGGGACCACGACGGCTAAAAACCCTATCAGTCGATCATTTGCGCGACTTGTTGTTGGTTGTCGGTACTGAACTGAAAAAATTATCAAAAATGGTACCGACCTATAATCTTGGAACCCAAATGTGGTAGTTTCTTGTAATTTACTCTTTTCTTGGCAACACACCCAGATATTTTGGCCGCTGACATTTTGTATCACTTTCACTGTTTGTCTTGGTAGAGGCTGGCACCATCTTCGCGCCTTTGATCTACGAGTACTGGTGTGCGTGTGCGCCATGTCAGCCCGATCAGCGATTGTGCCAGCGCAAAGCCGGGAATGTGGGCCGCTCTCGTTCTCATGGCCGCATGGGGCTCTCTTGCCTACGGCTAACACGTGAAACTCAACCTGTGCCGCGAATGTGCCGCCGTCGCACTTGAAGTTCATGCTACAAGGAGGAATTTATCTCGAGGTAAAGTTTGTTATATTATGATTCAAATTCAATAAGCCTGGGGGGCTTGCCCCCCCCCACAGTCACACGTACGGATCCGATCCGGTACTAGGTAGAGTGACGTGAAACTCCTCCACCCTAAACCTCCTTCCCAATTTAAGATGCATATTAGATTTAATCAAAGTAAAACTTTATAAAGTTAGTCCCACTGTATATGAAAATATATTAAATTTTATAATACTAAATGCATATACTATGAAAATATATTTCAGGATGATTTTAGTAACATTCATATAATGTTGTAGATATTACAATAAATTCCTATATATTTAATCAAAATTTACAAAATTTAACTTAGACCAAAACTAATATATATGCATCCTAATTTGGGAGAGAGGGAGTACTAGGAGTATCATGTTTGTAGTAGTATGGATTTCTTTGACTGTTGTTTGGTTCTTGAGATGCTGTCGGAGATTATCTGGGAATAAAATAGCACGTCTTCATTTCGTTGGTTCAGGTTGTGTGTCATAACTATTCCTTTGAAGGCATTTCTCCCGTCAGTCGTCACCCCATCTTCCTTTTCATTTAGGTTTATGTTTATGCTAGATTTCAGATTTCTGCGGTACTCCACGCATAACATGTACCATGAGAGACTTCCTTTTTCAAATGGGAAAGGAAAAAAGGTTTGCAAAATATGATAAACTTTCCGAAAAAATAAAACAAGCAGGCCATCTTTTTTCACAGTGAAAAAGTTTAAGAATTATTTTCAATTTTCAACAAACTTTTCATCGTGTGTATATAACTCGATCATAACAGCAGAAATACACTTTTGATCCCGTGTGCATATGCTCATGCCACTCGAAATGGCATTTTAAAGAGTTTTAAAAAATCGAAGAAAAATCTTGTGCATATGTGTCGACATTTTGGGTGCACGCCAATTTTTTTAGAAAACCGACATTTTTTTATGTCTTGTGTAAAAAAGATAAAGAAATATCTCAGTAAGAGTTATTTTTTAGCACTGAATTTTGTTTTTTTACACACGACACAAAAAATGATATGTGAAAATACTTTGCGAGCATATAGAACGTTGAGATGAACGTCCGGCATTTTTTGCCAATTTTTTTTGCATGGTACAGAGGCACCATTAATTAGAGCGTCATGCATTATCTCTACAAGAACATATCTATGGACATCTCTCCATTTGGATTCCCGCCCGTAAGCTGTTCATACAGAAAAGCGATGCAAACAGCGGACACGAAGAGGATATTGCATTAGTTTGTTATTGCATTACACTAATATTTATCTTGCCCAATACTAATACCTTTTAAGTCTTTTGTGTGTGATGGAGATTGTTAAGGGACCAGAACACCAATCATGCTTAAACTTTAAGTAATATATAAAAAATTAGCATAAATAAATACGGAGTACCTTTTAAAAACAAATCTATAGTAGGGGGCATAGCCCCCCTGCCCTAAGAAAACATCACTATTGTCAAAGGGCCCTTTATGTCATTTCTCCCTATGGCCCCTAAAATCTATGGACCGGCCGTGCTGCTGAGCTGGCATAGCTACCTGTTTAGAGAATTAGGATAGTGGGGATGAACTTCTTAGTTGTATACGATTCTCGGCTCACAATATTGGCTCCAGAATTTGTCATTTTTTCTTCTGAACGATGAGGATCCCCGCTGTCAGCCTGTCGCGCTTATAAATTCTCTTCATAGTTCTCACAAAAGCTCCTCACTTGTGTTCGAGTTTTTGGAGAGAAGATGAAGATTGCAACTCGCCACGCGCTGGCTGCTACCCTGGCGGCGATCCTGCTGCTTGCTCCATTGCAGGCGGCACTGGCTTAGCGTAAGCGACTATGAAACTTTCTTGCTCTACTATTCCAGTTTTCTTTGGACTAAATTATAAAGAACTACCATAATGGGGGGCAAAGATTATAGGTTAGTACCATTTTAGGTATTTTTTCAGTTCAGTATCATATTTGGGACAGCCAACACCAAATACCACAAATCATCGACTGGTAGCGTTTTAGCCATCGCGGCCTCACTATCAGTGATGATGTGGCCAAACGGCAAGTCCACGCCTCCAACTGTGGCCACCTCCACGTCAGCGACACCCCCACCACCATGCACTACAGGAAAATCAGGCGCTGCCGTGCAGCATATCATTGCCGTGAGGCGCCGCACGGCAAAGAATTCTTTGCCGTGCGGCGCAAGAGGCACGCACGGCAAAGAATATGTGCACGGCAAAGTTACAGGGTGGCGCACGGCAAAGATAAAGAGCACGGCAACCTCACCCATGCCGCACGGCAACGTTCCCTCGCACGGCAAAGTTCCTCAAAGGCGCACGGCAAAGAAACCATGACGGCAAAGCCAACAGAGGCCGCACGGCAAAGAAGCGTGCTCGGCAAAGGGCCGGGACATTGCCGTGGGCTTCCCTTTGCCGTGCGGCCAGATAAAATGCACGGCAAAGACGCCTTTGCCGTGCAATCCTTCTTTGCCGTGCGCCATACTTCATTTTATTTGTTTTTCTATTTTATTTCATCTAATACTTATATTTATTTTTTTATTAGTTTTACTTTTTGATGACTATTTATTAGTGTTACTTAAGACAATGTGCAATACAAAATTAGTCTCCATGCTCATCCCCCACAAATATCAGGGTTACGGTGCTCCGCGGCCGTCCCCCTCCTTCCCCCAAAACGGCGGGACGGCGGGTCTACCCCGTTGATTTCTCCGCGCGAGGGTGCACAATGTACTTTTTCATTCTCTTAGGTTTGTTAGGGTAGGTTTTAGGTCCGGTTGCAAGTTTTGGTTGCATTTCGGTGCTCAGGGGTCATTCCCCCCTAAAAACGGCTGTCTGTGGGCCCCGGTTTAGGGTTTAGGGTTTAGGGGAGCTACTTTTGCACCATTAGACCTTGCATCACACTTTGACACATATCATAGGTCC
Organism: Lolium rigidum; assembly: GCF_022539505.1. NCBI lineage: Eukaryota > Viridiplantae > Streptophyta > Magnoliopsida > Poales > Poaceae > Lolium > Lolium rigidum. The sequence goes on along the minus strand of NC_061514.1, from coordinate 54,883,363 downwards.
ACATGCAAGGTTTGGTGGGGTTCCGGTGCTCCGGCGGTCGTTATCCCCCTCCTCCCCCAAAACGGCGGAACGCGTGCCCCGGCGGGTCTACCCCCTAGATTTCTCCGCGCGAGGTGCACCAATGTAACTTTTCATTATTTTAGGTTTGTTTAGTACATATACACATGGAGAACCAAAGATTGGGACCCTTTGGCACATATACCGAGCAGCTAGAGCCATTATCACACGATCGCCGGTGTGCCTGGTCTACTGGTTAGGGTTAGGTGTAGGGTTAGGGCTAGGGTTTAGGGGCTAGGGCTAGGGTTTAGGTTAAAGGGTAAGTATTTATGGTTAGGTTTAGGTTTAGGGTTTAGGGTTAGGGTTAGGGTTTATGATGCATGGTTCTGCGGCTCCGGCGTCGTGGTTTAGGGATTTAGAGGGGTTTAGGGCTCGAAGCCTCCCAGGTTTAGGGTTTAGGGTTTAGGGGAGCTACTTTTGCACCATTAGACCTTGCACCACACTTTGAAACATATCATAGGTCCACATGCAAGGTTTGGTGGGGTTCCGGTGCTCCGGCGGTCGTTATCCCCCTCCTCCCCCAAAACGAGCGGAACGCGTGCCCGGCGGGTCTACCCCCCTAGATTTCTCCGCGCGAGGTGCACCAATGTAACTTTTCATAGGTTTAGGTTTGTTTAGTCCATGGACATATGGAAAACCATGTGTGGCACCCTTTGGCACAGTCTAGCCCCCGATATACCCGCGGCGGGACACTTCGGCGTACACGTCCGGGAATCGGTTAAGTGTTATCGCCCGAAGGTGAGGGATGTCGGACCGGGGATCCATGCCATGCACCATTTTGTGAATCACACCTTGCATCACACTTTGACACATATCATAGGTCCACATGCAAGGTTTGGTGGGGTTCCGGTGCTCCGGCGGTCGTTATCCCCTCCTCCCCCAAAACAGCGGAACGCGTGCCCGGCGGGTCTACCCCCTAGATTTCTCCGCGCAGGGTGCACCAATGTAACTTTTCATTATTTTAGGTTTGTTTAGTACATATACACATGGAGAACCAAAGATTGGGACCCTTTGGCACATATACCAGCCGGCTAGAGCCATTATCACACGATCGCTGGTGTGCACGGTCTATTGGTTAGGGTTAGGTGTAGGGTTAGGGCTAGGGTTTAGGGGCTAGGGCTAGGGTTTAGGTTAAAGGGTAAGTATTTATGGTTAGGTTTAGGTTTAGGGTTTAGGGTTAGGGTTAGGGTTTATGATGCATGGTTCTGCGGCTCGCGTCGTGGTTTAGGGATTTAGAGGGGTTTAGGGCTCGAAGCCTCCCGAGTTTAGGGTTTAGGGTTTAGGGGAGCTACTTTTGCACCATTAGACCTTGCACCACACTTTGAAACATATCATAGGTCCACATGCAAGGTTTGGTGGGGTTCCGGTGCTCCGGCGGTCGTTATCCCCCTCCTCCCCAAAACAGCGGAACGCGTGCCCCGGCGGGTCTACCCCCTAGATTTCTCCGCGCGAGGGTGCACCAATGTAACTTTTCATAGGTTTAGGTTTGTTTAGTCCATGGACATATGGAAAACCATGTGTGGCACCCTTTGGCACAGTCTAGCCCCCGATATACCCGCGGCGTGACACTTCGGCGTACACGTCCGGGAATACGTTAAGTGTTATCGCCCGAAGGTGAGGGATGTCGGACCGGGGATCCATGCCATGCACCATTTTGTGAATCACACCTTGCATCACACTTTGACACATATCATAGGTCCACATGCAAGGTTTGGTGGGGTTCCGGTGCTCCGGCGGTCGTTATCCCCCTCCTCCCCCAAAACAGCGGAACGCGTGCCCCGGCGGGTCTACCCCCCTAGATTTCTCCGCGCGAGGGTGCACCAATGTAACTTTTCATTATTTTAGGTTTGTTTAGTACATATACACATGGAGAACCAAAGATTGGGACCCTTTGGCACATATACCGGCAGCTAGAGCCATTATCACACGATCGCCGGTGTGCTCGGTCTACTTGGTTAGGGTTAGGTGTAGGGTTAGGGCTAGGGTTTAGGGGCTAGGGCTAGGGTTTAGGTTAAAGGGTAAGTATTTATGGTTAGGTTTAGGTTTAGGGTTTAGGGTTAGGGTTAGGGTTTATGATGCATGGTTCTGCAGCTCCGGCGTCGTGGTTTAGGGATTTAGAGGGGTTTAGGGCTCGAAGCCTCCCCAGTTTAGGGTTTAGGGTTTAGGGTTTAGGGGAGCTACTTTTGCACCATTAGACCTTGCACCACACTTTGAAACATATCATAGGTCCACATGCAAGGTTTGGTGGGGTTCCGGTGCTCCGGCGGTCGTTATCCCCCTCCTCCCCCAAAACAGCGGAACGCGTGCCCCGGCGGGTCTACCCCCCTAGATTTCTCCGCGCGAGGGTGCACCAATGTAACTTTTCATAGGTTTAGGTTTGTTTAGTCCATGGACATATGGAAAACCATGTGTGGCACCCTTTGGCACAGTCTAGCCCCCGATATACCCGCGGCGGGACACTTCGGCGTACACGTCCGGGAATACGGTAAGTGTTATCGCCCGAAGGTGAGGGATGTCGGACCGGGGATCCATGCCATGCACCATTTTGTGAATCACACCTTGCACCACACTTTGACACATATCATATGTCCACATGCAAGGTTTGGTGGGGTTCCGGTGCTCCGACGGTCGTTATCCCCCTCCTCCCCCAAAACAGCGGAACGCGTGCCCCGACGGGTCTACCCCCCTAGATTTCTCCGCGCGAGGGTGCACCAATGTAACTTTTCATTCTTTTAGGTTTGTTTAGTACATATACACATGGAGAACCAAAGATTGGGACCCTTTGGCACATATACCAGCGAGCTAGAGCCATTATCACACGATCGCCGGTGTGCACGGTCTCTCGGTTAGGGTTAGGTGTAGGGTTAGGGCTAGGGTTTAGGGGCTAGGGCTAGGGTTTAGGTTAAAGGGTAAGTATTTATGGTTAGGTTTAGGTTTAGGGTTTAGGGTTAGGGTTAGGGTTTATGATGCATGGTTACGCGGCTCCGGCGTCGTGGTTTAGGGATTTAGAGGGGTTTAGGGCTCGAAGCCTCCCCGGTTTAGGGTTTAGGGTTTAGGGGAGCTACTTTTGCACCATTAGACCTTGCACCACACTTTGAAACATATCATAGGTCCACATGCAAGGTTTGGTGGGGTTCCGGTGCTCCGGCGGTCGTTATCCCCCTCCTCCCCCAAAACAGTGGAACGCGTGCCCCGGCGGGTCTACCCCCTAGATTTCTCCGCGCGAGGGTGCACCAATGTAACTTTTCATAGGTTTAGGTTTGTTTAGTCCATGGACATATGGAAAACCATGTGTGGCACCCTTTGGCACAGTCTAGCCCCCGATATACCCGCGGCGGGACACTTCGGCGTACACGTCCGGGAATCCGTTAAGTGTTATCGCCCGAAGGTGAGGGATGTCGGACCGGGGATCCATGCCATGCACCATTTTGTGAATCACACCTTGCATCACACTTTGACACATATCATAGGTCCACATGCAAGGTTTGGTGGGGTTCCGGTGCTCCGGCGGTCGTTATCCCCCTCCTCCCCCAAAACAGCGGAACGCGTGCCCCGGCGGGTCTACCCCCTAGATTTCTCCGCGCGAGGGTGCACCAATGTAACTTTTCATTATTTTAGGTTTGTTTAGTACATATACACATGGAGAACCAAAGATTGGGACCCTTTGGCACATATACCAGCAGCTAGAGCCATTATCACACGATCGACGGTGTGCCTGGTCTCTTGGTTAGGGTTAGGTGTAGGGTTAGGGCTAGGGTTTAGGGGCTAGGGCTAGGGTTTAGGTTAAAGGGTAAGTATTTATGGTTAGGTTTAGGTTTAGGGTTTAGGGTTAGGGTTAGGGTTTATGATGCATGGTTACTGCGAGCTCCGGCGTCGTGGTTTAGGGATTTAGAGGGGTTTAGGGCTCGAAGCCTCCCCGGTTTAGGGTTTAGGGTTTAGGGGAGCTACTTTTGCACCATTAGACCTTGCACCACACTTTGAAACATATCATAGGTCCACATGCAAGGTTTGGTGGGGTTCCGGTGCTCCGGCGGTCGTTATCCCCCTCCTCCCCCAAAACAGCGGAACGCGTGCCCCGGCGGGTCTACCCCCTAGATTTCTCCGCGCGAGGGTGCACCAATGTAACTTTTCATAGGTTTAGGTTTGTTTAGTCCATGGACATATGGAAAACCATGTGTGGCACCCTTTGGCACAGTCTAGCCCCCGATATACCCGCGGCGGGACACTTCGGCGTACACGTCCGGGAATACGTTAAGTGTTATCGCCCGAAGGTGAGGGATGTCGGACCGGGGATCCATGCCATGCACCATTTTGTGAATCACACCTTGCATCACACTTTGACACATATCATAGGTCCACATGCAAGGTTTGGTGGGGTTCCGGTGCTCCGGCGGTCGTTATCCCCCTCCTCCCCCAAAACAGCGGAACGCGTGCCCGGCGGGTCTACCCCCTAGATTTCTCCGCGCGAGGGTGCACCAATGTAACTTTTCATTATTTTAGGTTTGTTTAGTACATATACACATGGAGAACCAAAGATTGGGACCCTTTGGCACATATACCAGCAGCTAGAGCCATTATCACACGATCGACGGTGTGCTCGGTCTACTTGGTTAGGGTTAGGTGTAGGGTTAGGGCTAGGGTTTAGGGGCTAGGGCTAGGGTTTAGGTTAAAGGGTAAGTATTTATGGTTAGGTTTAGGTTTAGGGTTTAGGGTTAGGGTTAGGGTTTATGATGCATGATTCTGCAGCTTCGGCGTCGTGGTTTAGGGATTTAGAGGGGTTTAGGGCTCGAAGCCTCCCCAGTTTAGGGTTTAGGGTTTAGGGGAGCTACTTTTGCACCATTAGACCTTGCACCACACTTTGAAACATATCATAGGTCCACATGCAAGGTTTGGTGGGGTTCCGGTGCTCCGGCGGTCGTTATCCCCCTCCTACCCCCAAAACAGCGGAACGCGTGCCCCGGCGGGTCTACCCCCCTAGATTTCTCCGCGCGAGGGTGCACCAATGTAACTTTTCATAGGTTTAGGTTTGTTTAGTCCATGGACATATGGAAAACCATGTGTGGCACCCTTTGGCACAGTCTAGCCCCCGATATACCCGCGGCGGGACACTTCGGCGTACACGTCCGGGAATACGTTAAGTGTTATCGCCCGAAGGTGAGGGATGTCGGACCGGGGATCCATGCCATGCACCATTTTGTGAATCACACCTTGCATCACACTTTGACACATATCATAGGTCCACATGCAAGGTTTGGTGGGGTTCCGGTGCTCCGGCGGTCGTTATCCCCCTCCTCCCCCAAAACAGCGGAACGCGTGCCCCGGCGGGTCTACCCCCTAGATTTCTCCGCGCGAGGGTGCACCAATGTAACTTTTCATTATTTTAGGTTTGTTTAGTACATATACACATGGAGAACCAAAGATTGGGACCCTTTGGCACATATACCAGCAGCTAGAGTTTAGGGGCTAGGGCTAGGGTTTAGGTTTTCGGTGCTCCGGTGTCAGCACGTGTAGTTTAGGGTTTAAGTTTAGGGTTAGGGTTTCGGTGCTCCGGCGGTTGTTCTCCCCCTCCTCCCCAAAAGAGCGGTATGTGTACGCCGGGGCACACATGTAGTTCCCCGGCCGGTGGATCTACCCTATAGATTACGCCGTGCGAGGTATGCGATCCCCTATAGCTTTAAGAAAACATGATAAGAACATTATAAAACATTATTAATGTTGGATAAACAGGTTTAATTTAATTTGAAATAAAATTAAATGTTCAATCGAAATGGTAAAATTAAAAGAAAAAGGAAAAGGGATCTTTGCCGTGCGGCATATCCTGGGCCGCACGGCAAAGAGGTGGCGCCGCACGGCAAACAGCTCGCGCACGGCAAAGGGGTCTTTGCCGTGCGGCATATCCTGGGCCGCACGGCAAAGTTTGCTTGCACGGCAAAGGCAAAACGCCTTATCCACTTCGCGACCGCGTCCCGACCGCACAACGCCCCCACGCATCAGCTAGCTCGACCCGCGCCTCCCTTCCACGCCGCCGCCGCCGCCGTCCCCCTGCTGCTGCCGCTCTCCCCGCCGTGCGCCGGTGGTGCTGCCGCTCTCCCCCTCCGCCTCCCTCCTCCCTCCTCCCTCCTCCCTCCGCCCGCCGCCCGTGCTGCCCCGCGCCATTGCCGCCGCGCGCCCGTGCTGCCCCGCGCCATTGCCGCCGCGCGCCCGAGCTGCTGCTGCTCTCCCCCTCCGCCGCCGCCCCCTGCTGCTGCCGCTCCCCCGCCGTGCGCCCGTGGTGCTGCCGCTCTCCCCCTCCGCCTCCCTCCTCCCTCCTCCCTCCGCCCGCCGCCCGTGCTGCCCCGCGCCATTGCCGCCGCGCGCCCGAGCTGCTGCTGCTCTCCCCCTCCGCCGCCGCCTCGTCCCTCCTCCTACCTCCGCTCCGGCGACCGCTGAAGACCTGCGCGTCCTACGCCTCCCCGGCCGCCCGCTGCTCCTCCGCGACCCCGCTCTCCGCCGTCGGTCGCCCTCGCGGGTCGGCAGCCCCCGCGCCGTCGCGGTCGCCGGCGTATCGGAAGGTAATTCCTTTTGCTGCCATGAATTTGCATAATCTGATGTTGTTAAGGAATGATGATGATGATGTGGGTGTTAGTGCATGGTATGCAATTAAACGACATGAGTAATGACATATCGGTATGCTACTAATATGTGAAGCTTTCGTTTTATTTAGATGATTTATATGTATTTAGTGTATAAATTTAGATGCATTTAGTGTATAAATTTAGAGGATTTTAGTGTATAGATTTTAGTGTAGATGATTTTATTGTATAGATGATTTTAGTGTAGTATATGACTTAGGGAATTTAGTGTTCACTTGCATGACTATTTTATTTTCTCGCTATGTAGGTGATGCTTCGAGGTGGACACGGTGGACGGCGTCGCGGGGGTGTTTGACGGTGGACGGCGTCGCGGCGGTGTTTGACGGGGGCAGCGTCGTGGGGGTGTTTGACGGGGGGAAGGCGTCCCGGAACTTCTTCGGCGATTCTCTCACGCGTCTAGGGTATAAATCTCCCTCCCACCTTTACATGTACCTAGGTTTTCTTTTTGTCTAGATCACCAAGTCCGTCGCGATACCTAGGCGTCTCTTCCCGACCGTAAGGGTTACGCGGATAAATATGCATTAGTGGTCTCGCATATTATGAACCGTAACTCTTACGGCATTTATCGGGACAGCCGGCGGATGCGTAGTTGGGTACGTTCTCCGTGCTCTACCCCGATCCGAGACAGGATTTCGGTAGCGCCTCCCCGTTGTTCTCCGGATGCACACCCCTCTCGGCTTTTTGCCGAGACGTGTATCGGGAGAGCAGCGGGGAGGTGCTGCCGAAATTCCGTCTCGGATCGGGGTAGAGCTGGGAGAACGTACTCAATCTACGGATCCGGCGGCTGCTAGGAGCCCACCTAGTAGAGTTTCGGGTTGATGCACGCGTAAAATAAATAAATATATGATGCATTTATTTCGTATTTGATATATAAATGCTATGTTCGTCTGTTTTGTTGCTGATTAGAGGATGGATAATCGTGGTCTGGATGTACGATGGCAGAATCGGTCGGTGGAACTATACTCGATGAATGGGGAGAAAAGACCGAGCGGTTTGTGGATAGGGCGTTTGCCATCCCTAGCAGACCTATAAGTGTTTGGTGCCCTTGTAGTAAGTGCGCTAACCGAAAGGCACGGGACAAGGAAACTATGAGTATGCACCCGATCAAGTTTGGGTTCACACCGTCCTACGGGATTTGGACTTACCATGGAGAAAAGGCAAAGAAACGTGCTAGGAAGGAGGTGCGGCGATTCAACCTAGGGGGAATATGACACTCGGTTTTGATAGGTGCTTAGAAAACTTGGCTAATGGTAATGTGCTCGAAAGCTCTCATGTAGAGGTGGAGACACCTCGGGATGCGGAGACAAGTGAGGACCCGGAGGAAAACACAAAGGAGTACTATGAGGCTCTGTTTGCTTCGCGAAACCCCTACATGAAAATACGGAGGTTACCCAACTAGATGCCATCGCTCGCCTTATGGCCTTGAAGTGCCATAGGAACTTGTGCGAGAGATGGGTTCGATGAACTTCGGTCATCGTAGGCAGCCTTCTGCCGAAAGGGCACCTCTTGCCGCAAAACTTCTACTATTCGACCAAATTGCTCGGTGACCTTAAGATGTCATCTCGGCGGATACACGCTTGTCCAAAGGGATGCATGCTATTCGGAGAGGAGCACGCCGACACAAATTATTGCATCAAATGCAATTCCTCTAGGTACTTTGAGGTGGACCGCAATGGTGATGGTCGAAGAGGCGGACCACGGTTGCCAAGAATATCCTCCGCTATCTTCCGGTTCTACCGAGGATCCAGCGGCTCTTCATGACCGAGGATACTGCCCAGCGGATGAGGTGGGCCGTGGAAGGAAACGAGATACACCGACAAGATGATACATCCGTCGGATGGTACTGCATGGAAGAACTTTGTGAAGAAATTTCCATTGAAAGCGAGGTGACCCGAGGAGCGTAGCGATTGCGATATCAACCGATGGGTTCAATCCATATGGTATGTCGGCTGCAGGTATACGGTTGTTGGCCGGTGTTTGTTATTCCCATGAACCTCCCCACGGCGTCCGCATGAGATCGAGAGAACATGTTTGTGTCGATGATAATCCCGGGGCCCAAATACCCGGGCAAGAACATGAATGTGTACCTGGAACCGCTGGTGGATGACTTGGTTCGTGGCTGGGAAGGTCGCGGGATCCGAACATATGACGCATCAAAGAAGGAGTACTTCGATATGTATGTGTGGTACCACACGTCCCCGCATGACCTGCCAGCACGTGCTTTGTTCTGCGGGTGGTGTACACATGGGAAGTGGCCTTGCCCACGGTGCGGACAGAGCCGTGACTTTCTTCGGCTAAACAAGGGAGGCAAGTATTCATGCTTTGATGAAGCTCGACGAGTTCCTTGAGCGGAGGCATGCATACGGGAGTGATGTAAAGAGTTTCAAGAAAGGCCGTGTTGTCCGTGGCCCGAAGCCAATTCCGAAGACCGGAACGGAAATCAAGGCCGAGTTAGATGCTCTTCAGCCTAGCCCCGATGGGAATGGTTTCTTAGGATATGGGGAGACACACCAATGGACTCACAAGCCGTGCTTATGGAAGCTCCCTTACTTTGAGTTTCTCGAGCTCCCGCATAACATTGATGTAATGCACACCGAGAAGAATATCGGTGAAGCCATTTGGAGCACGATTGTGGACACCGAGAAGACGAAGGATAACATAAAGGCTCGAATTGATCAAGAAAGGTGGTGTGATAGGCCGGAGTTGAACATGCAGCCACCTAATGGTGCCAAAAAACTTGGACTAAGCCACACGCTCCGTTCTGCCTCACAAAGGCCCAAAAAGGGAGGTCTTCCAATGGATGAAGGACTCCTTGTTTTTCCCCGATGGGTTCGCAGCCAAGCTGGATGAGGGGCCTGAACATTGAAACGCTGCGAGTACAAGGATCGAAGAGTCATGACTACCACATATGGCTTGAGCGGATAATGCCGGTGATGATTCGAGGCTATGTCCCCGAGAAGACTTGGCGAGTGCTAGCGAGGTTGAGTTTTTCTTCCGCCGATTTGTGCTAGGGAGTTAGACACTAAAGTGATTGAGAAGCTGGATGAAGAGGCACCCGTGTTGCTTTGCGATCCGGAGAAGATCTTTCCTCCAGGGTTTTTAATCCGATGCAACACATGATCCTGCACCTCGCGGAGGAGTGCTTAAAGGGGGCCCGAATTGGGGCCGTTGGCGGTTTGGTCCCGAGAGAGAAACACAAAAGCTTCGTCAAATGACTGGCAATAAATGCAAGATCGAAGCATCCATAGCCGAGGCGAGTCCCGAACGTGGAGGTGGCAAACTTCACCACTAAGCACTATGATCCCAACATTCCCACAAAGCACAACCCGGTCCTCCGTTTAAATGCCGCCAACAATGAAGAAGTACCCAAGCTTAGCATCTTCGTGGGGCTTGGTGGCAAGTCAAGTGGCTCGAAGCCGTACGAACGGACCTACCGAGCGGACCTTGATCCACTCGTATGTCTTAAACACCATGGTCGAAGTGAAGCCGTACATCGAGTAAGTGCGAACCATTTAATTATTCGCAAACGTTCACTCGTATGTTCGTGGCTAACTCTTCCTCTTTTCATCGGTATAGGAAATTCAAGGCTATACATTGGAAGAATACCCACAGGGAGCCTACCCCGGAAGAATCCAAGCAAATTTTCGATAAGGGAGGCGGTTTCGGTTTCGATGAGCTGGTTTTGTAATTTGGTACTATTCTATCCAAATTAGCTAGCACTTCCTACATTTATCGGTCATTTCTCGTTCTAAACTTCTTGTGCTAAACTTGTAGGCAAGAACCGACAAAGAGATGAAGTCGAGCTAAGAAAAATTGCTAGGGGCTTTGACCATTCCGTAGAAGCGTTCAACTCCTATGACGTGAACGGGTATCGCTTCCGGACCCATCAATACACAACAAGCCGGCCCAACGCGAAGACAATAAATAGTGGGGTGGTATGTCAAGGTGATGATGGGCTCCATTACTATGGAAGAGTCGAGGGTATATACGAGCTGAATTACGGGTTTCACAAAGGGCTAAATCCCGTCGTCTTCAAATGCCATTGGTTTGACCCACGTCGGGTGAGACGGGATCCTGAAATTGGGTTGGTCGAAGTTGAAAGGAACTCCATTTATAAGGGAGAGGATGTGTACATCTTGGCAACCCGAGGCCTTTCAAGTATTCTATCTCCCGTACGCGTGCGAAACCCGACAAAACGTCTACATGGATGGGATGTTGTGATGACGGTGCCTTCACGCAATAGGCCGCCCCCGCCAAACAAGGACGATTACCGCCGCGTAGACCCCACAACAAGGAGTGTCGAGTTTTATCGGAAGAAGGGCTCCCCGGCCATTTCACAATCGGCTTGCCGACTATCGATGACATGGTCGTAGACGATGAACAAGAAGACGCGGGCATGGATGGAGACAATGCGGAAGATGAAGGCGAGGATGTCCGTGCCCCGGAAGACCCGAGTTTGCTCGAGGCGTTCAAAGCGGGGATTGACCTCGATGCAGATGGACCACCTCCAGGTTTCATTGATGATTATTGGTTCGCCGAGCCCGATGACGATGAGGAGACACGCGGTCCAATCACGGATGGCGACACGGAGCTACCGATCTATGTAGTAGTAATTGTGAGGCTAGCCTATTTGTAATAACTCCGTGTAATAGAGATTGTCTAGCTAGGTTATTTGTAAGAACTCCGTGCTATGTTTGAGAGAACTCTATGGTAGCTATTTGTTGCTTCCACTAATTAATTAATGTTCATCCTTTTGCATTATTTGTTGCTTTCATTAATGTTCATCTACTTATATTTCTGTTGCTTTCACTAATATTTATCTCTTTACAATATTGCGTACTAATAAACCACTCTCTTCATTTGTGTTTGCAGGTGATTGAAGCATGCCGCCAAAAAAAGGGGTGGCGGTCTTAAAAAGAAGCTCAAGGACTTGGTAGGTGTAGGGACTTCGAGGCGGGGCCCCCACCTAGCCCCCCTCCTAGCCCCCCTCCTGTCGCTCCCACAGGGCGGCCTCGTAGGAAGAATGCGACGCGGGTACTCACTCCTAGTCCTAGCCCCCCTCCCGCAGCCGATGATGATGACGAGGAGGAGGAGGTGGGTGGGGAGGACCAGGAGGAGGAGGTGGGTGGGGAGGACCGAGGAGGAGGAGGGGGTGGGGAGGACCGGGAGGAGGAGGGGGACGAGGAGGACCTCTCGGAGGATGAGGGGTTGGGGAACTTAGTGTTCGATCCTGATCCAAGCCTAGAGTGGTGTGAGCCGGAGGATTACCGATGCGTTCCAGCTTTGGAGAGGCTGAGGCCACGTGATAGGAAGCCATATCGGCGTGGGATAACACAGCTCCCCTCGCCGAGAAGGCTGGCGCTACAGGCACGTTGTTCTTGTGCCCTATGGAAGGAGGTACATGTTATTTTTTGGCATTTCGTTATCGCAATTTTGTCATTATCAAAATTATTATCACATACATATTGATGTTGTCGTTTCATGGTGCAGCTCGTTCCAGTTTGAAGACCCGACGCAGAGACCGCCACGTGGGTACTCGAACATCCTTGGGGGCCTACTTAGGTGGTATTTCCCTGGGATAGTCAACTTCCCTACGCGGTGGCTGCGACGTAGCTTGGAGGTGGGCGCACTACAGCCTCGCGGAAGATCCTCTTGGCCGCGGCACCGCGGCGGATATGGTTGTTGCCAAATTCCGGGTACGTGACTTTTGACTTCTTACCATTCATACACTCTCCTTGGTTCACAATAATTGCACTAATGCCCCTTGTTTTACCTATGTGCATGGTTGCGAAATACTTCAAGAGGGCCGAGGGCAAGGAGAATGCGTGCGATGATGTCCTACACCAGCTTGCAAGGAAGAGGGTGAGCGGCATGCACTACGAGGCACGTATTCAATGCGTCCGCGATCGGCACGCCGACCGCTTCGTCCACATGAGTAAGGAGGACGCTCGCGACACGCTCATGCAGCCGTGGCGAGTACTTGCGGGTATTTGCATTTATGTGTTATTGATTTCTTTATCGCCATGTAGTTTATTTTACCATAATGGGTTTATCTTGTGCATGTAGAACCCTCCTCGGTACGTCGGCAACGACGATAGGTGCTTTCGTGCGATGGTCATGTGGTGGACATGCCCCCGGTACCTCAAGAAGCACGAGGAGGGCAAGGCGAAGCGGGCAGAGATGCGAGGTGGATCGCATATCCAAGGCAGCATCCCCATCTCTCTTCACCTGCAGAAGGAGGTGAGCAAATTAATGGTTCCTTCATTCTTTGAATTCATGCATGTTATATATTTGTTAACTCCGCAAGGGTGTGTCACTTCACTCAATTACATGTTCTCTTTTGCGGGAAGTCGGGACGGGAGCGAAGCCTAACGTCTTTGCCGTGCTAAAGAAGATGAAGCAAAGGAAGACGCCCGATCCTGAGACGGGGTCCGTCGTGTGGCTTAACCCGCAATCCGAGACCCGAGTGCACGTCGTATGTCTCCAAGTTCAAGCAGAAGTACGGCGAGGAGGCCAATCCGGAGGCCGAGGACTTTGACCCCGAGGTCGCGGTGCTTGCGGGAGAAGGCTTGAAGCATGGCCGCCTATGGTTTGGTGACGGGTGCGTCGACCCGGCGAAGGTTCCCTCTCTCCGCCGGATCCGTCGTGGTCGTAAGAGCGGCCAGCCCGAGGTAGAGCCCCGGCCACGGGCTTCGGATCTAGGCGTCGAGCGGTTACGGGTATGTTCTTCCTCGGGTCTCTACATTTCCTTTACATGCTTTCCATTGAAATGTTAATGACATCGCGGCAACACAACGTAGGAGGAGATGGCAGCGAAGGAGCGAGCGGCCCGGGAGCACGCACGGAACATGGAGCGGCAGATTCGGAGTACCGGCAGCGAGCGAGACACGGATGATGCGAGCGGATGCAACGACGGCGGCGAGATGATGCAGCGAGCGAGCGAGCACGGATGAGCTGGCTGATGAGCCGGACGGCTCTGTCTTCTCCACCGGGGAGTCTTCCGCTCCTCCACCTTACTCCATGCCGTGGATGCCGCCACCGCCCACTCGGACCCCGGGGACACCTATCACCGTCAACAACATGAACATCATCCGGAGCATGAACCTCGGTGAGTCCTCCTACGCTTGTGCCCAACCCGCTACTTGTGCTTGTTCAAGTGTTCAATATGCAAATGCAAATGTTCATTCCATCAACCTGCTTATAGATTTTATGTCACAAGGCAATGACAATGAGGCCGGCGGAAGCGGAGGAGGACAAGGTTGATGGCATGGTCTTCGTGCACTCGTGTCGTTGCAATGGATTGTATCGCACTTGTTATGGATTGTAATATTGGACATTGCTACGTATGGACTCTATGTAACTTGTGTGGATGGACTATGGACTCTATGTAATGCATGAACTATGTGTGCTCGATGTATTTGTGGTGTTGTTCGATAGTGTTTGGTGATGTTATGTTGAAGATTATATGTTAGTATATGCTATATATTGTGAAATGCAATATTTGAAATGCAGGGAATAAGCGAAAAACAGCAAAAAAATGAAAAAACCAGGGCCCTTTGCCGTGCGTGTGCACACGGCAAAGGACATTTGGTCACTTTGCCGTGTGCACACGCACGGCAAAGGGGCCACGTGGCGGCAGCTCGTAGACTCTGGGAGGTCCCGGGGGTGTGCTTCGCAAAGCACTTTGCCGTGCGAGGCAGGCGCACGGCAAAGCGTGCGCACGGCAAACGATGTAGCCGCACGGCAACGTATGCGCGCACGGCTAAGATGTTGGCCGCACGGCAACGCAACGCGCGCACGGCAAAGCCCCCGCGCGCACGGCAACGCAGATGCCGCACGGCACGAACTTTGGCGCACGGCAGAGAGCGAGCGCACGGCAGAGGGCTTTGCCGTGCAAAACGAGCACGCGCACGGCAACGTTGGCTTTGCCGTCGCTACCTTTGCCGGGCAAACTTTACCGTGCGCACGCGCACGGCAAAGCCTTTGCCGTGCGTATAGGTGTCTTTGCCGTGCAAAGTGGCGCACGGCAACGCCCTGTTCTCCCGTAGTGAAGGCGGACGACGGCAACGACGAACTGTCCCAGAAACGAGGAGAGAAGCATCCATAGAGCTCCGCTCCCCTATCCTCTGCAGAGTCAACACCAACCTCATTAGGAGGACACAATGCCTCGCCCTGAGCGGCCGTATTTTTGTTACTATTAAAATGAAAGCAGTGGTTTCGGTAGCCAAGGAAACCAGTTTGGTACGTACGTTAATATATACGCATACGCGTACGTGGGCTGTATATCCATCGATCCGTCCGTGTATTATTCCCTCTAGCCGTTGTATTTTTATTTTTTTTGCATGGAATTCTCAGGTTTTATTCAACAACGATTCGTGCACTATCAGCTTGGAAGCTAATAGTGAGGAAGGAGGGTAAATGTTCATCCAACAACTGGTCTCCTCGTGGGTGCAAACAAGCTTTGCACACAAGTGAGCCGGCACGGATTGAGCTTCAGTGTTGGCAGTCTACAAAGTCACTGACTTTGAGTTACTTTTTGTAAGTGACTCAAAGTTAGTGACTTTGTGAACTGCTAAAGTCACTGAAACTCAATTCAGCCGGCACATTGGTAGTTCTTTTAACATGCTGAATAATAAAACTACTAAACGATGAAGCTAGCCCTTTGACTTCTAATAAAACAGGCGTTACTACTGAGCGAGAACTAACGCGCGAGTTTCAGAGATTCACAATCTCCAAACAGTCCACTTCCAAAACCACTCGCGAAAAACCTCGGAGTCGAGCGCGTGCGACGCAGGCCTAGCTAGTTTTGTTGCTGCACTAACGGAGAAGGGGACAAATTTTTTCTGCTTTTGCGTTCTGCTATCATCCACGAGACCACGACGCTGGCGGATGTGGTGTTTCCTCGCAGCATCTTTAGTAATATTTAGTCCGTATTTATCCGAATCGAAAACACGGAATTCAGTCTACCTAACTGTTCAGTTTAGATGTTTTTAGTCACTGCGCAGATTAAAAATCGAACTCGCGAACTGAAAACGGAAAATCAAACGTCGCGGGAAAATATGTTGCGATGATCTTGCGAAATGAAACCAGTTATTGCTCCGATCGAGCTATATTCCAAGATAATTTTAAAGAACTAGCCAAAATACTTGACTTACCCTACTGCGTTCGTTAATTTGATTAATTAAACTACTAGATTAGGCCTTGGATTATCACCGGGGCAATTCTTGCGGCGACGGAGGGTTTTTCTGCGCCGGCGACGCCTATGCAACGACGAGCGCGGCCACCTCGAATGGCGCCCCCTCCGCCAAGCTCTCGCATGTGAGAGGCGGCCCATCTGCGTCGTCGTTGTTGCCGTCGCCACGCGCTGGCAGCGGCGGGCTGCACGAACCGGCGGGGGGCGCCTCGGCTTCTCCTTGGCACGCCTTCTCGCGCGCTGCCCGGCGCGTGAACGCACGCGGCCACTTGTGTGCCGCCCGCTTCCAAGCTCTATCGGAGCGCGCCCGCCTCGCGCGGGCCGCCTTCGACCGCACACCCGGCGGACGCGGTGCCGACTTCCCGCCACCGATTCGGAACCCTCCCCTACCGCTCCGTCTTGCGCTCTCCATTGCGGAGGGAGGGTTGGTGGTGGCAGCGGCGAAGCAGCGTCAACGGCGGCGGAATTGTTCGCCGAAGAGGAGACTAGCGGTGGCGAAGCGAGTGCTAGCGACGGAGGGGAGTAGGGTTTGGAAACCGAACTCCCCTCCGCGGCCCGTTTTAATACGTGGTGGCCACCGAGTTTCTCGGGCCGAACTCGTTTTTCGGACTAGGCCGCGAGTTCGGGATCCGTTCTATACCTCTTTCGGTCTGAATCCGTATTGTCGCCGGAATGTTTCGGTTCCGGTATGTTTTTCAGTCTGTGTTAGAGTTGCTCTCAGCGAGGTAGTGGTACGCGTGGAGTTTGCTAAAACGGCAGAGTCGTTCGTTGCACGATGACGGGTGGGGTACCTACCTGTCGTCCGGTGGACCCAAGTTCTACGGCTCATGGACGGCGACCGGGCCTGGTCATTTCCGCACGAGGTAGTACGTCACGGCCTGACCCATCGCGGCTTCTCGATTGAGGAGGCTTTGCATGCGCTGGTCTTCTATGACCGAAGATCAGACCATAAAAGGAAGAAGAGGTTCATGTGCACACAACAGCCACTACAGGTTGACCGGTAATGTGTCCCCCACCATTTCTGTGATGCAACCTAGCCGCTAAGGTTTGGATCAACTTGATCACGAAAGCGATATTTTGGCATAAAGGACGAGCTCTTTGGGAATAATGGATGCTTCGTGGGAGATCCGCCTTTCCTACTTGCGTGCATCTCAGCTGCATCTGTGATTGAGAAAATATGTATACAATTCTACTCGCTCCATGCACTTACATAGGATGTATTTTTAAAATATACTAGATACAAGGTAAAGTGAGTGAATCTACGGGAGTGATGTTTTGGAACATGGGAGCATATGCTCCCTCTATTTTAAAATGCATCTTACACATATTTTGAATTTCAAAAAAATTGAAACCAAAAATTCGCATGTAAATCTTCTCGTGCTACACTCTTACAAAGTTGTTTCATAAAAAATCGACTTATCATGTGACGTGTGTAAAAAAGACAAAACTCAGTGCTAGAAATAATGTTTTTCACAAGATAAGTTTTCTCTTTTTTATATAGACCACAAAAAAGATTGGTTTTTCGTGAAACTTGACGAATGAACATATATTATGAAGATGTACATGTAAAAAATTTTGTTAAATTTTTTTGACAGTTCGAAATATGATTTTTTGATAAAGGGTGCATACGCACCCGGGAGTCGAATTGAATTTCCGGTGAATCTACATACCAAAAATTAGACTAGATACAAACTTAGGTGAACCAAAGAAAGTGGCTGAACATCTTACATATCCAAACGGAGGGAGTAATTATAATGGTCGAATAGGTTGCACTTTCTGGCTCATCCACCTCCTGTACTTATTACGACTTATAGTGTGAGGGTGTTCTATAATCTCAAAGAATGATGAATGGTCACGCTTCATATGCTTGTTCTGTATCTCTAAAATAGTAATAGGCAGCCAAGAGTGTGCGACATAAAGTGCTAGTGTTGCGAGTGGTTCAACATTGCAGCGGAGTTTTTGTTTCCTTTCTCTTTTTAAATTTTTTATTTCTTTCTTACTTATGTGCATTTCTTGATGTTTTTGAATATCTTGTTGATGCAGAGGTTGTATGTAATTGGTATCTATATGATATTAATATATTTTTCTGTATTGAAAAAGTGTGGTAATATAGTCTAACAAAGAAATTAATATCCATGTTCTAGATGTACATCATTCAAAAAAATGTCGACAAATCATCTCTTCTATTATACGGCGATGCAAACTATATATGTTATATTCTTCTGTCCCATGCCCAACTCAGTAAAAAAACAAACGATGGGACGAGTTTCCACCAGTTGCGTCATCGAGATAGCTGTGACGGTGTACCATAGCAACATTAAAGAAGGGTTAATTCTAGGCTGTTGTTCCTCTAAGCTATGGCGGTGCACGTGTTGCTGGCTTCAGACCGCCCTAGTGGTGTATCTGTGTATTCTTTTTTTTGTTTTGT
Source organism: Lolium rigidum (assembly GCF_022539505.1). Taxonomy (NCBI): domain Eukaryota; kingdom Viridiplantae; phylum Streptophyta; class Magnoliopsida; order Poales; family Poaceae; genus Lolium; species Lolium rigidum. The sequence continues at coordinate 54,865,053 of NC_061514.1, read as the reverse complement.
TTGCGTAGCTGCGGATCCTAGTCTTGATAACTTATGATCCAGATGCAACAATGTTAGGCGGGATCCTATAGCTCATAAGGATTGAAGAAGGCACGAGGGATTCTGTGGTGACCCTGCATACCACTGCATGTTGTAGTATGCCAGTCGTTGATATAACATTCACGAAGTACCATTACGCAAATATTACATCCCTCAGAGTAGTACAACAGAACATAGCAGGGTCCATAACTCATTCACTTATTATTACAAGCATCAAACATTTATTGTCTTGGAGCTCCTCTTGGGTCCTCAGAGGAATACTCCTGGGTTCGAGGTGAACCCAACTTAGCTTACAATATAAGAGTCTCATTAAACTATACATTTATTGCCTCGAGCAGCTACATACTAGAGTTCGGACTGCTCGGTTACTGCTACTATCGGATATCTCTAGGCTTGTTCTCCTCCGGAAGCCTCCCCGGATCCGTAGACTATGAGATAGTCTACGCCTTCAACACCTCCTGAGAGGTCTGGTTCATCGTAGCCGATGATCTCGGCTCCTTCATTGTTGTCGTAGTCCTCCTCCAGCACGATTCAGACAATCTAAGCATGGGATTTAAGAGTGGTATGAGTACGAGCGTACTCAACAAGTTCATTATAGATAAGAGGTGTTTAATGCACTAGCTACGATATTAGACCAGAAAGTCTAATAACAATGCAAGTTTTGGTAAACATTTCTTCAAGAGATTGCTTTTATTTCAAAGAGCTATGTCCGTCAGCCTTCACCGGTTTACTAGAACTTCATGGAGCTCCTTTCCGGCCGCGTTCGCAGTTCCTTATCCCGAACAGGGAGTGACAGTCACGGTTCTTTACACTCGCATAGGTGTGTTGCTTTACCCATAAGAGATCTTAACCTTGGTGCCAACCGGGCAGCTTTCCCGTCCACACTTCCTTCGGTGTGAGGCCCGGTATAAGGTCTAGCCAATCATGTTCCTCCGCTACCTCGAACACCCACCCTTTGTTGCATGCTCCCGACCCCGGGTCCACGCCGGTCCCATTTTTCCCGTAGATTTCAAGGTGGACCCCGACCACGACGACTAGTGCTCGGGCTCTACCATACACTCCTACGCCGGTAGGCCGCAACCCATCATAGACCGCAATACCGTGGGGACTTAGGACTCCCGGCCTCACCGCTTGCTCCTTCGGGCGACAAGTGTACTACGGACAATGCCGTGGGGACTTAGGACTCCCCAGCCTCACCGCTTGCCCCCTTGGATTACAAGTGTACTACGGTAAAGCGCATCCGTTGATGAACGAGAGGTGGAAACACTTTTGACTACTCCGTCCCACTCCGGATCTTATGGTTAACACGGGTATTACGGCACAAGAATCACTCGGCGACATTTGTTGTTTAATCCTAGATGGATATAAACCCGTGCAATGGAACCTCCACCATATCAACACAATCCATGGTTCCATTGACCACCACATAGTCATATTCATAGTTATGAAAGTAGTGGTTTTGATTTTTATGCAATAGTGATAACCATAGTACTTTGCAATTAATTTGATAGAAATACTCAAATGACATGAGCAAGTGATGAACTTGCCCGAACACCGCAAAGTTTTGCAGCTTGGAAGGTGTGGACCGACCCTTGTCCTCTGTCTCCGAAAAATAGCATCATTGTCCGATAAGGGCAATGGTTAAAGAAGCAATTATGCATGATTCCATTTTTAGGGTTTGTTCCCCCCTTCCGATGTCGTTATTATTTCATGTAAGAGGTTAATACTAAGAATAATTTGGGGATACTTGATTTAAAGTAAAATACAACCTTGAAATGTTGTCAAGGTGTTTTTAAAGTCCAAAAGAATTTATGGACTTATTTTCATTATTGAAAATACTATATGTGATTTAAATGATTATTTTAATCATCAAATTTGAACTTATTCTTGTTTATCTTCAAAAATTCTATCTCATATTTTATTCTGATAGAGTTTTTTATATTGAGTGGTTTTCATATTTTTAATTATTTTTTTGGAGCTAGGAAACATTTATTGTGTAATTTCAAAGTTTCTGTATTTATAAAGAATTGTGAAATGGCAAAAATGCCCCTGGGCCCACCTGTCGGTGTAACCCAGTGGGGTTAGGTCGACCGACCCACCTGGTCTGGCTCGACCAGACCCACTCCTCTCTCTCTCTCTCTCTCTCTCTCGCGTGTCCGAACCCTAACCCTAATCCCCTCTCTGGCGATTCGTGTCGCCCCCGCCGTCGCCGCTCGATTCCGGCGAACTCCGCCGGACTTGGCCCCCGCCATGGTGCGCAATCGACGCGCCCCACGACGGCGGTCATCCTCATCCGCGTCGATCCGGAGCGGTTGTCGGCTCCAGCCTCGTCTTCGATCTCCTCCGAGGCGGCTAGGGTTACGGGATCGTGGCGATCCCGCCGCTTCCCGGGCTTCAGGCGCGATGGCGCCACCGTGGGCCTCGCCACGGTGGTGTGGGCGTTGCGGCGCTTGCTCGGAGCATGGCCCGGCCCGGACAGGTGCTACCGAGCACTCGGCGCGCGCCGCCGTGGCCGCCATGGCCGCATCCGCTCGTCGGCTTGCCCCCGGTATGTGCGCCACATCCTCGCTCTCTCTCCTTTGCCTGTTCTACTCCTTCCCTTCCTCTTCTTCGTCTAGCTTGGTCACCGGCTTGCCGTGCCTCGTAGAGGTGCGGCCATGCCGTGATGCTGCTCGCCGTTCTCGCTCGTGTTGCTGTGCCGCCGTGCCGCTCGTGCCGCCGTGCCGTCCGTGCCGCTCATGCTCGTTCAAGCCACCGCCTCTACCGGCCTTAGCCATTGTTGCCCCGGCCATTCCGGTGCTTACCATTCTTGCTTGGTTCTTCCCCGTGCCTCTCGTCTTGTTTCTATGCTTGCCCGACACTCATGTGTGATCATGTATGCTTTAATGGCTTAACTCGTAGATTGCTATTATTGCAAATTTGCAAGTGCCGGTGTTGTTGTGGCTAGTTCTTGTGCTCTAACTCATGAACCTCGCTCATCCGAGCATTACTCGTTGGCTTGATGGTATGATTCAGTGATGAGCATGAAGTGTTTTACTTGTTTGTCATTGTCCAGGTGGTACCTCATGTATTTGATGTGCTTCGGATACAATTGTAAATGATTTATGTAATTGTCTCGTGATATAACCGTTACTTAACCGTGGCTATTTCATTTATATGATTCATGGATTGATGCCGGGCTTGCCCCCGTCAAGCTTTTGTATGCTAAGGCAAGCCCCGATGATCATATAATCATCGGTGCTTGATGATTTTCTCGTTGTCCTATGGCTTGTGTTTCACCGATACTTTTACTTGACTCGTGTGGCACTCAAGCATGTGCTTGGTGCATGCTCTTGCTTACCCCCCCAACACCTGCTGGGGCTTGCAGTGATCTTCTAGATCATTAGCAAGTGTATGTATTACTGGTTGCTTGTGTATTTCAATTATCTGTCTAGTTTGGCTTAATCACATGGATAATTGATGTGAACTGCTCTGCAGTTATGATCATTTCAATGAATTTGTTAGGGCTAGCAGGATGTCAACCACTGGTTGGGTACCCTAGCCCACTACTGAACCCTACTGGGTGATGATGTGGTGGCTTAAAGTGTTGGTTATGGGTTGAGGTGGCCCTGGCAGCTCTTGATGCTGTCATGGGTAGCTCCCCCCCTTCTGTGGCTTGTTGTGGCTTTGTGGATGCATCACTGGGCAATCCTTGTTGGATTTCCAGTGCTCTTTGCTGTTGACAAACAAGAATAGGCACAAGTTGCCTATTTGTCTGATGGTTAGCAGACCATGTAGTGCTAGGTGAGTTGGGTAGGCTAGATGTGAATCTTTCCCTTGCTGGATTCTTTGGTTTACCCCAGTGTTAATGCAATGGGTTTGACCATTGTTTCCCTGGGATGATTTCTTCTGGTTTAATTCCCTTTTTGCCAGCATCAAATGGTTTGATCACCAAATGATGATGCACACAGGGTAATCACACCCTTTTGCTTGTGTGTGATTGATGCACATGCTTATTTATGAACAAAACCATCTGGTTTGTTCATGATGATTGGTATACCTCACTCCGGCTCCTAGAAATAGTGTGTTGGTGTAGAGGTTTTGCTTCTGGTGGTTTGCTTGACTTGCCCTGCTCCTCCTTGTGACTTGTGATTCTTGGTTTGGTTCAGTGATGAGTTTGGATAGGTTGAACAGCACTGGCTGTTCTTCTTGTTCTAGCTGTTCTTGGTGTTCTTGGTGACTTACCCTGTTGCCTGTCGATGGCTGAAACAAGTGACTAGGGTTTTGGCTGTGAAAAGCCTTTATATGGCCAGCCATTGCATCCCTGGTCGACAGCTCCACCTCTCCCTTTGGGTGACTCACTGTGTGTGTGTGCTGCATGCACACAGCCACGTGAGCAGTGCCGTGTGTGTGTGTAGACAAGTGATGTGCACTTGGACTCGGAACTTGACCGTGGCATGGATCAGCTCGGCGAGAACTTGATCATATCCTGCTCCATTTCCATTTTATTTGCTAACTCCGCCAAGTGGCAATGCCACTTGGCATAATGTGCTCTATGTTGTGTGTGTGTGCAGGGATCAAGAATTGATCAAGATGATCTAGAAGATCATCAAGTCCAAGATCAAGTGAAGATGTTCTTGTAGTATTTAGGATATTTAGATAACTTGTAATTTTCCTTTTACTTCTTCTATTTCTTTAATTCTTGTAATGTGTTGTAATTCAATAATTCAATTCTGAATATTGTAAAGACAATGTATTATGTGTGTGATTATCAATAAAGCTCAAATTTTCCTTAAAGAGCTTAATGTATTTGTTGTATTACTTATTTTCTTGCTTAATGATAATTGTTTGATTAATTATCTCAATTTTGAATTATTTGATAATCATTTGATGTTTGAATTTGAAATTCAAATTCAAATTTGGTTTGAATTCATTCAAACACTTAACTTGTAATTCCATCATGCAACTTAAGATTTTAATGCAATAACACTTCTCTCTTCTCAAAACCCTTACTTAGATAAGTAAGAACAAGTTTATCGCACTCTCGAAACCCTAACCTTGTAAGGTGTCGAGAGAGAAACCTGTCCCCCTTCAATGCAGTTTTGTTTTAAAAGCGCGAAATTTCCCCGTAAATTACAATGCAATGCACATCCCTTTCTAAAATCTACCCCTCGATCGTCTCTAAACTTGGGACATTACATCCTTTCCCCCTTAAATAAAACTTCGTCCCGAAGTTGTGGTTGTAATACCTGAAGAGTTCGGGGTATGTTTTCCTCAGGTCCTCCTCCTTTTCCCAGGTGGCTTCCCTCCCGGGATGATGCTTCCATTGTATCTTGCAGTATTTGATAGCTTTATTCCTGAGTTGTTTCCAGCTTTCCTCGAGAATCTTGGCTGGTTTCTCGATGTAAGTCAAATCTGGTTGTAACTCGAGCTCGGCATGTGATATTGGCTCATCTGGGGTCTTTAAGCATTTCCTGAGTTGCGACACATGGAATACATTATGAACTTGTGCTAGCCTTCCCGGTAGATCCAATTCAAAGGCTAAACCTCGGTTCTGACTCAGTATCTTGAAAGGTCCGATGTATCTAGGACTGAGTTTTCCTTTTACTCCAAACCTCTGGAGTCCTTTCATCGGGCTCACCTTAAGATATACCATGTCTCCAACTCTTGGCTCCCATGTTCTTCTCTTTTGGTCTGCATAACTCTTTTGTCGACTTTGGGTTATCTTAAGTCTATCTCTTATAATGTCAATGATGTGTTGCTTTTCCTTGACATAATCAGGATTGAACTCCTTGCTTGCTCCAGACTTCATACCAACATATCGGTGATCTACACTTTCTTCCATAGAGAGCTTCAAACGGTGCCATCTTAATACTCGCTTTGATAGGCTGTTATTGTATGAAAACTCTGCTAGTGGTAAGTGGTCTTCCCATGATCCTCCGAAGTCTAGAGCACAAGCCCTAAGCATATCTTCTAAAATCTGGTTAGTTCTCTCCGTTTGTCCACTCGTCCGAGGATGATAGGCGGTACTATAATCCAACTTGGATCCTAAAGCTTCATGTAATTGCTTCCAAAATGCTGACGTGAATACGGATCCTCGATCCGACACGATCTTCTTGGGCACTCCATGCTTACTCACGATCTCTTTGATGTAAAGATCAATGAGTTTCTCTCCTTTATCTTGTTGATTTACTCGCTAAAAAATGTGCACTTTTCGTCAACCGATCCACAATTACCCATATCATGTCCTTCTTTTTATTGGTCATGGGTAATCCGGTGATAAAATCCATTCCTATCTCCTCCCATTTCCATTCTGGAATAGGTAAAGGTTGTAATTTCCTGCTCGGACTCGATGTTCAGCCTTCACTCTTTGGCGTGTATGGCATTCCGCCACATATTGTGCTATTTCTCTCTTCATATTGTTCCACCAGAAAAGCTCCTTTAGATCCATGTACATCTTCGTACTTCCCGGATGAATGGAGTAGGGTGTTTGATGGGCTTCCCGGAGTATTACTTCCTTGATTTCAGCAATATCCGGAACACAAATTCTCTTCTGGAACCACAATGATCCAGATTCTCCACGGTGAAATTCTGATGGTCTTCCTTCATCTATCCTTCTCATCTCCTCCACGATGAATGGATCATCCAGCTGACCCATCATTATCTCATTCTTCGAGGTTAACATTCAACTCATCGGCTATTTGCAAAGCCGATAATCCCTCATGAGCTTCCTTCTCCCGAGTTGTATTTGGGCTTGACTTATTTCCTTTCTCAACTCCGGTGATATTTCTTGTTCCACTCCGCCGGTGCTCTTCCTACTCAGGGCATCTGCTACAACATTGGCCTTTCCTGGAGTGTAATTGATGGTCAAATCATAATCCTTGATTAATTCTAGCCATCTTTTCTGTCTCATGTTGAGTTCCTTTTGAGTGAAGAAATATTTGAGGCTTTTATGATCCGTATAGAGCTCACACTTAGCTCCATAGAGAAAATGTCTCCAGGTTTTGAGTGCAAATACAACTGCTGCTAATTCCAAGTCATGTGTTGGATAATTCACTTCATGAGGTCTGAGTTGCCTCGATCTATATGATATTACCTTCTGATCTTGCATGAGTACACAACCCAATCCATGTTTGGATGCGTCGCAGTACACGGTGTAATCCTTGCCATCTTCCGGAACTGCTAACACCGGTGCTGTGGTGAGTTTCTCTTTCGCAGTCCGAAAACTTTTCTCACACTCATCGGACCACACGAATGGTGTATTCTTCCTTAACGGCTTCGTCATTGGTCCCGCTATTTTGGAGAATCCTTCAATGAACCTCCGGTAATATCCTGCCATTCCGAGGAATCCTCGGATCTCCTTGACGAGTCTTAGGTGCTTCCCATTCTAGAACTCGCTCGCTACCTTGCTCGGGTTAACATCGATTCCATCTTTACTAATGACATGACCAAGAAATTCCACTTGATCTAGCCGGAATTCACACTTGCTGAATTTGGCATAGAGTTGATGTTCTCTTAGTGTTTGCAACACTATCTTCAGATGTTCAGCATGTTCAACTTTATCTTTGGAATAGATCAAGATATCATCGATAAATACGATGACGAACTTGTCTAGACATGGCATGAAAATCTTATTCATGAGATTCATGAAAATTGCTGGGGCATTGGTTAATCCAAATGGCACTACAAGGTATTCATGATGTCCATACCTTGAAACAAAGGCAGTTTTCGGAACGTCTTCCTTCTTGATCTTTATCTGGTGATAACCGGATCTTAGATCAATTTTGGAAAAGACTCCCGCGCCTCTTACTTGATCGAATAAATCTTGTATTCTTGGAAGAGGATACTTGTTCTTGATTGTGACGTTGTTCAGATTCCTGTAGTCTCCGCACATCCTTCTTCCTCCATCCCTTTTATCCACGAAGATCACAGGTGATCCCCATGGTGAAACACTTTCTTGAATAAATCCTTTCTGTTCCAAATCATCCAATTGCTCCTTAAGTTCTTTCAACTCCTTGGGCCCCATCTTGTATGGTGCCTTAGCAATCGGTCGTTGTTCTCGGAATTAGGTCGATAGTGAATTCTATCTCCCTATCTGGTGGCATACCAGGTAATTCCGCAGGAAACACATCCTGGAATTCATTTACTACAGGTATATCTTCTAACTTCACCTCCTTCATACTGTTCAGCTGTAGCTCAACTTTGATCTGTGTATGTTTGTCGCCTTGGTAGATCATTCTGCTTCCGTCGGGGCTTTTCAAAGATACCGTCTTGTTCACACAGTCGATCAATGCTCCATTAGCTTCCAACCAGTTCATACCAAGAATGGCATCAATGTCCTTCATCGGTAAAATGAACAGGTCCGCGTCAAATGCGCACTTATTGATCATGATGACTTGTTTTTGTTTGGTATGGGTTACTACTATCGTTCCCCCCGCAGAAAGTATGGTTATGGGTGTATCTAACTTAGTGCAACTAATCCCATGTTTGATGATGAATTGTTGAGAAATGAATGATGTAGTTGCACCGGTATCAAAAAGTACTTTGCCAGGATGAGTGAGTATCCGGAGCGTACCTATCACCGCCTCGATCGGAGTTGACCACCTCCTCCGGACTAGTGCAGTTCAGCTTGCCGAAGGGCTTCTTATTCTTCCAGCTTCCCTCCGGTGTTTCCTCCTCGACTTCCTCCTCCTCCAGATTGACCTCCTCCAGTGTTTCTCTTGGGGCAGTCCTTCAGCATGTGCCCCTCCTGGCGACAACCAAAGCATATAATCCTTGGTTTCTTGCAATCTTTGGCGAAATGCCCTGTGAGTCCACATCTTCTGCAAACTACTGGATTAGTAGTCTGAAACGCTTGGTTCCTCCTACTATCGTAGTAGTTTCTGTTGTTGTTTTTGTTGTTGTTGTTGTATCTTGGCTTGAAACTCAAGCTGGTATTGGGCTTGTTGCTAACAAATCTCTTAGGCTCAAACTTGGCCTTTTTCCTTTTCTCCTCCTGCAGTTGTTTAAAATCATCTTCCAGAGTGATGGCAGCATCCACCAACTCTTGGAACTCACTTGCTCTCATCATTCGGAGCTGTACCTTGAACTGGGGACTTAACCCCTTCAGAAACCTCTTCTTTTTCTTGTCCTCGGTGTTGACTTCTTCAACAGCGTACCGGGACAGCTTTGAGAACTCCCTAACATAGGTCAGGATTGCCTTGTCCTTCTGCTCGAGATTTTCAAATTCTCGACGCTTTAACTCCACAATACTTTCAGGGACATTGGATTCCCTGAACTTCCTTGCGAACTCCTCCCGTGTGAATACCTTTCCCGCCGGATAAACGGCTACAATGTTATCCCACCATGATGCGGCGGGTCCACACAACAGATGTGTAGCATAACGGACCTTCTCCTGGTCATTACATCCAACGGTATTGAGCTTTCGCTCAGTATCCATAAGCCAATCTTCCGCGTCCATTGGCTCGGGCGCGTATGCGAAAGATATAGGCTTGGTGTTCTGGAAGTCTGCTAAGGTGACTCCCTGATTCTCGGGTCTCTCTACCCGGTTCTGTTGCAGCAGCTCCTGGAAGAATTTATTCTGCTGCTCCAACGTGACACGTTGTCTCTCTTCCACCATCTGCATGTACTGAATGAAATTCTGCTGCGTCATGGGTGGTGGTGGTGGTGGAAACTGATTCCTGGCTGCTTCGTCGGCCTCTTTCTTTTGTTTGGCTTCGCGCTCCATGCGGCTGCGCTTCGGTCTCCTCTCCTAACGCTCCCGACATATCCCCCTAGTTCCGCAACACAAGATGATACTCATAATTACTCCATGCGCAAGTTTTCTGAGCTCAACATTGTGCACAGAACTAGTCACGCAATGGAAATCAAGAAGCAAATCCAAATCATACAAAACATATACTATAAATTTACATACTTAAGTGGTCTTATTACAATACTCAAGTCGATGTGAGTATGCAAGCTCACTTATTAAAGTATATGTACAAATTTCTACAAAATATTACACTCTACAATACACGTGGTACTTGTGTATTGTAACTTTGCTCCCCTTGGTAGTCTCTATACGATCTTCACTCCCGATACATTCCAGGCTTCCATCCGGTCGAACGTGTCGTTCTCCTGACAAAACCTGGAACATAAGGCCTCCCCGTTGGCTGGTAGTCGGAATCCGATGATGATCCTAGGGAGAAATCAGTGTTCACGAACTGATCATTCAGTGCATCATAATCCACCCAACGGGTGTACTCCCCTGTACCTACACCATAGGTATTTCCTACATTCGTATCCGACCCAACCTGTGTCGGATACCCTCCAACTTCCTCCTCATTCCACGGATAACTCTGGTGCTGGGTCGTGGCATCTTCATTCATCTCCCCATCATAATACGCTGTGGTACTATGAGTTCCCGTATCAGACCCCCAACGCCAACCCCTGGAGTTTTCTATCGGAGTCACGAAACGCTGATTGTTCCCGGATTCCGCTCCACCCTCATATCCCCCATAGGAACTTCCCAGATAGTTCCCAGGTGTAACAGGTGTAGTTTCACGCTCAAAAGGATCAATACTAATATAATCACCAGCTGAGTAGACTGGTGTGTGCACCTCATTCTCCATAGGTTCTTTCCCCTTAGTCTCCTCCTTGGGTTCAGTAAACTCCTCTAGCATTGTATCAATTGCTCCCGTCAAATGACGGTTCAACTGAAAGAGTAATGAGATGAAGTTACGGCTATTGTCCATATATTTTGCTGCTTCGGTTGGTTTGCTTTTGGCATATTTGAAATGGTTCAGCATGGGATCATCGTCCTCCTCCATATGAGGAATGTGTGTGAATTCGGAACCCATAAGCTCTTTCGTCTTATGCTCCCGAATATCGGTTATGGCTCTCATAACGGCTATATGGTAGGCTGTGTTCATAGTTCGGGCTTCCCCTGCTAGCATTACTACGCTCATTCCCAAAGATTCGGGAAGTCGTAGCCCTACCCTACATTTGGCCAATACAGTACCATCATAGTACATGTATTTCTTTACTTGAATCTGGGGATCACACCCAAACTCTAGTAACATGGCTCGTAGAATATCCGCAAGTCCTCCTTCGTATTCACTCAATACGGAATCCATCACCTTCACGTTTCGTCCGGGACGTGAACTTGCCATGTTGGCTGTAGAAATAGAAAGATTATGAGATTAGTAATAATGCATCATAATAGAGATAATAAAGAATTATCGCACTAAAATATATGATTGTTGTATTCTCAAGTGAATATACACCATATTTTTAGAGAATTCTTTACTAGTCCTATTTGACTCCTAACGTTCGGTCCCATTTACTAGGTTCCAACCTAAGGTCAAAGCTTTTGCTACGATACCAAGCTGTGGTGACCACCGCATACCACTTGCATGTTGTAGTATGCCGGTCGTTGATATAACATTCACGAAGTACCAGTCCGCAAATATTACATCCCTCGGAGTAGTACAACGGAACATAGCAGGGTCCATAACTCATTCACTTATTATTACAAGCATCAAACATTTATTGTCTTGGAGCTCCTCTTGGGTCCTCAGAGGAATACTCCTGGGTTCGAGGTGAACCCAACTTAGCTTACAATATAAGAGTCTCATTAAACTATACATTTATTGCCTCGAGCAGCTACATACTAGAGTTCGGACTGCTCGGTTCTTGCTACTATCGGATATCTCTAGGCTTGTTCTCCTCCGGAAGCCTCCCGGATCCGTAGACTATGAGATAGTCTACGCCTTCAACACCTCCCGAGAGGTCCGGTTCATCGTAGCCGATGATCTCGGCTCCTTCATTGTTGTCGTAGTCCTCCTCCGGACGATTCGGACAATCTAAGCATGGGATTTAAGAGTGGTATGAGTACGAGCGTACTCAACAAGTTCATTATAGATAAGAGGTGTTTAATGCACTAGCTACGATATTAGACCGGAAAGTCTAATAACAATGCAAGTTTTGGTAAACATTTCTTCAAGAGATTGCTTTTATTTCAAAGAGCTATGTCCGTCGGCCTTCACCGGTTTACTAGAACTTCATGGAGCTCCTTTCCGGTCGCGTTCGCAGTTCCTTATCCCGGAACAGGGAGTGACGAGTCACAGTTCTTTACACTCTGCGAGGTGTGTTGCTTTACCCATAAGAGATCTTAACCTTGGTGCCAACCGGGCAGCTTTCCCGTCCACACTTCCTTCGGTGTGAGGCCCGGTATAAGGTCTAGCCAATCATGTTCCTCCGCTACCTCGAACACCCACCCTTTGTTGCATGCCCCGACCCTGGGTCCACGCCGGTCCCATTTTTCCTGTAGATTTCAAGGTGGACCCCGACCACGACGACAGTGCTGGGCTCTACCATACACTCCTACGCCGGTAGCTGCAACCCATCATATACCGCAATACCGTGGGGACTTAGGTCTCCCCAGCCTCACCGCTTGCTCCTTCGGGCGACAAGTGTACTACGGACAATGCCGTGGGGACTTAGGACTCCCCAGCCTCACCGCTTGACCCCTTGGATTACAAGTGTACTACGGTAAAGCGCATCCGTTGATGAACGAGAGGTGGAAACACTTTTGACTACTCCGTCCCACTCCGGATCTTATGGTTAACACGGGTATTACGGCACAAGAATCATTGGCGACATTTGTTGTTTAATCCTAGATGGATATAAACCCGTGCAATGGAACCTCCACCATATCAACACAATCCATGGTTCCATTGACCACCACATAGTCATATTCATAGTTATGAAAGTAGTGGTTTTGATTTTTATGCAATAGTGATAACCATAGTACTTTGCAATTAATTTGATAGAAATACTCAAATGACATGAGCAAGTGATGAACTTGCTCGAACACCTGCAAAGTTTTGCAGTTGGAAGGTGTGGACTGACCCTTGTCCTCTCTCTCGAAAAATAGCATCATTGTCCGATAAGGGCAATGGTTAAAGAAGCAATTATGCATGATTCCATTTTTAGGGTTTGTTCCCCCCTTCCGATGTCGTTATTATTTCATGTAAGAGGTTAATACTAAGAATAATTTGGGGATACTTGATTTAAAGTAAAATACAACCTTGAAATGTTGTCAAGGTGTTTTTAAAGTCCAAAAGAATTTATGGACTTATTTTCATTATTGAAAATACTATATGTGATTTAAATGATTATTTTAATCATCAAATTTGAACTTATTCTTGTTTATCTTCAAAAATTCTATCTCATATTTTATTCTGATAGAGTTTTTTATACTCGAGTGGTTTTCATATTTTTAATTATTTTTTTGGAGCTAGGAAACATTTATTGTGTAATTTCAAAGTTTACGTATTTATAAAGAATTGTGAAATGGCAAAAATGCCCTCGGGCCCACCTGTCGGTGTAACCCGGTGGGGTTAGGTCGACCGACCCACCTGGTCCGGCTCGACCGGACCCACTCCTCTCTCTCTCGCGCGCGTGTCCGAACCCTAACCCTAATCCCTCTGCGGCGATTCGTGTCGCCCCCGCCGTCGCCGCTCGATTCCGGCGAACTCCGCCGGACTTGGCCCCCGCCATGGTGCGCAATCGACGCGCCCCACGACGGCGGTCATCCTCATCCGCGTCGATCTGGAGCGGTTGCTGCTCCAGCTCGTCTTCGATCTCCTCCGAGGCGGCTAGGGTTACGGGATCGTGGCGATCCCGCTGCTTCCTGGGCTTCAGGCGCGATGGCGCCGCCGTGGGCCTCGCCACGGCGTTGCGGCGCTTGCCGGAGCATGGCCTGGCCTGGCCAGGTGCTACCGAGCACTCGGCGCGCGCCGCCGTGGCCGCCATGGCCGCATCTGCTCGTCGGCTTGCCCCCGGGTATGTGCGCCACCTCCTGCTCTCTCTCCTTTGCCTGTTCTACTCCTTCCCTTCCTCTTCTTCGTCTAGCTTGGTCACTGGCTTGCCGTGCCTCGTAGAGGTGCGGCCATGCCGTGATGCTTCTTCTGTTGCTACGCTCGTGTTGCTTTGTCTGTCTTTGTCTTGCTCGTCGTCTTCTGTGTCTTCTGTGTCTTTGCTCATCTTCGTTCAAGCCACTCGCCTCTACTGGCCTTAGCCATTGTTGCCCTGGCCATTCCAGTGCTTACCATTCTTGCTTGGTTCTTCCCTGTGCCTCTGTCTTGTTTCTATGCTTGCCTGACACTCATGTGTGATCATGTATGCTTTAATGGCTTAACTGTAGATTGCTATTATTGCAAATTTGCAAGTGCCAGTGTTGTTGTGGCTAGTTCTTGTGCTCTAACTCATGAACCTGCTCATCTGAGCATTACTTGTTGGCTTGATGGTATGATTCGAGTGATGAGCATGAAGTGTTTTACTTGTTTGTCATGGTCCGAGTGGTACCTCATGTATTTGATGTGCTTCGGATACAATTGTAAATGATTTATGTAATTGTCCGTGATATAAGCTGTTGCTTAAGCGTGGCTATTTCATTTATATGATTCATGGATTGATGCCAGGCTTGCCCCTGTCAAGCTTTTGTATGCTAAGGCAAGCCACGATGATCATATAATCATCGGTGCTTGATGATTTTCTGTCGTCCTATGGCTTGTGTTTCATCGATACTTTTACTTGACATGTGTGGCACTCAAGCATGTCTTGGTGCATGCTCTTGCTTACCCCCAGCTACTTTGGGCTTGCAGTGATCTTCTAGATCATTAGCAAGTGTATGTATTCTTGGTTGCTTGTGTATTTCAATTATCTGTCTAGTTTGGCTTAATCACATGGATAATTGATGTGAACTGCTCTGCAGTTATGATCATTTCAATGAATTTGTTAGGGCTAGCAGGATGCCAACCACTGGTTGGGTACCCTAGCCCACTACTGAACCCTACTGGGTGATGATGTGGTGGCTTAAAGTGTTGGTTATGGGTTGAGGTGGCCCTGGCAGCTCTTGATCGTTGTCATGGGTAGCTCCCACCCTTCGTGGCTTGTTGTGGCTTTGTGGATGCATCACTTGGGCAATCCTTGTTGGATTTCCGGTGCTCTTTCGTTGTTGACAAACAAGAATAGGCACAAGTTGCCTATTTGTCCGATGGTTAGCGAGACCATGTAGTGCTAGGTGAGTTGGGTAGGCTAGATGTGAATCTTTCCCTTGCCTGGATTCTTTGGTTTACCCCGGTGTTAATGCAATGGGTTTGACCATTGTTTCCACGGGATGATTTCTTCGGTTTAATTCCCTTTTTGCCGGCATCAAATGGTTTGATCACCAAATGATGATGCACACAGGGTAATCACACCCTTTTGCTTGTGTGTGATTGATGCACATGCTTATTTATGAACAAAACCATCTGGTTTGTTCATGATGATTGGTATACCTCACTCCAGCTCCTAGAAATAGTGTGTTGGTGTAGAGGTTTTGCTTCTGGTGGTTTGCTTGACTTGCCCTGCTCCTCCTTGTGACTTGTGATTCTTGGTTTGGTTCAGTGATGAGTTTGGATAGGTTGAACAGCACTGGTTGTTCTTCTTGTTCTAGCTGTTCTTGGTGACTTACCCTGTTGCCTGTCGATGGCTGAAACAAGTGACTAGGGTTTTGGCTGTGAAAAGCCTTTATATGGCCAGCCATTGCATCCCTGGTCGACAGCTCCACCTCTCCCTTTGGGTGACTCACTGTGTGTGTGTGCTGCATGCACACAGCCCTGTGAGCAGGCTGTGTGTGTGTAGACAAGTGTTGTGCACTTGGACCTGGAACTTGATCGTGGCATGGATCAGCTCGGCGAGAACTTGATCATATCTGCTCCATTCCATTTTATTTCTAACCTGCCAAGTGGCAATGCCACTTGGCATAATGTGCTCTATGTTGTGTGTGTGTGCAGGGATCAAGAATTGATCAAGATGATCTAGAAGATCATCAAGTCCAAGATCAAGTGAAGATGTTCTTGTAGTATTTAGGATATTTAGATAACTTGTAATTTACCTTTTACTTCTTCTATTTCTTTAATTCTTGTAATGTGTTGTAATTCAATAATTCAATTCTGAATATTGTAAAGACAATGTATTATGTGTGTGATTATCAATAAAGCTCAAATTTTCCTTAATGAGCTTAATGTATTTGTTGTATTACTTATTTTCTTGCTTAATGATAATTGTTTGATTAATTATATCAATTTTGAATTATTTGATAATCATTTGATGTTTGAATTTGAAATTCAAATTCAAATTTGGTTTGAATTCATTCAAACACTTAACTTGTAATTCCATCATGCAACTTAAGATTTTAATGCAATAACACTTCTCTCTTCTCAAAACCCTTACTTAGATAAGTAAGAACAAGTTTATCGCACTCTCGAAACCCTAACCCTGTAAGGTGTCGAGAGAGAAACCTGTCCCCCTTCAATGCAGTTTTGTTTTAAAAGCGCGAAATTTTCCCGTAAATTACAATGCAATGCACATCCCTTTCTAAAATCTACCCCTCGATCGTCTCTAAACCTGGGACATTACAGCTTCACAGGGACATGGTTGTACGAGGGAACGTTCCTTGTGGAGTGGGGACGGGCTTGGGACGGCGAACACTATATTGGGCAGCGCCGGGCGGAGGGAAGCTCTAAGGCGCGCGATTAGGGACGAAAAAATGTCCGGCGCACCCAAAACCTTTAAGGGGACGCGACTGGAGATGTTCTTAAGATCTAGATGCAACAATGTTATGCGGGATCCAATAGGTCTTGACGAACGAAGAAAGCGAAGAGATTCACAAGGACATGGTTGCATTTCCCCCCGTTATGTTAGGTATTTTGTGGAATGCTGTAATGAATATGATGAGAAAATCCATCTTTTCTGGGAAAATATTAACCCCAACATTAATAATATAGGTATATAGTACGGAATCTTCTTGAACACTTGCATAGTATTTCCGATCTTCACAATCGTGACACTATTTTGCAATAAATAAAATGCATTAAATTAGATTTTGACAAGCCACGGTTTCGACCAAACAAAACACAGAGACCACGTCTCCAAATGGTTTGAAACCCTCCGATCAGGCCAATCCAACGGCCGCTGCGCCGCGCGCCTCGTCAGCCCGGGCCTGGCGTCCTGCCAAGTGCCGCCCTGCCGTGCACCCGTCGTGCCGTCCAGTCCAATGGGATCCGGAAGCTGGCGCCATCAGTTACCAAAAACCTGTCACGCATAGTTTACTCTTCAAATGGCATGTTGTGAGTCCACATGCCCAAACCTTCGACGGGATTCCATTAATTCCCATGTCCCTTGTTTAGGCAACAAACTAACCCACCCTTGATTCTTTGAAATTTCCCTATCCATCTTCCTCCCCGCCCCGCGCCGCCTCCCTCCGATTTATTCCTCTCTCCCCCACCGGGATTCCTTCCCTTCCAATCGCCTCCTGTCCTGCTTCCTGCTACGGCGGCGGCGGCGGCGGCGGCGAGCCAGGCTTGCTCGGCTGGCCGCGGGCTGATTGTGCCGGTAAGGAACCCTAGCTTGAGTTCATAGCCGTTTCCCCCCTCTGCTTCGCCAGTTTGAGCAATCCGTTCCTCCCTGCTCAGCTACTCGCCGATTCGTCTGCCGAGATCGATCTGAGCCGAGCCGAGCTCCCGTGCGGCCTGCGGCGGGCGTCGGGGACATGAAGGCCGCGCCGCGAGCGTCCGCGCGGCGGCGCGTGTGGGTGCTCGCCGTGGCGGCGCTCGTCTCCGTCGCGGTCGTCTGGGCCTACCACTACCCGCCGCAGCATTACGCGTCCCCTATGCGGGACTGGCTCCCCGCGCAGCCCGACAGGGAGTTGACCGACGACGAGCGGGCCTCGCGCGTCGTCTTCAGGCAGATCCTCCTCACGCCTGCTCTTCCGTCCAGGAGCTCCAAAATCGCCTTCATGTTCCTCACACCGGGCACGCTGCCCTTCGAGAGACTGTGGGAGAAATTCTTCGAGGTACTTCTTATTCTTGTCTTCTTCCCTCTGGCTCTTGCATCTTGTATCTTCCCTTTGGTCAAACAAAATCCAAGGTATATAAAATTGGCAAAAGAGTTCACCACGTCCCAAGTGAACATAATTCTTTTAGTCAAACAAAACCCCCAAGGTATATTAAACTGGCACATATGTACATCAATCAAGGAGCACTAAGGTGTCAACAGCTTCATAGTTTGAGTACATAACCATTTGCAGTGCTAATGATCAAGATCTACTACTCCCTTCTGACCCAAATTACTTCGCGTAGATTTACGCAAAATTCTGTCTAGGTTCATTGAACCCGCGACTGCTAATTTGGATCAGAGGGAGTAGTTGATTGCTTGGTCTTGATGCACATCTGTTGCGCCCCGTAGGTAATACCGTATAGTGATTGTTAATTTGCTATTACCATGCTATGCTAATATTTCTTATTGTCCAAAGTATCGCGTCGAATTTCGGACCTTCTGTCATGACACTTCGCGACTATTTTACAGCATCATGTACAACTATCGGTCTATGACCCAATGCCACAATTCCCATGTCATCACATTTTACTCAAAGTTTCTCTTTTCATGTCTTCTACCTCTGTTTCTGCAGGGTCATGAGGGAAGATATACCATATATGTTCACGCCTCAAGGGAGAGGCCAGAACATGTCAGTCCCTTGTTTATTGGCCGAGATGTACACAGTGATAAGGTAACGACGCTGTAAATAATGCACGAGCACTTCAGTGCTGTTATAACAGGGCACGCGTACTGCCCATGGTATCATTTAATAGTGGCTATACAAGACTGCAAATTAATTTCAGCATTATGTTTATGCTTTTGAAATTTTTCTCTGCTGTTCCTTGATCGTATTTGGCATTTATCATATAGATAGATCATGTCTTGCAACAGTGGTCAGAAGCTAAAGACCGCCTTGGATGATAGTTCGTTTTATCTTTGTCGCAGGTACAATGGGGTACGATCTCTATGATTGATGCTGAGAGGAGGTTATTGGCGAATGCTCTACAAGACATTGACAACCAGCATTTTGTGCTGCTCTCTGACAGGTCCACAAATCAATTATCCCATTTTCCTTGATGATAAATTTTATGTGATGTTGACTCTTGTGTGTTGTTGCAGTTGCGTGCCTTTGCACAACTTTGACTACATCTATGACTACCTGATGGGAACAAATCTTAGTTTTATTGACTCGTAAGTCTAATTGCAGTCTCAATTTCCTTTTCAAGGACTAGTCTCAGTACTCTGTTTTTTTCTTACTAATTCATAAACTGACTTTAAGGTTGAAAGAAAATAAGCTTTAAGTGGGGCTTCTTTCTTTTACCATTACATATGTTGCCAGTGACCAGTAATATTGGAGTTTTCTTTTTCTTCTGCTTACATTTTCTCTGTTCCTTTGGTCAGCTTCTATGATCCTGGTCCACATGGAAATTTTAGATATTCAAGAAATATGTTACCTGAGGTTAGAGAGGCTGACTTCAGGAAGGGTTCACAGGTACCAAACTACCTAGTATTAAGTTTATGGGTCAAAGATGTGCCTTCTATTATCCAGGATCCTCCCTACCTCCAACAAAATCTAAAATATTCCCAATCGCATTCTTGAACTATTTGGTGCAATACATTTTTAAAGACGCCAACTTTGTCTCCGAATTTAAGCCTTTAATCAAATTGTTATTACCAGACAATATTAATGCAGCCACCCTCCGCTTTTACTCCATTTTGTTGATATTTATACTCATATGGAAAGATGCATTTCAACAAATCTCTAAATATTTCAGTGGTTCTCACTCAAGCGCCAACATGCGTTGATGACAATTGCAGACAGTCTTTACTATACCAAGTTCATGCTTTATTGTAAGGTATGCCATGTATTTTTACTCTTTCTTTCGTAGTACAATTCTCATAATGGGCTGTTATTATGTTTTAGTCTTTTAGATATTTATGTGTTAATTTACAAAGTTATCATCCATGATTTTGTGCACATCATTTCCTTAAGTTTACATCAATGGTATTAGTGCACATCATATCCTAGTTTACGTCAATAATTATAGTGCACATCATATCCTAGTTTACTTCAATAGTTGTAGTGCACATCAGTCCTTTTGGTTTACATCAATGGTTTTAGTGCTAATCATTATCTCTAGTTTACCTTACCATTATGTGCTCAGATGTATGACATGTGGGTTGCCTCTTTGCAGCCAGGGATGGAAGATGGGCGTAATTGCTATGCAGATGAGCATTACTTGCCAACACTATTCAATGTCAGTATACGATGGCCTTATATATGTTGAAATTTATCATCATCATTAATATTGTGGCACATCTGATGCGGTTTTATCTGCATGAAACAGATGATGGATCCACATGGAATCTCAAATTGGTCTGTGACTCATGTTGACTGGTCGGAAGGGAAGTGGCATCCAAAAGCTTATCGGGCGCAGGATGTCAGTTATGAGCTCCTCAAGAATATAACTGTATGTTTCTGTCTTCTGCTCTATATATGTTTGTCTTGCATCATTTATGTATACCACGGTTCTAACTCCAATTCATTGATCTTGCCTGCAGTCAATTGACATGAGCCACCATGTCACAAGTGATAGCCAGGTCTCATCTCTATTTCTCTATGCATATTCACCTGACACTTTTTTGTGGGGTTACCTGACACTTGAGATGATGAAGAAAAGGAACTAATACTTGATTTTTTCTCCCTTGTTGTTACAGAGAATTGAGACACATAACCCTTGCCTATGGAATGGAGTGAAGAGACCGTGCTACTTGTTTGCGAGGAAGTTCTACCCTGAATCCATGAACAATCTCATGAACCTGTTCTCGAATTACACTCTCTTCTGAGTCTCTCTGGAGTCCATGGTGCAGTCTCTCTGGAGTCTATGGTGCTCATCCTACATTCCACTCGACAGCCCCAACTATACATGAATTTACAGGAGATATATTGCTATAGAAACATCTGTACATTGGAGAAGGACATCAGATACATTGACAATTGCTGGTTATAGAAAAATAGGGAGGAGAAGGCATTCGCTTCAGTAATTGAGTGGTTCCAATCTCCATGTCAGGCCACTATAACTCCTGAACAACACATTTTTAGGACCACCTTGTTCTTACTAGTTTCTCTAGAGATTTTTAGGTGCAGATTCTGCCATGTATATCATTATTGTAACTCGGAAAAGCCATTAGATGAGATCCTATTTTTGGTTATACATACCCCTGAGTATACTGAAAGAAGCTCTGTGCGTGTCTTCAAGTGGGTGCTATGTTTCTGCGTTTCTACAGTAAAATTGAGCGCCTCAGAATATTTTTAACCTACAAAATATTCTGGTTACAAAATTGATTTTTTTTTATTGCAATGTTACCTTCGTGCGAAAAATGAAAAGGAAAGCGACATCAGCGTCTCGCACCCAGAGAAACTGTTTCTAGAAAAAAGAAATGGGCTTCAGTTTAGCTATCGCCTCGGCCACACAACACGGCAGAAGGAAATGGCGGCCTCTGCTCCGCCCTCTTGCGTCCGCATCTCCTCCTCCACACCTCCACTGACCGCTCTCCACCGGCCACGCCGCCGGCGCGTCCCCTCCGTCCGATGCTCACTCGCCGCCGCCCCCGGTGTCCGGGCACCGGCGGAGCTCGTGGACTCTATCCTCTCCAAGGTGACCCTCAAATCTAACCCATCTTGTTTACTCTTTGCTCCCCTCCCAACTTCGTCCTAGCTAAGCCACTGCCTGTGTAATCCCTTGTCAGTTCATCTATAGGGCAAAGGAACCTTCAATCAATCGTTGGTGTTTTGCATTAGTAGTTTGCTTCTATTTTCAGTGTGATGTCTTATCAGATGCCGTTATAACGACAGGTCAAGGGAACTGACAGGGGAGTGCTGCTGCCGAAAGAAGGCCATGAGGAGGTCGCGGATGTCGCGCTGCAGCTAGGGAAGTATTGCATCGACGAGCCCGTCAAGTCCCCGCTTATATTCGGAGGTGAATCCTGCCCTTTCTCGCCAACAAAAAACACAGTTTCCATCTTATCTGATATACTGTACTGTGTTGTGGTTGTGGCTCTGCCACTCGCTGACACAATGTAAAAAAATGGCTTACCTTGCAACCATCCAACATGTAGGACTTGCAAAGTGAAATAGTAATGCTTCTGTTTTTAGCGTTCATTCAAGATTAATGGGAGATGTAGTGTTAGATGTATCTTATTCATTGCATCATGCCATCTTGATTAAGTTTCTTGTGTTGCTGTGATATGCCTGAGCAGAGTGGGAGGTGGTGTACTGCTCGGTGCCGACATCACCCGGAGGGATTTACCGGACCCCCCTCGGCCGTCTGGTGTTCAAAACCAACGACATGGTTCAGGTGGTGGAAGCCCCTGACATAGTCCGGAACAAATTGTCCCTCTCCGTCTTTGGTCTCGACGGTGCGGTGTCCTTGAAAGGTAAACCACATGCTGGTTCTTCGCTCATTCGATTTAGATTTTGCATAACCTTGGCAGTAAAAGTTTCTGGCTGGCTTTAAGCCCTACATTGTTCCGACCTACGACATACATATAAGATCACGTGTAGTGTGCAAGTGATCTTGTAATTTTTTGTTGGCCATGCAGGCAAGCTGAATGTATTGGACAGCAAGTGGATTCAGGTAATCTTTGAGCCCGCGGAACTGAAGATAGGCGCCTTGGGGTTTCAATATGGTGGCGAGAGCGAAGTCAAGCTGGAAATCACCTACGTCGACGAGAAGATCAGGCTTGGAAAAGGATCTAGAGGCTCACTTTTCGTCTTCCTGAGACAGTAATAGAAGGGTCAAGGGCAGGGTGGTATGTTACCATACCACCATTGGGTGTGCTACTGTGCTTAAGGCCACAAGGTATAGCGGCCATATGGTCATCTGCACAGTAACTGTATTCAGATGTAAGTTCAGAGATCAAACCCTTGAAGTAGTTTTCCCGGATATTTCTACCTAAGAGCATCCCACTCGTCTCCCCGAAGAGACCCTCAAGCGACGTTTTTCTCATCCGGACGGCGATTTTCAGCCCAGTCGCGCCCCCGATTTCTCGTTTTTCTCCGGATTTGGGCCTAAATCCATCCGGCGAGCCCACGCCATCCCCTGTCCCCCGAGGCGCGCTCGGGGACTCCGGACGAAGCGAAAGCGCGCGAAATGCCGAGAAATCTCTCCCGTGCTTTCGCTTCGTCTTCGCCGCAGAGGTGGACTCGGCCGGTCAGCGGCAGACGCATCGTCTTCCGCGCGCAGTAAAGGCTGCCGCCGGTCAGCTCGCCGCGGACGCGTAGCATCCACGTGGCAACAAATCGCTGGCTCCAGCCCCGCCTAAATACCCCGCTCGCCGCGACGCGTCGCACCACTCTTCCTCTTCCTCTTCCTTCCCTCGACCCTCGACGAGATCCATGGCCTACAACGATGAAGACGGCGCGGCCAACAACGGATTCCCACACCGGTCGCTCCACGCGTGGGAGGGGCACCTCCTCCACCAGGCGGGGTACCCCTGCCCGCCGGACACGAGGCCTCCCGGCGGCGGGTGGCGGCTAAGTGCGGGCGGCGTGCCAATCCCGCCGCAGCCCCAGGGACGCGCCCTCGAAGCCGCCATCGAGGAGGTCCGACTAACGTTGTCGGACCAGGACCGCGCCGAGCCACGCTACCACCCCGACAACCTGACGGCGTGGAACTCCTTCTTCCTTCGCCGGTGGGAGCAGGAGCTCGCCTCCTACGACGGCCTGCCTCCTCCGCCTCCACGCAACAACACCGCCGGACGCAAGCGGTGGTGGAGCGTGCCGGGCCGGACGCTCGAGGCCGTCCTCGAGCACATCGAGGGCGGCAACTTCCCCCTTCTGACGATGCCCCCACTGTCGAGGGCATCGGCCAGCCGCCGCCGGGTAAGCAGCTGGCAGCTACGGCGCATGGCTGCCAGTTCCTCGTCGTCCGGTTCGGCGTCGAGGTTGATCTCCAGGTCGGCGCCATCATTGGCGCCGGTGAAAAAGGAGCCGTCTTCCCCGCCGAGCAACCGCGCGCGCGGCGGCGGGATCGTCATCCGCGGGCCCTCGACGGCACAAGGACGGCTCCGCCCCAAGAGCGAACCCGACACCTTCGGCGAGCGGAAGCGCAAGCCGGCGAAGGTGAAGGTGGAGGAGGCCGAAAGCGCCGAGGACGCCGCCATCCTCGAGGCCGTCATGGCGAGGTTCCTCCAGGACCTCGTCCCCGCCGAGAACGCCATGCCCCTCGACCAGGCCTGCGCCTGGTCGAGGGATCAGTGGGAGAAGGAGGAGGCGGAGCGGCAGGCGAGGCTCCTCGAGGACGTCGCTCGCTACCGCCGGCCTGCGACTCCTCCATCCGGCGTTGCCGTCCCCGTCATCGACCTCGAGGAGTTCGACGATGACTGGTACAAGCCATCGCCGTCCCCGCCTCGCACCAGTGGCCGGTGGGGAGACGCCGGCCAAGGTAGCAGCCAGGCGGCTTCGGCGCCGCTGCAGTTCGACGACGACGACGACGACGATGGCGGCAACGGCGACAAGGACTACACGGTGTTCTACCGCCATTTCGGCATGTAGAGCGCCGTGTTTTAATATTTAGAGTTGTATTCCCCTAGCCGAATTCGAAATATAGTCGAATTCGGCCTCTATGTATGAACTTCGGCCTCTATATAGTAAATATCATTAAATTTAGTCTAAATTCAATCGTTTTAAGCCGTATTTTGTCAAGTTTCTGTTTTTCAAATTTAGATCGGCGTCTTCGCCTGAGATCGCGGCTGGGAAACTAGTCCTCCCCACGCCAAATTTACGTCCAATCCGGGACGTAAATTTCCCCGGATTTCGGCGTGGGGAGGGCAAACGAGTGGAGATGCTCTAAATCGAACCAGATTGCCCTGTTTGATGTGAACGAAAATGTTTGCAGTATTCATGCTGACCTTATTCTCGGATGTACTTATTATAACGTTGGGGGTTTTGTGAGCAGGACAATGTTGGTTTGAGGAATTGAGTGTTCTGGCTTTGCTACCTCTTGAATTTTGATTTTTTTTTTTTTTTTTTTGCAAATTGATGTTGGATTTTTTTCTCTCTTACACATTACTGTATTTGAAATGTATATTTGTCGCTGTATCCTGTATGGATAACTATTTGCACGCCACCACCATACTGTTTTGTCAATTTGTTGTACACACAATTTAGACATGGCGTGCACGGACATGGGACGTGGGCGGCGTGGAAGGCGGCTCGAGGACCTGAAGGATGCCTGCACAAGGGTCCTGCTGCCATGTAGTCATGGGCTCATGGCATATGCTTATGAGCAGATCAACAAACAAACTATCGAATACACCTACGGATCGAACAAGGGATCTGTTATATCGGAAAACAAAGCTGAGATGTGTTGGTCATGCAGGCAATTGAGCTGAATTTGGACAGCTCACGACTGGATTTAGGTCATATCTCAGCCCCCCTGAACTGAAGATGTTTCTATGGCGGCGAGGCGAGAGCGAAGTAAAGCTGTAAATCACCTCTGTCGATGAGAAGATCACGCTTTTGGTTTTCGTTAGCCACCGGTAGTTAGGAATTGGTTTACCACTTATGAACCTGCTGCTGGTTCTGTTTTGATGGGTGATAACTCGTCATGTCAGATAGAAGGCAAAGGCTGTATTTGGATCGGCACAATCAGAACTTTCACGGATGTTCGATACATTTCGAAGATGAAGAGAAATCTTATCTCGCTAAGTGCCCTTGGTATACTGGAATATTTCAACCTGAAGTAGCAGGCTTCTCTTGTCGATCTGAACGAAGGTGTTTCTGGCGTTAGGATTTCTGCGCAGTATGCACTGATGATAGTGTTAGGATTTCTGCGCAGGAGACTGTTGTTTTGAATTTCGAATTGTATTTATTTTTTTAAAAAATATGTTTGAATTTTATTTGATATACATAAATCTCGAGGACCTCTTATACTTTTATCTCCAAGTGGAGTCGACACTGTCAGTCTGTCACTGCCACTACACGAGACGCCAGAAGTACGTTTTTACCACAGGAAGACGCCTTTCTGAACTGGTTTCTTCTTCCCAGCAGACGGCGGCGTGCACCCCATCCAACCAGTCACCCGCCACCACTTCGCAAGCCTCTCTCTCCCGCCCTTCTGTGTCCTCGATGGGGGTCTTGCAATGGACCTGCCGCTGCGGGCTCAACCCTTCCCCCAGCAAGAACAGGGGTGCGCCCGGTCGTCCTCCTCCTCCTAGTACAACCTCGAACCCCTCTTCCATTTCCCGTTTTGCTCCTTCTCGAGTTTAGCTGTCCCCACAATCTTACCATATCTTCATAATTTTCTCTAATATCTGCTGTTCTCGGTTGTTCTTCAGCTCCCCGAGGCAGGAGGTCCAAGTACACGGGACAATCTGTGGTAAGGACCTCGAACAGCCTGTCATTGTTGTTATATGTTCGTTTATCCTTGAGGAAAATCACACGATTTTGCATTTTTCTTTCTCCGGTGGTACCTGCAGTCATACTCTGATTATTCATGCTGGGCTTACCTTCAACAGGAGGCAACCAAAAACGAAAATGCTTTCAGAATTCAGAGATAAACATTTTGTAATCTGTAGACTGTAGTATATCATCTTATGATTGTGAACCTATCGACGGCCCATGTACCTTTGTCTTAAATGTAGATATAAGTGCCGTGTTGTGTAGCTGGTATATTGGCCGAATGTGTGTGGTCAGGTCTAGTTTTGACTCTGTTGGCCTATGCCTGTAGAGAACGATGCCTATGCGTGTGATAACAGTCGGCAAGAAGAGATCTCAAGGGACGCAACTTCTTGTTGAAGAATACAAGGAGAAGCTTGGTCACTATTGCGCTGTTGAAGACACCCTCATCAAATCCAACCCAAAACTTACAAGGTAGGACAATACTGTGTGATGCTACGAAGATAATGATCAGTAAACCCCCTCAGGCTATATTGCACTGCTGGGTAGAAACCTATATGCATGATATCGTTATATTATTTCCTTTCTACGCGTCATCAGAAAACGGGAAGTTCTTATTTTCCTGTTGCTGTGACATGTTTCATAAATTGTTCCTGATGAAGTCGATTGTTGATGATGGCCTCTGGTATCCTTCTGTTTTCACTTTTCAGTGACGTTAAGGTGCAGATCGAAGCGGAAGACGTGTCTATGATGCAGCAGCTCAAGGCTGAAGATTTTGTATGTTTCAGTATCCTATTGTTTTCAACTGATAAATACTTCACCATTCATTAGGTTTATCTCTATAAGTAAGAAAATTTTGCTTCTGATGTTAGTCTGCATGATTAGGTTGTTGTGTTGGATGAAAACGGGAAGCATGTCATGTCTGAGCAGATAGCTGATCTGATTGGGGATGCTGGCAGCACGGTATGCTTGGTTTGGTTCATCAGATAGTTTGGTTGCGGCTGTGTACATCTTAGCTATGTAGAGGCTGTTTGTAAGCTCCTTTGAATTTTATCTGAGTAATAAAACACCCTTTATCGAAAAAATATATCATATAGTTTGGTTGTCAACTAATTGATTTTAAAGTTCCCACTGCTGGAATTTCCTTGGGAGAACATACGTGTGGATAATATGTTTCTCCAAATGTTTAGGGATCGTCAAGGCTCACATTTTGTATTGGTGGGCCATATGGTCTTGGGGTACAAGTACGAGAGCGGGCGGATGCAACAATTAGGCTATCCTCACTGGTTTTGAATCACCAAGTCGCTTTAATAGTTCTAATGGAGCAGCTCTACAGGTGAACAATGAGGTTTTGTAATGCAGTAATGTCATTTCTACATTTGAACATACTTTGGTAATTCCAGTGGAGTAACTCTACTGTGATATAACTGTATAATCAAAGGGTAAGGTCTCGCCGGATAATCATGAATATTTATCTGCATTAGTAAATGTTTTTTCTGTTAATTGTATCAATCATTCATCAAGTGACACATAATTTTGCAGGGCATGGACAATAATCAAAGGACAGAAGTATCATCACTAGATTTGAGTTGTAGTAGCATCATCTGGTGCATTCTGAACGCGGCTACAGGCGCTTCTGTATGGTTTGTGGTCGTTAGGCTAGCCCAAAGGGCCCGGTAATATCGTACCTGGTAGAGGAACTGGCGGCGGCGCTCCTCGGAGTGAGCAATACTACTGGTGACAACACTAGTACTGCCGGTCCTAGGCAAACTGTAGGGTCAGATTGGAGAGGATGATCTCCACGGCATTTTGGGAATGCTTTGGAGGTGCATTTTACGTTTGCCTAGGTGAACTTGATTTCAACCTTACCTTCCAAAGCCGATGCCATCTTGATAATATGGTTTTTTTGTATAACAGACTAAAACAAAATGAAATAGTTAGAACACCGTCTTTGCACTTTTCACTTCAGATGGGTATCAAATCTTTTTGTTCCATCTACGTATAAATATATATAACTGGTTTTGGTAAGGGTAATGTTCTTAGAAGAATGACAACAACCTTCAATAATAAGGGTAATGTTCCCTGCCGATAGTTAAAGAATATGAAAAATTGCAATATTCAACCAATGGGTAGTTAAATGGCCCTCTATGGGGTCCTCGTGCCATGACTATATTTTGATTATCCTAGTTAATATTCAACCTCTAACATAAGAGCTAGGAAGGAAAGAGAAAATTTGAAATCAGTCAATGTAACATGAATGCATAGTTCAACCCTTTTTTATATCAGTAGGAGAACAAAAACTCTCGTACATGGAACTCTAATACTCTTAAGTATACAATCATAAGAAGATCATAGTACTCTGCAGAGGTGCGAACTTGAAGTCTGGATTCTTAAAAATGTGCTAAATTCAATAAACAAAATACAAACCTCTATCCAAGTGCACATTCTATTTTTGTGTGTGTCCAGCTACATATATTCAGAGGTAAAGATGAACTGGAGGTCAATGAGATATGTAACATGAAGTAAATTAATGTGCATCCATTAATCTGGCACTAATAACACTGCATCGAACAGGAATACCTCGTTTTCTGACATGTTGCAAAATTCAATGGAAATTCACCTATTTTAGTAGGATCATACTGAGCGGAAATTTAATTTGGCTCCCAGTGTGTATGCTCCCTCCATCCAAAAATCATATTTGTAATTGTCAACTAAATTTAACAAAAAATAGTGCATGCACATCTTGACAATCTGTATGCTTTCGTACAGTTTCGTGAAAATAAATATTTTTATGGTTGATGTAAAAAAGACAAAACATATCTCACAAAAAGCTTTATTTTTAGCAACAAATTTTATCTTTTTTACGCAGCCCAAATGATAAGTCAATTTTTCATGGAAAGACTTTGTGCCGTAGCATGTGAAGAGAACACGTGAATTTTTTGTTTGGATTTTTTTTTGATATTTCAAAATGTATCAATGACATATTTCAACATATATAAAAGGAGCATTTGCACCCAAGAGCCAATCATCACTCACCATACCGGGCAACCAAAATTCTAGGTAGAATACATGATACACTTTATAGATAGAACATCTCGGACCTCTAAATCTTGCTATAACAGGAGGATTCCCGGTTGCAATAACAAAGTTAGCAATCAAGATGATCTTAGCCATCGAGCTCTAAGATTTGGTTTCTTCGACCTCTCCCCAAGTTGGGTTAATGACATAGTTGCAGGAAATAAGCCTCTCGAGGGAGGTTCTATATCTCCCCCATGTCCTAATAAGGAGGATAAATCAATTGGTTTGAATCTCAGTCTCAGCCCACTTCACCATGACTACAACCCAGATAGAATCTTGTTGGAGGGAGAAGTTGGTTACACATACTGCATTGGTACTCCCATTGGTGTGTCCATGGACAACACCCGCCTTGCTATTGCTGCCATTGGCAAGCTCATGTTTGCCCAGTTTTCAGAGCTGGTCAACGACTTCTACAACAATGGCCTGCCATCAAACTTGTCCGGTGGGTGCAATCCAAGCTTGGATTATGGCTTCAAGGGGGCTGAGATCGCCATGGCCTCATACTGCTCAGAGCTACAGTTCTTGGGCAACCCAGTGACAAACCATGTTCAGAGTGCCGAGCAGCACAACCAGGACGTAAACTCGCTTGGTCTCATCTCCTCCAGGAAGACTGCCGAGGCCATTGAGATTCTCAAGCTCATGTCCTCGACGTTCTTGGTTGCCATATGCCAGGCCATTGATCTTCGCCACATCGAGGAAAATGTCAAGAGCGCTGTCAAGAGCTGCGTGATGACAATGGCCAAGAAAACTCTCAGCACCAATTCCACAGGTGGTCTTCATGTCGCTCGCTTCTGTGAGAAAGATCTTCTCCAGGAGATCGACCGTGAGGCGGTCTTTGCATATGCTGATGACTCATGCAGCGCCAACTATCCACTGATGAAGAAACTGCGTGGCGTGCTCGTCGAGCGTGCCCTTTCCAACGGCATGGACGAGTTCAATGTGGAGACCTCTGTGTTTGGCAAGGTTGCCCAATTTGAGGAGGAGCTTCGAGAGGCGCTGCCAATGGCGGTCGAGACTGCACTTGCTGCTGTGGAGAGTGGCACAGCTCCAACGCCAAACAGGATCACTGAGTGCCGTTCATACCCTCTGTACCGGTTTGTGCGTGAGGAGCTCGGAACAGTATACCTAACCGGTGAGAAGACCAGA
Organism: Lolium rigidum; assembly: GCF_022539505.1. Taxonomy (NCBI): domain Eukaryota; kingdom Viridiplantae; phylum Streptophyta; class Magnoliopsida; order Poales; family Poaceae; genus Lolium; species Lolium rigidum. The sequence goes on along the minus strand of NC_061514.1, from coordinate 54,834,503 downwards.
TCTCCCGGCGAGGAGCTGAACAAGGTGCTCGTGGCTATCAACCAAGGCAAGCACATTGACCCACTGCTCGAGTGCCTCAAGGAATGGGACGGCAAGCCCCTGCCCATATGCTAAACTGAGAATGGACAAGGAGAAAACTAGGGGGTGTATAACTGTAAGCTACTGGGTCAGAATTCTGATCCTGAGTGATAATTTTTTTCAGGCCGGCAAGATGCAGGACGGCGGTTCCCAAATCCTGCTAGGGATCGTGGCTGATCGATTGAAGGGCTTCGTCCCTTCGTCTCTAGGCGTATGGAATAAATTCTGTTTGGTTCTTTTCCTCTAGATCAGTAATAAAACCGGTTTGATTCTCTTTTATTTACATGAACCGGTTTTGATACTCAATAATCTAATAATTCGCAATAAAAAAAATAAAGATTTCCGTTTTGGGCATACGGTGTGTTTTAGCAAACGTACCGTGAAATTATAATGATACTGAGCAAAGATACTGATCAACTGACCCCGTACACGTCTATGCCAAGCACGTTCCCGAGTACGCGCCTACCACCGATCGAGCATCGGGTTGCCGCTGCGTCGCCCCTTCTGGCCGCAGCGTTGGCGCCTTTGGTCCACGCTACCGGCCTCCGCCGCGCCTTCCGAAGCGTGTACGTCGCTGGTGGTCTCCCCCAGCTGCACTGACTCGCGCCCTGCAGCTACGCCAGCCCCTCAGGTCGTGGTGTCGCCGCACGCAGTCACCTTCACCGTCCCCCGCGCATCGATGTCCGAGGTCACCACAGCGCCGCCCCTTCGGCACGGGTCGCCTCCGTCTGCGCATGGTCGTTGTCACGCCACCGGGTCTTCCTCGCCAACTTCGTGTACCGCCGCCGCGCCTCCACCCCAGGTCGCCGCTGGGCTCGCCAACCACTCTAGGTCGCGCTGGGCTCGCCAACCACCGCAACGCCCGTCTAGGCGTCCAACATGACTACCCTAGGTCACCGCTGGGTTAGCCGCCTTCTACGTCTTCGTACACTACAGCTTTGCCGCCAGCGTCCTCGCCTCTTCCCCGACTACGCCACCTGCTCCTCTACTCCGACACCCGTCGTCGAGACCTCCTCTGCTAGTCTACTCCGACATGGTGTGCACTTCGTACTGTTCCCTGCCCCCGCACGCCCGGTACTGGCAACACTGGTACGTGCCTTCGTCCCCGACGCGTCCCCGGGCCTGGCAAGCTCGGACCGGCGCCTCGTCTTCATCGGCTTCGACGACGTCTTCATCGGCATCGCCTCTACGACGACCTCGACCACGTCACCGACGAGTTCTTCTATGCGTACTCGGTTCTGGCAAAACCAGAGTATGCCTTCGTCCCCGACGTGCGCCTGGTTCTGGCAAAACTATGGTTGCACTTCATCCTCGACGGCTCAGACTGCATCGACTTCGGCATCGACCATCTCCATGACTGCCTCGACGTGTCTCCGTAACTCTCCTCGCACACCACCTCGCCTGCGGCTACATCGACACCGGCACCCGGCCACGACATCGACCACGGCAACCCCTCGCACGACACTCTCCACCAAGGCTGCACCGCCCAACGCTCTCGGCTCCCTCGACATCGACACAAGGGCTACCACCTCGCACGAGCACCTCGACTTCCTCTACAGTCCAAGCACCCGCGACGCGGCATCGTCCACGACGCTCCCGCTACGACCGCGGGGGAGTGTCAGCCCGTTGGTTCATACCTTCAGTTTCTCTCCAGTCTGACCGTCCGAGACGCTTCCATTGTTCACGTCACTACCGCTACAACTACGGGGAGTGTTAGAGATATATTTGGTATATGTGTATTTGTAGTATATATGATTTGTTATTATCTCCTGCCTTATCTCTAGAATAGCTTTCTTGGCTCCCAAGATTTGTATCCCTATATATACTCGCCCGAGAGGCTCAATACTACAAACAAAAAAAATGAAACTGTGTCAAGGAGGAACTAGACACTTTTTGATATAGTAGAAGCGGGACTTGGCGTGACAATTCCGAAATTCGTCCCTGACAGGAATTGAACTCCGGTCGTTGGAGTGCACCACTGCGACCCCAACCACTGGGCTAAGCCCACGTTGTCCTCAATACAACAAACAACCGTCATATTCCACCAATCTCTCTCCCTTTGTATCCTTCTACAAGTAGCGAGCTAGTACAGATTGGGCGTGATCCACACCTCGGTAGGACAGTCCCTCAGGCGTGCAGACGCAGGCAACAAGCTGGGGAACACGCGGTCGAACGTCCTCGTCTTCGTCTTGAGGTCGTAGGTCCTCGCGCCACCCCAGTCACCAACCCTCTCCAGCTGGTCGGGAGAGTGCTGCCTCATCCAAGGCGCAGAGAAATACAGCACGCCAGGGCTCGCACCGAGGAAACTCTTCGCCGGTAAGAACGCCGACTGGTTCAGTCCGAGGAACAGCGCGTGCGCCTGCACCGAGTCCTGCTCGTCCGCCTCCTCCTCCTTCTTGCCTCTGGCGGCATCGTCGTCGACCACGCAGAACGTGAACTTGACGGCGTCCGGGTACGCCGGGCGCCCGGGCTCCCACACCGCGCTGACCAGACACACGCCCCCGCCCGGCAGGACCGCCAGGTGCCTGGTTAGGACGGCGTCGTGCGGCCGGAGCGTTCGGTTCCGCACCACCTCCGGCTCCGCCGTCGACGGTGTACCGGCGTCATCCATGCGCCACCGCTCGACGTACCCCCAGTACGAAACGGCGTAGACCCTCCCGTCGTGGTACGCGCAGTCGGCGTAGGTGTCGCCGGGGCAGCGGTTGCTCCTCCAGTTTTTGCTAATGTTGGGAGCCAGAACCTGCCACCTGGCATCCCCTGCCCTGACATGAGAAACCCACGCGCCGCCGAAGTGGATGATCGTGACGGAGTAATCGCCGCCTCCGGACGGGTCGCCGGACAGCACCGCCTTCCGGTAGAAGAAGGTCGCCACGTGATGCGCATCGTAGAGCTGTACTTCGGTGTATGGGCCCGAACGGCTGGTGAGACGGTAGCTCGTGATGTTTCCATGGCCATCGCGCACGGCCTCCACGCACGGGAAGTCGGTGACCGGAGGGAGAGGGATGGTGCGCGAGGTGAAGGGTTGCGGAGCGAGAGGTTGCAGAGCTCATCCACCACCACCAGCCAACCGTTGGAGGCGCCGCAGCACGTGACGAAGGAGCCCTCGGGGAAGCTGACCTTGTAAACCTTGTTGACGTCGAGGAGGCGGCGTAACTCGCAGGTGACGGCTGAGCTGCTGGGCTTCAGGGACGGTTCCCAGGACATGAGCCATGGCGTGCGCAGGGGTGGGATGCCGGCGGCAAAGGCGGCCGAGCTCCACGACGAGCAGACGGACGCGAAGGCGTAGGCTCCCGGGAGGTCGAGGTCGAGGAGTTGCACGATGCTCGTGAGAAGATCGGTCGGGAGGTCCGACCAATCGGGATTTGAACAGGCTACTGCTGCTGCTGCCGCCGCCATGGTCAATCTTTGCGTCCGTCTATGATCGTTGTGCTCGTTTCAAATATGGAACGATGAAATAACGAACAACCAAATACAACAGAGTTGGAAAGGGAATCCGTTGTGGTTTCCAAAAGAAATCAGAAAACCGTGTAAAAGCTGAATACACAATCGGGAAGGGTGTTTCTGCACCCGGGTTCATCTCTGCACCCTTTATTTGAAATGCATTTTAATCATATTTAAAAATGTAAAAAAAATACTAAAAAAAATCTCGGGTATATCTTGACATGTTACATGCTCATAGAGTTGTTTCAACAAAAACCGACATGTTTTGTGCCCTGTGTAAAAAGACAATTTTTTTATGCTAAAATAGTCTATTTTTCGAGACATTGTCTGTCTTTCTTTGCATAGCACAAAAATTGTCGGTTTTATGTAAAACTTTACATGCACACATAGAACATGTTCCTCTACATGTGAAATTATTTTCCTAACAATTTTAACTTTTAGAAGTATGTTTTGTACTCCCTCCGTGCAGGAATATACGACGTTTAGTCTTTTTCCGACAACTTCCCAAAACAGCAAAAAGTACTAAAATGCCCTCACGATTTATCAGAAACAGTTTGAATTTTGAATCTCCTCCCGATTGACTCCACCCTGCAAGCTAGCACCGCGAGCGCGGAACCCAGATCCATCCGCGAGCGGGCGGAACCAGATCCATCCGCGAGTAGGCGGATCAGACTGCCGCTCCCGCTCGAATCCATAGCTAGCTCCCGCTCGAATCCATCGCCAGGACAGTCGGCTCCCGTCGACTACATCGCCATCGGCCGGATTCCTGGCAGGACACACCCTGATCACCGGAATCCACCTCGCCCCCATCTTCCGGCTTCACAGGACGCAACGCCGGTTGGCATCTCGTCCCCAACATCTCAGCTCCACAGGAGAGCTCCAGTAGCTCGTTGATGCGTGTAGTTGACACGTCCGTTGGGAACCCCAAGAGGAAGGTGTGATGCGCACAGTAGCAAGTTTCCCTTAGTAAGAAACCAAGGTTTAATCGAACCAGTAGGAGTCAAGAAGCACGTTGAAGGTTGTTGGTGGCGGAATGTAGTGCGGCGCAACACCAGGGATTTCGGCGCCAACGTGGAACTTGCACAACACAATCACAGAACTTTGCCCCAACGTAACAGCGAGGTTGTCAATCTCACCGGCTTGCTGTAAACAAAGGATTAGATGTATAGTGTGGTTGATGATGGTTGTTTGCAAATAACAGTAAAGAATAATTGCAGTAGATTGTATTTCAGATGTAAAGAATAGGACCGGGGTCCACAGTTCACTAGTGGTGTCTCTCCCATAAGATAGCAGATGTTGGGTGAACAAATTACAGTTGGGCAATTGACAAATAAAGAAGGCATAACAATGCACATACATATATCATGATGAGTACTATGAGATTTAATTAGGGCATTACGACAAAGTACATAGACCGCTATCCGAGCATGCATCTATGCCTAAAAAGTCCACCTTCAGGTTATCATCCGAACCCCTCCGGTATTAAGTTGTAAACAACGGACAATTGCATTAAGTATGGTGCGTAATGTAATCAACACAAATATCCTTAGACGAAGCATCGATGTTTTATCCCTAGTGGCAACAGCACATCCACAACCTTAGAACTTTCACGTCACTTGTCCTAGATTTAATGGAGGCATGAACCCACTATCGAGCATAAATACTCCCTCTTGGAGTCACAAGTATCAACTTGGCCGAGCCTCTACTAGCAACGGAGAGCATGCAAGAACATAAACAACATATATGATAGATTGATAATCAACTTGACATAGTATTCAATATTCATCGGATCCCAACAAACACAACATGTAGGATTACAAATAGATGATCTTGATCATGATAGGCAGCTCAAAAGATCTAACATGATAGCACAATGAGGAGAAGACAACCATCTAGCTACTGCTATGGACCCATAGTCCGGGGGTGGACTACTCACACATCGATCCGGAGGCGATCATGGCGATGAAGAGACCTCCGGGAGATGATTCCCCTCTCCGGCAGGGTGCCGGAGGCGATCTCCTGAATCCCCGAGATGGGATTGGCGGCGGCGGCGTCTCCGGAAGGTTTTCCGTATCGTGGCTCTCGGTACTGGGGGTTTCGCGACGGAGGCTTTAAGTAGGCGGAAGGGCAGGTCAGGGGGCCACACGAGGGCCCCACACGCCAGGGCCGCGCGGCCAGCACCTGGGCCGCGCCGCCCTGTTGTGGCGGCGCCTCGTGGCCCCACTTCGTAAGTCCTCCGGTCTTCTGGAAGCTTCGTGTAAAAATAGGCCCCTGGGCGTTGATTTCGTCAAATTCCGAGAATATTTCCTTACTAGGATTTCTGAAACCAAAAACAGCAGAAAATAGCAACTGGCTCTTCGGCATCTCGTCAATAGGTTAGTGCCGGAAAATGCATAAATATGACATATAATGTGTATAAAACATGTGAGTATCATCATAAAAGTAGCATGGAACATAAGAAATTATAGATACGTTTGGGACGTATCACTCGTCCCCAACATCGCCGGCAACATCCCCTTCTCGCCAACATTAGTAGCAGGACCTAGCCTCATCAGGAAGAATGGCACAAGCATTCTTTGACCTCAATTTCTCTCCACCTGAAGAAGAGGATCAGAATCATCAAGCAGGTACTCTAATCTACTCTACTGCAAATATGGAGTAGTGCAGTAAATATTTTGTGGTGAAAAAGAGTACCGGTAGATGAACTTAATTCTCACACAGGAACTGCAAATGATAACCTACATGGTAGGTTTGAGCTCACCTCCTTGTGATTCCCTTGCTTGCCAATTAAGTGCACCAGCAGATAATATGACACCAGAAGTCCATGATTGAAACAACAGCGAGATAATCTCTTTTACAGTCCAGAACCACCGCTGCACGGCTCTCCATGTCCACGGCCATGTTGGTTGTCTTTGTGCTAGTCGGAGAAGTCGAGCTTCTCATTAGCGACTGTTAGATATTCAGTTGATAGTTTTAATACAATGGGCATAATATTATGCTTTGATTCAGTTTTAATGACATGAAGGTATATTCATGTGATCTGCAACCATTGATACCAGAAAATGCAAGAAAATTCAGTAGGAGTACTCTAGTGCATGAATCATACACAGCTGCAAGAAATTCAAGTTTTAGTCTAGTGCAATCATGAAACAGGAGTACTTTTATTGCTATATACTCATGCACTAACTGAACTACTCATGCACAGAAGAAGAAATGGATGAACAAAATCTTCCTGAAGAGCAAGATGCACTAGATAAAAAAGATGCGGGAGGTGTGCATGTGACTCATATTCAGTCATACATATTTCTGCTCATATTATAGTAGATAACCAAGATCGATGCTCTTGCTGCGTTGCTTCTCTATTACGCTGAGACGATAGATATAACAAGGATTCCAAATTTGCAAGAATAACAAGTTTTTAATCTCTGGAGAAGTAAAAGTTGATCTTACAATTTCTCAGTAGGAAAACTTACATTGATCTCACTACTGTTAACCACAGGCACCTTCTCCTCTGAGTTGATCTCAAGAAACCTGAAAAAGGTCATTACAACAGGTCATTACACAAACGATCCATTGAGTAACTTGCAATATTTACTCCATTGATTAGCAGTACATTATTGATAATAAATTGCAACATTTGTTAATTGCATTGAGTAGATCTCTGACAATAACTTTACTAGTGCACAGATGGTGATGATGACCAAGCAATTGAAGAAATGGATGAGGCTGAACAAGAACCAGTTGGTCAGCATGTAGTAAGACATAGAAATTCACTCTCCGGCCAGCAGCGATATGCTGCTTATGTGGCAATGCATTCACTTTGCATGAGAAATGGTGGAAAGTTTCAAAGAAACGGCAAGAAAGATGTTGCTGCATTTTTTCAAGCAGATATCCAGATTATACAACGAATTTGGAAGCTTGCTATGAGGCAAATTGTTGAGGGTTTGGAAGTGAATGTTTCCAACAAGAGGAAAGGACGGTCTGGAAGGAAACCAATTAATATTGATCTGTCCAGTGTTCCCAATATCCCACTAAATCGAAGGTCAACTATCAGATCCTTTGCTTGGCAATTGGGAGTCAGCCCTAGTACACTATTCACGAGATTCAAAGCAAAGTACATAAAGAGGGTCTCAAACTATGTAAAGCCACTTCTAACAGAAAATAATATGTTGGCCAGGCTCAAATTCTGACTCTCAATGCTTGGTGAGACTAAGGCAATGGGTATAGTATACCTCATGCGAACAAGACAAGGTTAGAAGCCCTAAAAATACTACCTACAAGCATTGCTTGTCCTCATGAAGTTTTTCTAAATGCCCTAAAAGCACAAGCAGAAGCGGAGCAAGCACAAGAAGAAGCAAAGAAATTAGAAGCGGCAAAGAAAGCAAAAGTGGCGAAGCAAGCAGAAGCAGCAAAGCAAGCACAAGAAGAAGCAAAGAAAGCGGAAGCATAAGCAAAGCAAGCACAAGCAGCTAAGAAAACAAAAACGGAAGCAAAGGAAGCGGAAGCAGAAGCAAAGCAAGCACAGGCAGCTAAGAAAGCGGAAGTAGAAGCAAAGCAAGCACATGCAGCTAAGAAAGCGGAAGCAGAAGCAAAGAAAGCGGAAGCAGAAGCAAAGTAGGCACAGGTAGCTAAGAAAGCGGAAGCAGAAGCAAAGAAAGCGGAAACAAAGCAAGTATAGGCATCAAAGAAAGCGGAAGCAGAAGCAAAGAAAGCAGAAGCGGCAAAGCAAAGCAAACATCGGAAGCACAAGAGAATAGAAGTGGAACAAGTAGAAGCACCAGCACAAGTAGGTACAACAGAAGTAGCTACAACAGAAGCAAGCACAAGCAATAAGCGCAAGCAACGCAAGCCGAAGCACATCACAAGTAGCTACACAGATGGCGTTATGTGTATGAGTATAGATGGAACAGATCGAAATGTGTAGTGTACCACTTCGAAACTATTGAAAGGGTACCAGGTTGTAATGTACTCTAATGAACCAGGTTGAGAGATGCAATGTATCAAGTTTTAATGTACTGTACCACTTTGAAACTATTGAAATGAGTACCAGGTTGTAATGTACTCTAATGAACCAGGTTGAAAGAAGTATTGAAATCATGTTGTTTGCTAGAGAAATTAAGAACCTTTATCAATCTGCACTTTGTGGTACACAAGGAATGAAACTCAAAAAATAGTATCCACTGTCAACAATTAAGAGGCTAAAAAGGGATGGTTACATAGTAACAAACGCAACACATTGTGCTCCACTCCATAAAAAATTGGAAATAAACAGCAATAGCAATCGCACGAGACCTTCATCTAATCCGTCCAAAGTACAAACCGAGGAAGAAAGACGCACCTGGTGGGGTCAAACCCTGCCCGCAGTGCGAGGCGGAGCTCGTTGCCGCTTACAAGGACGGCGCCCCATCCGAGGTCCCGTAGGAGATGTAGCACGCTCAGGTTGTTGTTGGCCTTCACGGCGTACCCGATGATGGAGCGGAGCCCCTCGAGGGCCGTGTTGTAGGCGGTGAAGTTGCGGACAACCTACGGCTTGCTATACAGGTAGAAGGGGCTGCGCTCTGCCATCGCCATCGCGTCCTCCACCCGGACCCCCTCGCAGTAGAGGTGCCCGTCGCCGAGATCTGGAAGGAGGTCTTCTCCGGCTACGAGTGGAGCTCCGCACCACCACCACAACCACCACCAAGATTGGAGCTTCTCCCTGAACTTGGTTCGTCAGATCGAGCAACGCCCCTCCAGATCCAGCCATCGGAGGAGGAAAAAACGCATTTTAAGTTGACCTCACGCGGTTGGAGATGGCGGCGAGGCGCGCGATTGAGAGGGGCAGCGGTGACGCGCGCTAGGGAGACTAGGCGGCGTCCACGCGCGCTAGGGAGACTGGGCGACGGCGACACGTGAGAGGGAGAGATGCGGCAGCATGGGAGGAGCAGGTGGAGCGAGGCGAGCGGCGGTGTGCTCTAAGCGAGTGGGTGGTCTAGGCTTCGACCGAGTGGGTGGTGAAGGGGCAAAATGGGGAAGTCAGTATATTTCGTAGTGCAAAAATTTTTGAGTGTGACATTCGCCAACGTCTTATATTAAAAAACGGAGGGAGTACATACCGGGTGCATATGCACCCAAGATCAGTTTGGAGTTTTGCATAACACAATCCCCCATATTGGACCCGTGCAAAATTTGGGTCATTTCAAAAGCCAGAGGAAGCACTGGAAAACCATATTGGACCCATCATCCAGCCAAGGTTTGTAGGCCACGCAACAACATCACCTCTACGGATATCCATGTGACAGCTGCCTTAAGAGGGGTCAAATGAGTCCATGGAATCGCCTTTGGCTCCCCTGAACATGAGGAACTGTCAGAAAGTTTGAATAGTACTGGATCAACTCATAAATCACTAATCATTAGTGAGGATCTACTTCTGCATGTTTCATGTAAATAATAGACAAGAAGGCGGTTGTACATAGATAAATTTGTACTAGGACTGACAAACAAATCACAACATATCGAAATTAGAAGTCAACTGTGGTTCCCGATGAAAATAAGATATTACTGAATTGGTAGGTAGGTTGCTCGACTGCGGTGTAAATATCAGCCCTGCATTTTTTGCTGTATTAGTGCCGTGTACTTAGAAAGGGGCGAGGGGTAGTCATTCAGGAGAATGAGCACTAGCCAGCTGTTAGCACATGAAATGCATAATCAGAAACTACCATACTTCGTATGATCAGCCCTTCCAAGGAAATCTTGCCAGGAAACGTCATCAGTACGGAGTCCTTTTATCGGTGTGGATCCCCTTGCAGGGATCACGATAGCGATAGGGGCATTGGCCTCCACAACCCTACTGTAGGATTAAAAAAATGATGAGTGAGAAATAAATTGTTGTTATGAGTTATGATCAATGTATGTGGACCTGAACAACGCACTTATACAACGGCAGTTCCTTGTCATCACGAAGGATGCAATCCTAGCAAGCAAAAATACTACTGTATCAATATTGCCAGAATTTTGCATTTATATATGGAAGAAAACAAATTAAGGCATGGGGATCCGTCGTCAAATAAGTGTATTTCTATCTTTTGTTATAAGTCTATTATTTTAAAGTTTGACCAACTTTATAAGAAAAAGTGACAACATTTAGGACAATCTTGAAATGTAGTTTCATGTTATACCAATTTGATGTCATATATGATGCTACTCTCTCTGACGCTAATTACTTGCAGCAGATTTATACATAATGTAGGCTAAAATCTATCTAGGTTCAATGAACCTACGATAAATATTTAGAACCGGAGGGAGTACTATGGCCAAAGTTTTAAAATTTTGACTCCATATAGGAGTTACACGTAGGGCCATTTTTATTTGTACGATAGGAAAAACGTAGAAATAGAGAAAAAAAATGGGATTGCTATGTCATGTTCATTCTAATCTTACATGAATTCATAATTAGATTTTCTATGAAATCTAATGCAAATGATTTCTTAAGAAAAAATTCTAGAGGTAACTGCACCACAGGTACAAGAACTTGCATCGTATGTGCATTTTCATACAACATCTTCCAAAACGTGTTCCACTCATACAACAACTTGTCCAATATGTGCATAGTTCATACAATTGAATGTGGTGGCGACACGTGGCAGTTTGGAGGCGGGAGGGGAAGTTTTGCATCGCAACGTTTCACAAACTGGATAATTACGAAGAGGTCCTCCCACCTCTCTGTATAACGACCACGCAGAAATCACGCGCACGACGTAGCCTTCCTTCTTTCTGTTCGTCGTGGGTGGCGAGGACGCAGCCGAGTTCGTGGGCGGCGGCGGCGGACATGGCGGACGATCCACGCCGGCGAGAGTGGCGAGATGAACCTCCGCAGCATGGTACGTCTCGTGGCCGTCCTCGTTTTCTGTTTCTCCTCTTCTTCTCTTTGTTTCTCCTCCACGGCCATGGATTTTCGTGGGGCCGATCTAGCCATGTGTGGACGATTAGCTGCGCAAAATCAGTGGGAGACGTCGTTGTACTGCTTAGGGATAGGTTTGGGGAAGGTTTTGGTGAAGATGGTAGGTGTTGATGTGAGGCGCCAGTCTTCGTTGATCGGAAAAGCTGCGATTTTGTGTGATGAACAAGTCCAATCAGCTCGGATCAATGCTTCTATTCCATTGGTGTTATTGTGTTTGCAACAATGTAGCAGTAATCCATCTAGTTTATGAAGCTTAGGTCCAAATCGAAGCTGCACAAGCTAACTGTTAACTGAATTTTAACTGCAAATGTAGAGGTGGAAAAGCTGCCATTTTTTATGATGAATAAGTCGAATCAGCTCGGACCAATGCATCTACTCCATTGCTGCTATTGTGTTTGTAACAATGTAGCAGTAATCCATCATGTTTTATGAAGTTTATGACCAAATGGAAGCTGCACAAGTTAACTGAATTTTAACACTTGCATTTTTAACTGAATTTTGACACTTCCTGCAGATGATCCAGACAGATTTACTGTTGAGTTTGAGCACAATGGGTTTTTCTGTGGTCCGAAGGAGCATTTGGAGTACATTGGTGGGACTGTGGATTACTTTGACAATTGCAACACTGATACGTTCTCACTTCTCTGGCTTGTGGATTTTCTTAAGCAAGGAGGGAATGAAATGACAGAGAGAACAAAGTTCTACTGGTGTGTTCCTGGGACTGACATGAGAGATGGATTGTGTCTCATTGAGAATGATGGTGACATTCTTGCAATGATGGCAGCTTTGAGAGAGGTGAAGACACTGTCAGTTATGGTTGATCACAACAATTTCTTGCAGGGGCTGAGGACAGATGTAGTGGTGCCAATTCCAAGGAAATACACTGCAGGTGGAGAAGAAACAGAGCAAGAGAAAGAGATTGTTGATGAAGAACCTCTGTCATCTGCATGTCTGTCATCAGGAGAACCACAAAGTGAGGATGAGGATGATTCTGACACTGACAGTGACTTCTATGACAGTGATTATGATGTCGAAGATGGTGATGATGATCCGTTTGCAGACAACATTGACAAAGATGTTAATGACCACAATGAGTGCACATACATTGTTGAGTTTGAGGATGATGCTGGGCTTGACCATGATAATCTGAAACTGAGCAATGAGCAGCAGAAGCTTTTGGAATACAGGTTCAAAGAATTCAATCCTGAAGTAGACATGGCAACCCCTGTCTTCAAAGTTGGAATGTTATTTTCTAGCATGGCTGAATTTAGGAAGGCTTTGACAGCTTATGGTGTGAATGAGAGAGTAAAGATTAGGAAGTCAAGGAATGAAGCAACTAGGCTTGATGCTCATTGTGAGGAAGGATGTCCTTGGATGATCAAGGTTTCGAAGAGAGGAGGGAGGGAGCCATTGTAGTGAGACAGACAGGTGCGGTGAGCACACTTGTGAGAGGTACTTGGGAGTTGAAGTCAACTGACGGCTCCATTCCTTACTCGGATATTCATTGATGAATTCAGAGATAACCAAAAGCTTGGTTTGAAAGCATTTGCGAGCAAAAGTACAAAGGAAATTCAATATGTGCCCAAACAGATTTAAGTTGGGAAGGGCCGGAAAGGCAGCACTTAACATAATCCATGGGGATGAAAAGGAGCGGTTTGCCCTGTTATGTGACTATGGGCGGGAGTTGAGGAGAGCAAATCCTGGATCAAGATTCTTCCTGAGCACCAATCAAATTAAAGAAGCTGCAGATGATGTTCCCAAAGAGCATCTAGCCACATTGTATTGGTCATATGATGCATGCAAGAGGGGTTTCTTGGAAGGATGTAGGCCTCTGATATGCATAGATGGATGTCACATTAAAACAAGGTACAAAGGAAATTTGTTGACAGCAGTAGGCATTGATCCAAATGACTGCATCTATCCTATTGCAATGGGACTAGTAGAAGTTGAGTGCACTAGCTCATGGGAATGGTTCCTGACAACACTAAGGGATGATTTAGGGATTACAAACACTGGTCCTTTCACTATCATGAGTGACGGACGAAGGTATGTCACTATCTACTCAACACTTGGTCCTACTTATTCATGCCTTACATTCTTATTCGGACAAACTAGATGATTGAAACGAGCAACAAACTAAATGCCTACTTGCTTTAACCTTTCCTATGATAAACTTGGCCCTTGTCCTTGCCTCTACCAAACTTCGAGCCTCTTTCATCTTCTTCATGCCCTTCTTCGAGCCAGCACAACATAACTCCAGCCTTCACCTTTTCTTCAAGATTTGGTGACACATGGTACCTTCTTGGTTTGTCTGTTGGTTTTGGTCTGTCTGTTGGAAGTTGGATGACCTGTGTAGTCCTAAAGCACTCACCTAGCTGCTTCAGGGTAACAGCTGCTTCTTGCTCTTCCCTCAGCCTAGCAGCAGCTTCTTCCTCCTCCCTGCGCCTTGCAGCAGCTGCAGCTTCCCTCTCTTCCAAGGTTCTCCTACGATACACTAGCAAGTGCTTGTCCGCCCTAGCCATGGAAGCACTTCGGACGGAGAGGCATCTCTGGAGCCAGAGGCACCAGTAGAGCCAGTGCTCCTCCTCCAACTCATGGCATTGTCCATCTTTGCTTGCATTTCTGCTTCAGTACATGGATGTCATTTATAGGATGCAGGCAATGGCATCAGCACACAAGCTGAACAGAAGGCACACTTGCTGAACACATGTAGACAAGTCCATGAGTTTGATCTGTTCTGTCTAGCCAGAAAAGGGAAAAGAATATTCTCTATTTGTGCATCATTTACTTTTTCAGTCGACCTACCATATTCTGAAGAATATTCTCTGATTAACATTGTATCTATATTACAGGGCCTCATCAATATAGTGAAGAAAGTTTTCCCTGATTCAGAACATAGGCACTGTGTGAGACACATTTACCAGAATTTTCACAAGAAACACAAAGGGCAAACTCTGAAGAATGATCTATGGGCAGTTGCAAGGTCTACAAATATTCCAACTTGGGAAAGAAATATGGAAAAATTGAAAGTGGACGAGTGAAGAAGCTTGGGCATGGGTGGAGGAATTGCAGCCTAATACATGGATTAAAGCTTTCTTCAATGATTTCCCAAAATGTGACATGCTTCGAATAATCATTCGAAGTATTTAACGACTACATTCTTGAGGCTAGAGAGTTTCTGTCTTGTCAATGTTGGAAACCATTTTCAGCAAAATCATGCATAGAAATGTGGCAAAGCAAAAAGAGGCGGATACATGGGCTGGTACTATTTTCCCCAAGATAAAGAAAAAAATAGATAAAATGACGAGAATGGGCAAAGAATCTAGGAGCATCACATGCTGGAAATGGTGTCTACCATGTCACATCAAATGAATATGAGAAAACCTACAATGTTGACATGGTGAGCGAGGCAATGTAATTGCGAGGAGATGGCAACTTACGAGGATTCCTTGTCATCATGTAATTGCTTGTTGCAGAGCAGATAGACTCCAAGTGGACAAGCTTGTGCATAGCTGTTATAGCATAGACACATTCAAGAAAGCTTATGCATACAATTTGACTCCTCTTAGATCCAGGGTTCATTGGGAAAAAATGAATGGACCAATTGTGCATCCTTGATACGTCTCCAACGTATCTATAATTTCCGATGTTCCATGCTTGTTTTATGACAATACCAACATATTTTGTTCACACTTTATATCATTTTTATGCGTTTTCCGGAACTAACCTATTGACGAGATGCCGAAAGGCCAGTTGCTGTTTTCTGCTGTTTTTGGTTTCGAAATCCTAGTAAGGAAATATTTTCGGAATCGGACGAAATCAATTCCGGGGATCTTATAATTTCGCGAAGCTTCCGGAGCACCGGAGAAGGGCCGAAGAGGTGCCGAGGGGGCCCACACCACACCCCGGCGCGGCCGGGGGGCGCGCCCCCTATGGTTTGGGCAGCCCGTGGCCCCTCCGACTCCGATTCTTCGCCTATATAAGCCGTCGTGACCTAAAAACATCGACGAAAGAACCACGAGACGAAAACCCATCCGAGCCGCCGCCATCGCGAAAGTCAATTTCGGGGGACAGAACTCTCGTTCCGGCACCTCGCCGGGACGGGGAATTGCCACCGGAGCCATCTCCACCGCCGTCTTCACCGCCATCTTCACCGCCATCGTCGCCTCCATGATGAGGAGGGAGTAATCCATCCCCGAGGTTGAGGGCTTCGCTGTAGCTATGTGGTTCATCTCTCCCATGTACCTCAATACAATAATCTCATGAGCTGCTTTACATGATTGAGATTCATATGAGTTTGTATCACTACTATCTATGTGCTACTCTAGCAAAGTTATTAAAGTAGTTCTATTCCTCCTGCACGTGTGTAAAGGCGACAGTGTGTGCACCGTGTTAGTACTTGGTTTATGCTATGATCATGATCTCTTGTAGATTGCGAAGTTAACTATTGCTATGATAATATTGATGTGATCTATTCCTCCTACATATGCATGAAGGTTACGGTGTGCATGCTATGCTAGTACTTGGTTTAGTCTGTTGATCTATCTTACACTAAAGGTTACTAAAACATGAGCATTATTGTGGAGCTTGTTAACTCCGACATTGAGGGTTCGTGTAATCCTACGCAATGTGTTCATCATCCAACAAAAGTGTAGAGTATGCATTTATCTATTCTGTTATGTGATCAATGTTGAGAGTGTCCACTAGTGAAAGTGTAATCCCTAGGCCTTGTTCCTAAATACTGCTATCGCTACTTGCTTACTGTTTTACTGCGTTACTACTGTCTGCAATACTACCACCATCAACTACACGCCGGCAAGCTATTTTCTCGGCACCGTTGCTACTTATTCATACCACCTGTATTTCACTATCTCTTCGCCGAACTAGTACACATATTTGGTGTGTTGGGGACACAAGAGACTTCTTGCTTTGTGGTTGCAGGGTTGCATGAGAGGGATATCTTTGACCTCTTCCTCCCTGAGTTCGATAAACCTTGGGTGATCTGATGACCCACAAGTATAGGGGATCGCAACAGTCTTCGAGGGAAGTAAAACCCAATTTATTGATTCGACACAAGGGGAGACAAAGAATACTTGAAAGCCTTAACAGCGGAGTTGTCAATTCAGCTGCACTCGGAAACAGACTTGCTCGCAAGAGTTTATCGATAGTAACAGTTTTATAGCGATAGCGAGTAGTGAAATAACGACAGCAGAAGTAACAAAGACAGCGAGTAGTGATTTTAGTAAACAACAGGATTAAAATACGTAGGCACGGGGACGGATAACGGGCGTTGCATGGATGAGAGAAACTCATGTAACAATCATAGCGGGGCATTTGCGAGATAATAATAAAACGGTGTCCAAGTACTAATCAATCAATAGGCATGTGTTCCAATTATAGTCGTACGTGCTCGCAATGAGAAACTTGCACAACATCTTTTGTCCTACCAGCCGGTGGCAGCCGGGCCTCAAGGGAAACTACTTGGATATTAAGGTACTCCTTTTAATAGAGTACCGGAGCAAAGCATTAACACTCCGTGAACACATGTGATCCTCACATCGCTACCATTCCCTCCGGTTGTCCCGATTTCTGTCACTTCGGGGCCATTGGTTCCGGACAGCGACATGTGTATACAACTTGCAGGTAAGATCATAAACAACTAATATCTTCATGAATCAATAACATGTTCAGATCTGAGATCATGGCACTCGGGCCCTAGTGACAAGCATTAAGCATAACAAGTTGCAACAATATCATAAAAGTACCATCTACGGACACTAGGCACTATGCCCTAACAATCTTATGCTATTACATGACCAATCTCATCCAATCCCTACCATCCCCTTCACCTACAGCGGGGGAATTACTCACACATGGATGGGGGAAACATGGCTGGTTGATGTAGAGGCGTTGGCGGTGATGGCGGTGATGATCTCCTCCAATTCCCCGTCCCGGCGGAGTGCCAGAACGGAGACTTCTGGCTCCCGCGACGGAGTTTCGCGATGTGGCGGCGTTCTGGAGGGTTTCTGGCGACTTCGACTTCTGGTACGGTGTTTTTAGGTCGAAAGGGCTTTTATAGGCGAAGAGGCGACGCAGGGGGGCACCTGGGGGCGCCACACCCTAGGCCGGCGCGGCCTAGGCCTGGCCCGCGCCGCCATGTGGTGTGGTGGCCCCCTGGCCCCTCTCCGACTCTTCTTCGGTGTTCGGAGCCTTCCGGAGAAAATAGGAGGTTTGGCGTTGATTTCGTCCAATTCCGAGAATATTGCCCGAACAGCCTTTTCGGAACCAAAAACAGCAGAAAACGGAACCGGCACTGTGGCATCTTGTTAATAGGTTAGTTCGGAAAATGCATGAAAACATCATAAAGTGCAAGCAAAACATGTAAGTATTGTCATAAAACAAGCATGGAACGACATAAATTATGGATACGTCGGGGACGTATCGGCATCCCCAAGCTTAGTTCTCGCTCGTCCCGAGCAGGTAAACGATAAAAAGAATAATTTCTGTAGTGACATGCTACTTACATAACCTTGATCATACTATTACAAAGTATATGAAATGAATGAAGTGACTCAAGGCAATGATCTATAGTTGCTAACAAATAGATAACATATAGCAAAACTTTTCATGAAGAGTACTTTCAAGACAAGCATCAAAATTCTTGCACAAGAGTTAACTCATAAAGCAATAAGTTCATAGTAAAGGCATCGAAGCAACACAAAGGAGGATATAAGTTTCAGCGGTTGCTTTCAACTTGCAACATGTATATCTCATGGATATTGTCAACATAGAGTAATATGATGAATGCAAATATGCAAGTATGTAAGAATCAATGCACGAGTTAACACAAGTGTTTGCTTCTTGAGGTGGAGAGAAATAGGTGAACTGACTCAACATTAAAAGTAAAAGAATGGTCCTTCAAAGAGGAAAGCATCGATTGCTATATTTGTGCTAGAGCTTTGGTTTTGAAAACATATAGAGAGCATAAAAGTAAAATTTTGAGAGGTGTTTGTTGTTGTCAACGAATGGTAGTGGGCACTCTAACCCCCTTGCCAGACAAACCTTCAAAGAGCGGCTCCCATTTTATTTTATTTTTGGGTGGCACTCCTTCCAACCTTTCTTTCACAAACCATGGCTAACCGAATCCTCGGGTGCACTGCCAACAATCTCATACCATGAAGGAGTGCCCTTTTATTTTAGTTTTATTATGATGACACTCCTCCCAACCTTTGCTTACACAAGCCATGGCTAACCGAATCCTTCGGGTGCCGTCCAACAATCACATACCATGGAGGAGTGTCTATTTTTTGTTAATTAATTTGGGACTCGGGAATCCCATTGCCGACTTTTTTTGCAAAATTATTGGATAAGCGGATGAAGCCACTAGTCCATTGGTGAAAGTTGCCCAACAAGATTGAAAGATAAACACCACATACTTCCTCATGAGCTATAAAACATTGACACAAATCAGAGGTGGTAAATTTTGAATTGTTTAAAGGTAGCACTCAAGCAATTTACTTTGGAATGGCAGGAAATACCACATAGTAGGTAAGTATGGTGGACACAAATGGCATAGTGGTTGGCTCAAGGATTTTGGATGCATGAGAAGTAATCCCTCTCGATACAAGGCTTAGGCTAGCAAGGTTGTTTGAAGCAAACACAAGTATGAACCGGTACAGACAAAACTTACATAAGAACATATCGCAGGCATTATAATACTCTACACTGTCTTCCTTGTTGCTCAAACACTTTACCAGAAAATATCTAGACCTTAAGAGAGATCAATTATGCAAACCAATTTTAACAAGCTTTACAGTAGTTCTCCACTAATAGGTTTAAACTACATGCAAAAACTTATGATCTACTTGAGAGCTCAAAACAATTGCCAAGTGTCAAATTATCCACAACATATGAGGCATTTTCTTTTCCCAACCAAATAACCAATAAGTATTGTAGCTTCCAACTTTTATCATTGAACATTAAAAGTAAAACGAAGAACACATGTGTTCATATGAAAAAGCGGAGCGTGTATCTCTCCCACACAAGGATTGCTAGGATCCAATCTTATTCAAACATAAACAAAAATAAAACATACAGACGCTCCAAGTAAAGCACATAAGATGTGACCGAATAAAAATATAGTTTCAGGGGAGGAACCCGATAAGTTGATGAAGAAGGGGATGCCTTGGGCATCCCCAAGCTTAGACGCTTGAGTCTTCTTGAAATATGCAGGGATGAACCACGGGGGCATCCCCAAGCTTAGACTTTTCACTCTTCTTGATCATATATCATCCTCCTCTCTTGACCCTTGAAAACTTCCTTCACACCAAACTTCTCATAAACTTCATTAGAGGGGTTAGTACTCAAAAAATTTGAATCCACCTTGGTCCTATAGTGGCACATTGCAAGAACTCAATAAAACATTAGCTACAGCCCTCTACGTCTAGAAAACCTCGCTTAAAGTCCACAAGAGACAATGCAAAAACAGAGACAGAATCTGCCAAAACAGAACAGCCAGTAAAGACGAATTTTAATAAAATACTTCCGTTGCTCAAATCAGAAAAATCAAAACTAATGAAAGTTGCGTACATATCTGAGGATCACTCACGTAAATTTGCATAATTTTCTGAGTTACCTACAGAGAATTAGACCCAGATTCGTGACGGCAAAGAAATGCTGTTTACGCGCAGTAATGCAAATCTAGTATCAACCTTCGATTAGAGGCTTCACTTGGCACAACAAAACACAAAACTAAGATAAGGAGAGGTTGCTACAGTAGTAAACAACTTCCAATACACAAATATAAAACAAAGTACTGTAGCAAAATAACACATGGGTTATCTCCCAAGAAATTCTTTCTTTATAGCCATTAAGATGGGCTCAGCAGTTTTAATGATGCACTCGCAAGAAATAGTATTGGAAGCAAAAGAGAGCATCAAGAGGCAAATCCAAAACAAGTTTAAGCCTAACATGCTTCCTATGCAAAGGAATCTTGTACACAAATAAATTCATGAAGAACAAAGTGACAAGCATAAGAAGATAAAACAAGAATAACTTCAAAAATTTCAAGCATATAGAGAGGTGTATTAGTACCATGAAAATTTCTACAACCATATTTTCCTCTCTCATAATAATTTTCAGTAGCTTCATGAACAAACTCAACAATATAGCTATCACATCCAGCATACTTTTCATGATTTCCAAACACATAATTTTTATCAAGTTCAAGAATAGTGGAATTAAAACTTTCAAACTTACTTTTATTAATAATATAACAAGGTAGTTGATCAATCTCAAGAGATATGGGACTCATAGAATAAGTTAAATCTTCTCCAATCCCATTTTCATTAGTAGTACAATTAATAGTATCAAGTAACATAGGACCATCATCTAGAGCTTTATCATAAACATTTGCCAAACAAAATTCTTTAGTACCATGCATTTCGACATCAGGCACAAACAAAGCATTATCATAAGATTTATCAAAGTAGCATGGATTATCATATATAACGAGTAGCATAATTATTCTCACAAGTATTACTCATAGGTACTATTTCAAGAGAATCCACGGGAACATAACATTCAACCTCTTCCGGTAAGCATGGAGGACAATCAAATAGTGTAAGAGATGAAGAGTTACTCTCATTAGAAGGTTGACATGGGTAGCTAATCCATTCTTCCTCCTTTTGTTCGTCGCTCTCCTCTTCTTTTTCATCCAATGAGCTTTCAGGTTCATCAATTTCTTCTTCCGCAGGTTCCTGCAAATTGTGAGTGCATTCTTGTGCATTAATGTGTCTCTCTTTATAATCAAGGATATAAGGATTCCTACTCGTAGCATTCTATGCAAGAATTAAGGATAGTAGAGACATAATCTTTAAGGCCCTTACAAACAACACAAGTTTCATAATTCTCAACCATGAAGGATTCTATCTCGGAGGCTCCCATAAATAAGACAAATTGTTCTACCTCTTCGAACCCATAATGAATATAGCAATTCCGATTATAGTTCTTAATTAAAAATTCCTCACTAAAGCCACATTGAAATTTAAGATGTTTACTATCCTGTTGAGAGCAACAGTTTATATCATGGCGTTCAAGCAAGATTTTAGCAATTGTATTCAATTTTTCTATCATAGCACTCATTATTTTACCAGTTCTTGATTCTCTATAACAATTATAACATTCTATAAGCTCCAAGTAGGTTGTTGGTTCTCCCATAACAAGCAGTTTTTAATTTTTTGGTTTTTCAAATTTTTATGGATTTTTGGGTATATGAGACAAATAAAACAAGACAAAAATAAACTAAGCAAAAGTAAACTAAGCAAACTAATACTAGACGAGAAATAAACTAAGCACAAGTAAACTAGGAAAAAGTAAACTAAGCAAAACAAAACAAAATAAAACGAGAGAGAGAGGTAGAGTGTACTCCCCGGGTGAACTTATGAGTAGAGCTATGCCTCCCCGGCAACGGCGCCGTGAAAACAGTCTTGATGACCCACAAGTATAGGGGATCGCAACAGTCTTCGAGGGAAGTAAAACCCAATTTATTGATTCGACACAAGGGGAGACAAAGAATACTTGAAAGCCTTAACGAGCGGAGTTGTCAATTCAGCTGCACACTGGAAACGAGACTTGCTCGCAAGAGTTTATCGATAGTAGCAGCTTTATAGCGATAGCGATAGTGAAATAACAGCAGCAGAGTAATAAAGACAGCAGTAGTGATTTTAGTAAACGAGCGGGATTAAAATATCGTAGGCACGGGGACGGATAACGGGCGTTGCATGGATGAGAGAAACTCATGTAACAATCATAGCGGGGCATTTGCGGATAATAATAAAACGGTGTCCAAGTACTAATCAATCAATAGGAATGTGTTCCAATTATAGTCGTACGTGCTCGCAATGAGAAACTTGCACAACATCTTTTGTCCTACCGGCAGGTGGCGCCGGGCCTCAAGGGAAACTACTCGGATATTAAGGTACTCCTTTTAATAGAGTACCGGAGCAAAGCATTAACACTCCGTGAACACATGTGATCCTCACATCGCTACCATTCCCTCCGGTTGTCCCGATTTCGTCACTTCGGGGCCATTGGTTCCGGACAACGACATGTGTATACAACTTGCGGGTAAGATCATAAACAACGAATATCTTCATGAATCAATAACATGTTCGGATCCGAGATCATGGCACTCGGGCCCTAGTGACAAGCATTAAGCATAACAAGTTGCAACAATATCATAAAAGTACCATCTACGGACACTAGGCACTATGCCCTAACAATCTTATGCTATTACATGACCAATCTCATCCAATCCCTACCATCCCCTTCACCTACAGCGGGGGAATTACTCACACATGGATGGGAGAAACATGGCTGGTAGATGTAGAGGCGTTGGCGGTGATGGCGGTGATGATCTCCTCCAATTCCCCGTCCCGGCGGAGTGCCAGAACGGAGACTTCTGGCTCCCGCGACGGAGTTTCGCGATGTGGCGGCGTTCTGGAGGGTTTCTGGCGACTTCGACTTCTGGTACGGTGTTTTTAGTTCGAAAGGGCTTTTATAGGCGAAGAGGCGGCGCAGGGGGGCACCTGGGGGCGCCACACCCTAGGCCGGCGCGGCCTAGGCCTGGCCCGCGCCGCCATGTGGTGTGGTGGCCCCCTGGCCCCTCTCCGACTCTTCTTCGGTGTTCTGGAGCCTTCCGGAGAAAATAGGAGGTTTGGCGTTGATTTCGTCCAATTCCGAGAATATTGCCCGAACGAGCCTTTCCGGAACCAAAAATAGCGAGAAAACAGGAACCGGCACCGTGGCATCTTGTTAATAGGTTAGTTCCGGAAAATGCATGAAAACATCATAAAGTGCAAGCAAAACATGTAAGTATTGTCATAAAACAAGCATGGAACGACAGAAATTATGGATACGTCGGGGACGTATCATGATCCACTTAAGGGAAAACTTGCTGTTGTTCTACAAACCTCTGCTCTTGGGGGCCCAACACTGTCTACAGGAAAGGAGGGGGAACGTAGACATCAAGCTATTTTCTGGCGCCGTTGCCGGGGAGGAAAGGTAAAAAGGCACTCATACTCCGGTTCCAGGTAACAGTACTTTTACGGCGCCATTGTGTTTGTGCTCGAAGCTATTTCCTTTAGATCCTGCAATTGCATCTTTTTGTTTCTTGTTTTTATTTTCACTAGTTAGGCATAATGGAAAACAACAAAAAATTTAGTGAGCTTTTTAATCTTTTTCCTGATTTAGAATTGTTTGGTGTGAACATTAAAAAACCAATGGAACCTTATTTGCATGCTAGTAGCGATGTTATTAGTATGAATGCAATTACTTGCTAATGCTATGGAGAAGTCCAAGCTTGGGGAAGCTGGTTTTCATGATCTTTTTAGCTTCCCATCTTTAGGGAGAAAATTTGCTCTGATAATACTTTATCTCCCATATGAGATAACTCTAATGATGCTTGTAATATTTTAAATGCACCTACTGAAAGTACTCCATATAAAATACCTATGAAAATTATTGAACGTGTTATGGATAACCGCTATGAAGGGGATGGAACTGTGCATCCTGGAGATCATTTACTGTTTTTGCATGAATTATGCGGGTTATTCAAGTGTGCGAGTATCTCTATGGATGAAGTGAAGAAGAAATTATTCTCTATGTCGTTGTCTGGTAAAGCGGCGCATTGGCATAAACTGCTGAAGGATGAGCATTCTCTTGATTGGAAGGATATTGTGCATCTATTTTATTCTAAATTCTATCCTCCAAGTGAAATTCACAAAGACCAAAACCGAATATATAATTTCTGGCCTCATGATGGAGAGAGTATTGCCCAAGCATGGGAGAGATTGAAGTCTTTAATGCTCAAATGCCCCAATCATGAGCTTCCAAGTAATATCATTATTGATAATTTCTATGCGAGACTTTCTCTTCAAGATAAGACTTTGCTGGATGCTACTTGTTCTGGATCATTCACGCGCAACAAAGAAGAGTTTAAAAGGGACCTTCTTGATCGGATTAAGGAGAACGCTGAAGATTGGGAGAACGACAAAGGTATAGAGTCAGGTATAAATTATGATTATGAATTCATTGAAACTTTCATGGATACCGATAAATTTCGAAATATGAGTGCTACTTATGGTCTTGACTCTCAAGTTGCTCGCAAATCTTTATAAAGCCTTTGCTTCTCATTTTGAATTGCCTAAAAAGAATTTTGATAAGTATCATGAACCTTTTAAAAAGGCTTGTATGAAGAATGAAATTGTTGTTAATTACCGTAATGAGCATGCTCAAACTCCTAAGAATGTTATTTCCTATAAGCATGTTAATTTTTGTGGAATACATAGACCTTGTGGAGTTAATCAAATCAAAAATGAATATTGTATCCATCATGCTAATGAAAAAACTAGAAAGTGGTTTAGGGCTCTAGATGATCTTGGTAAAAAAGTTCGTGCCCTCTATCCTTTTATTTGTGAAGTTTGCCATGAAGTGGGTCATTTTAATTTTCAATGCTCCTCCAATGATAATTTGAACCCAATGAGTGCTGCAAATTTGTATTGTGATGATGAAATTACTCCTAATCAGCATGATGAACTTACTTTATTTTTGGGGTGTGAAGAATTGTCGAGAAAAATCTCTTTGTTACATATGAGTGATCTTGATATTGATGATGTCCCTGCATGGGTGTTTTTCTTATTGCATTGATAATAGTCATACAAATACTTACATACAAAATATTTTAGAAGATGACACCTTACCAAAATATGATAGGACCGCTGTGTGTTTTCAACTAATTAATGAAAAGGAGGGATCCTCCCAAGTTTCTTCCATTGTTTCTGAAAGTAAATCAGGTTATGCGGACAAGCCACCCAAGCCTCTTCCTCCTAAAGAAGGGAACGAGGAAAAGGAGGAGGAGAAGAAGAAGAAGGGAACGAAGAAGAAGAAGAAGAAGAAGAATAAGGGGAATAAAAAGAAAGAGGTAACAACATATCCCCGCGTATATGAGATAACGATAGGTAACCGTAAGTATGTTGCTCCTGATGATTATTGTGATAATGAATCTGAGTACGATGATCTTCCTATACCCTTTACCCATATTAATGATCATGATTTGGAAGAGCACACTAACTTTGATGTTGGAAATCTCTTTGGTACCGATTATGAAAGTAATGATGATAGCATTATTCATGTCCCCTCAAACGATGATATTGGAAGCTCTAAGCTTGGGGATGTTGTGCTCAAAGATCCTATACTTGAGACCTCTACTTTTAGTGAAAATGATGATATCACATATTCCGGTCTAGATAATCGCTATAGAGATGGATATAACACATGTTACAATTATCCTTATGAAACTTGTCATGGTTATGATAGGCTTACTAAAAACAATTTCCTTAATATGCAACTTGTTTACCATGTTCAAATTCTTGATAATAACCCTGCTCCAATTACTATTAATGAGAATAATTCTTCTTATGCCAAATTTAATGATACTTCTATGCATATGAACCATGATAAGAATGTTTTAAGTGATGGGTATATTGTGGATTTCATCAATGATTCTACTGAAAGTTATTATGAGAGAGGGAAATATGGTTATATGCATCTTAATAATATTAAGTTTCCCCTCTTTATGTTGAGAATCTTGAAGTTACTCGTGTTTTATCCTCTTATGCTTGTCACTTTGTTCTTCATGAATTCATTTGTGTACAAGATTCCTCTTCATAGGAAGCATGTTAGACTTAAATGTGTTTTGAATTTGCCTCTTGAAGCTCTCTTTTGCTTCAAATACTATCTCTTGCAAATGCATCATCAAAACTGCTGAGCCCATCTTAATGGCTATAAAGAAAGAACTTCTTGGGAGATAACCCATGTGTTATTTTGCTACAGTACTTTGTTTTATATTTGTGTCTTGGAAGTTGTTTACTACTGTAGCAACCTCTCCTTATCTTAGTTTTATGTTTTGTTGTGCCAAGTAAAGTCTCTATGGTAAAGTTGATGCTAGATTTGGATTGCTGCGCAGAAACAGCATTGCTGTCTGTCACGAATCTGGGTCTAATTCTCTGTAGGTAACTCAGAAAATTATGCCAATTTACGTGAGTGATCCTCAGATATGTACGCAACTTTCATTAGTTTTGAGTTTTTCCATTTGAGCAAGTCTGGTGCCATTTTAAAATTCGTCTTTACGGACTGTTCGTTTTTGACAGATTCTGCCTTTTATTTCGCATTGCTTCTTTCGTCGTGTTGGTTGGATTTCTTTGTTCCATTACCTTCCAGTAGCTTTGAGCAATGTCCAAAAGTGTTAAGAATGATTGTGTCACCTCCGAACATGTGAGTTTTTGATTATGCACTAACCCTCTAATGAGTTTGCTTAAAGTTTGGTGTGGAGGAAGTTTTCAAGGGTCAAGAGAGGAGGATGATATACTATGATCAAGAAGAGTGAAAACTCTAAGCTTGGGGATGCCCCGGTGGTTCATCCCTGCATATTTCAAGAAGACTCAAGCGTCTAAGCTTGGGGATGCCCAAGGCATCCCCTTCTTCATCGACAAATTATCAGGTTCCTTCTCTTGAAACTATATTTTTATTCGGCCACATCTTATGTACTTTACTTGGAGCGTCTGTGTGCTTTTGTTTTTGCTTTTGTTTTGTTTGAATAAATGTTTGTGTGGGAGAGAGACACGCTCCGCTGGTTCATATGAACACATGTGTTCTTAGCTTTATCTTTTAGTGTTCATGGCGAAGGTTAAAACTGCTTCGTTCATTTTTATATGGTTGGAATTGGAAAATGCTACGTGTAGTAATTGGTATGATGTCTTGAATAACTTGATACTTGGCAATTGTTGTGCTCTTATTTAAGCTCTTGCATCATATACCTTGCACCTATTAGTGAAGAAATACATAGAGCTTGTTAAAATTTGGTTTGCATGAGTGGTTTCTCTAGAGTCTAGATATTTTCTAGTAAGATGTTTGAACAACAAGGAAGACAATGTATAGTTTTATGATGCTTGTAATATGTCTTTTATGTGAGTTTTGTCTGTACTAGTTCGTGCTTGTGTTTGCTTCAAACAACCTTGCTGGCCTAAACCTTGTATCGAGAGGGAATACTTCTCATGCATCCAAATCTTGAGCCAATCACTATGCCATTTGTGTCCACCATACCTACCTACTACATGGTATTTATCCGCCATTCCAAAGTAAATTGCTTGAGTGCTACCTTTAAAATTCCATCATTCACCTTTGCAATATATAGCTCATGAGACAAATAGCTTAAAAACTATTGTGGTATTGAATATGTACTTATGCACTTTATCTCTTATTAAGTTGCTTGTTGTGCGATAACCATGCTTCTGGGGACGCCACCAACTATTCTTTGTTGAATATCATGTGAGTTGCTATGCATGTCCGTCTTGTCTGAAGTAAGAGAGATCTACCACCTTCATGGTTGGAGCATGCATATTGTTAGAGAAGAACTTTGGGCCGCTAACTAAAGCCATGATTCATGGTGGAAGTTTCAGTTTGGACATATATCCTCAATCTCATATGAGAATAAAAATTGTTGCCACATGCTTATGCATTAAAGAGGAGTCCATTATCTGTTGTCCATGTTGTCCCGGTATGGATGTCTAAGTTGAGAATAATCAAAAGCGAGAAATCCAAAATGCGAGCTTTCTCCTTAGACCTTTGTACAGGCGGCATGGAGGTACCCCATTGTGACACTTGGTCAAAACATGTGCATTGCAAAGATCCGGTAGTCCAAATTAATTAGGACAAGGTGCGGGCACTATTAGTATACTATGCATGAGACTTGCAACTTGTAAGATATAATGTACATAACTCATATGCTTTATTACTACCGTTGACAAAATTGTTTCATGTTTTAAAAATAAAAGCTCTAGCACAAATATAGCAATCAATGCTTTCCTCTTTGAAGGACCATTCTCTTTACTTTTATGTTGAGTCAGTTCACCTATCTTTCTCCACCTCAAGAAGCAAACATTTGTGTGAACTGTGCATTGATTCTTACATACTTGCTTATTGCACTTGTTATATTGCTTCGCATTGACAACTATCCATGAGATATACATGTTACAAGTTGAAAGCAACTGCTTAAACTTTATCTTCCATAGTGTTGCTTCAATGTCTCTACTAAGAATTTATTGCTTTATGAGTAACTCTTATGCAAGACTTATTGATGTTTGTCTTGAAAGTACTATTCATGAAAAGTCTTTGCTATATGATTCAATTGTTTACTCATTGCATTAACATTGTTTTGAATCGCTGCATTCATCTCATATGCTTTACAATAGTATGATTAAGATTATGTTGGTAGCATGTCACCTACGAAATTATCTTTTATCGTTTACCTACTCGAGGACGAGTAGGAACTAAGCTTGGGGATGCTGATACGTCTCCAACGTATCTATAATTTCCGATGTTCCATGCTTGTTTTATGACAATACCAACATATTTTGTTCACACTTTATATCATTTTTATGCGTTTTCCGGAACTAACCTATTGACGAGATGCCGAAAGGCCAGTTGCTGTTGTTCTGCTGTTTTTGGTTTCAGAAATCCTAGTAAGGAAATATTTTCGGAATCGGACGAAATCAATTCCGGGGATCTTATAATTTCGCGAAGCTTCCGGAGCACCGGAGAAGGGCCGGAGAGGTGCCGGGGGGCCCACACCACACCCCGCGCGGCCGGGGGGGCGCCCCTATGGTTTGGGCAGCCCGTGGCCCCTCCGACTCCGATTCTTCGCCTATATAAGCCGTCGTGACCTAAAAACATCGACGAAAGAACCACGAGACGAAAACCCATCCGGAGCCGCCGCCATCGCGAAAGTCAATTTCGGGGGACAGAACTCTCGTTCCGGCACCCTGCCGGGACGGGAATTGCCCCCGGAGCCATCTCCACCGCCGTCTTCACCGCCATCTTCACCGCCATCGCTGCCTCCATGATGAGGAGGGAGTAATCCATCCCCGAGGTTGAGGGCTTCGCTGTAGCTATGTGGTTCATCTCTCTCCCATGTACCTCAATACAATAATCTCATGAGCTGCTTTACATGATTGAGATTCATATGAGTTTGTATCACTACTATCTATGTGCTACTCTAGCAAAGTTATTAAAGTAGTTCTATTCCTCCCTGCACGTGTGTAAAGGCGACAGTGTGTGCACCGTGTTAGTACTTGGTTTATGCTATGATCATGATCTCTTGTAGATTGCGAAGTTAACTATTGCTATGATAATATTGATGTGATCTATTCCTCCTACATATGCATGAAGGTTACGGTGTGCATGCTATGCTAGTACTTGGTTTAGTCTGTTGATCTATCTTACACTAAAGGTTACTAAAACATGAGCATTATTGTGGAGCTTGTTAACTCCGGCATTGAGGGTTCGTGTAATCCTACGCAATGTGTTCATCATCCAACAAAAGTGTAGAGTATGCATTTATCTATTCCGTTATGTGATCAATGTTGAGAGTGTCCACTAGTGAAAGTGTAATCCCTAGGCCTTGTTCCTAAATATCGCTATCGCTACTTGCTTACTCGTTTTACTTGCGTTACTACTCGCTGCAATACTACCACCATCAACTACACGCCCAGCAAGCTATTTTCTCGGCACCGTTGCTACTTATTCATACCACACTGTATTTCACTATCTCTTCGCCGAACTAGTACACCTATTTGGTGTGTTGGGGACACAAGAGACTTCTTGCTTTGTGGTTGCAGGGTTGCATGAGAGGGATATCTTTGACCTCTTCCTCCCTCAGTTCGATAAACCTTGGGTGATCCACTTAAGGGAAAACTTGCTGCTGTTCTACAAACCTCTGCTCTTGGGGGCCCAACACTGTCTACAGGAAAGGAGGGGGAACGTAGACATCAATCCTCCAATCTACACAAAGGTCATGGGAAGACCAAAGAAGAACAGAAGGAAAACTCCAGAGGAAAAGGAGGAACATGGAGTCAAATCTATCACAAGAGCAGGTGTGACTATGCACTCGCTACGTGTGTAGAAACCCCAACCATAATAAAAAAGGACATGCCAAGTGGGTATTGGATAACCTAAATGGAGCTACCAATGTGGAAGATGATGATGTGGATGATCCTTCTGTCATGCGGCACTTAATGCCTATCACTCCCGACCCTAGAAATGATCCAATGCATCAAATGAGAACACCTGGTGCATCAAATGGGCCAAGAGGTAACTCCATGATCCAAGCCTAATTTTTCAATCTATGTTATTTGATTCAATGTTTCCCTGTACCAATGTGTCAACCAATGTTTCAACATGCAGCGACTCACTTCCCTCTACCAAGAGTGCAACAACCATTACACGAAGAAAGTGCCTTTGTAGTGTCTCGCAAGAGAGGAACTACCACCTACAAGGCTAACCACTGCAAGTGCAAGTGCAAGAGGAAGAGGAGCCGGCAGAGGAGGAGCAAGAGAAGGCTGGAAGAGGCGAGCTAATGCACAAGCGGATAGAGGAAGAGCAAGAGGAAGAGGAGGAGGCGAGAGGAGGAGCAAGTGAAACAGGAAGAGGAGGAGGAAGACAAGGCTGGCGAGAGGAGGTGCAAGTGCAAGAGGAAGAGGAGCTGGCGGAGGAGGAGCAAGTGAAATAGGAAGAGGTAAAGGAAGGAAAAGAAAAGAGCCAAATATGGCGAGAGGAGGCCAGTTCATCACAGCCAATCGTGCCAACTTCATCAAATGCAAGAAGAAGAGGTTACAACACGAGTCCGGGATCAACCTACTACTTGCTTTTTGGTGATGAGCAACCCGAGAAATGAGCAACCCAGAAATGAGTTGCCTGATTTGAATGAGGCATTCCCAAGTGACAATCCTGAAGAAATTCCAATTAGTCAGACAGCACCTGAGTGATGAATTTGTAATGTTCTAACTGAATGATGTTTAGGATCATATTTATATTTGTAAACACTTGAATGCTATCAGTGCTACTGAAATGATGTTTGAACCCTACAATTTGTCTTCCTCTGGTAAAGGAAGGAAAAGAAAAGAGCCAAATATGGCAGAGGAGGCCAGTTCATCACAGCCAACTGTGCCAACTTCATCAAATGCAAGAAGAAGAGGTTACAACACAGGTCCAGGATCAACCTACTACTTGCTTTTTGGTGATGAGCAACCCAGAAATGAGCAACCCAGAAATGAGTTGCCTGATTTGAATGAGGCATTCCCAAGTGACAATCCTGAAGAAATTCCAATTAGTCAGACAACACCTGAGTGATGAATTTGTAATGTTCTAACTGAATGATGTTTAGGATCATATTTATATTTGTAAACACTTGAATGCTATCAGTGCTACTGAAATGATGTTTGAACCCTACAATTTGTCTTCCTCTCATTATCGATGCCTGAATGCAAAGCAAGTACTTGTTGGAACTCGAAGCAAAGATTGATATTTATTCCATAAACGAGTTGGTTACAAGCATGGTTTTCATCTAAACAAGCATGGTTACAACCATGCTTTTCATCTAAACAAGCATGGTTACAAGCATTGTTGGTTACAAGCATAGTTGATATTTATTCCACCTACATTTCCCAATTCTACCTCACATTGATCATAGCAACAAGCACTAAGCACACAGAGAACAAGCACACAATTACACATTCCCTCTAATCCCTCCTTCTAAGCTCCTGGCTATGTTTCTTCGACAACTTCTTGTTCTCTCGCCTTCCTCATCTCTAGCCGTAGCTCCAACCCCTTTAGCTCAATCAGCGAGCAATGCATTCTCCTCTTCAAGTTTCTTCTTCTGCTTGTAAGAAGAAACATCAACCAAGTCAGAAACTGAATTTCAGTTAACACACCAATTTCAGAAACTGAATTTCAGTTAACACACCAATTCCAGCATACACAGAAAATTAACTCACCAGTGTAGATGGAGACGATGATCCTCCTGCTGTCTTCCAGAAGTACTCACCTGTGATCGTCGCCCACGGATCTCCCTCCTTCCAGATGCGCTTGTCCTCCTCCTTCGGTTGCTTGGGGGTGGTGGCGGGGGAGGCTGCCGCAGGCTGGCCGGCCGAGCCTCCATGGCGCCAATCCGCTCCTCCGGATTGCTTGGAATTGCCGACCGCCGACAATTGGGCTCGCCATGGCCGCCCTCTCCTCCTCCGATGCTAGGCGGCGGTATAGGAGCATGTACTTCCGGACTAGCTTCTCGTACCTCCATTGCCGAGTCTCCTCCGCAACCCTCTCCTCCGTCGCCGCATTGCCGCCATGGCCTTCCTCCGCCACCGCATGTCGCGGCCCTCCGCGACGGCCACGAGCAGGAGCGAGGTGCGGAGCCACGGGCCTCGCCCCTCCACCGCGGCCCTCCGCGACGGGCAAACCCCGGCGGCGGCGTCCGGCCCGTGCTTGTCCATGCTCCCCTCCCCTTGGTCCGCCATGCATCTAGGGTTTGCTTCCGGTCGCCGCGCGGCGAGAGGAGAGGAAAGGGGAACGAGACGAGCGGACGGGAGAGGAAAGGGAAAGAGACGAGCGGAGAGGGAGAGGACCGCTTCGGTCGCGCGCGATTCTCGCATTCTGTAAGGACTTTTCTGCAAAAACGGTTTGACGGTTGACCAGGGACGCGTGGCAGCTCCAGAGACCACTTGTACCAACGGTGCACATCCAGGACAAGTTGTTGTACCACCTGAACACACTTTTCAAGTTTTTGTATGAAAATGCACATAGGGTGCAAGTTCTTGTGCCTGTGGTGCAATTACCTCAAAATTCTATACAAATCAATTAACTATTATAGAAAACCTTTCTATAAAGTTCATCCTGCAAATTTAATATGCAAATTCTTTGAATCAAAGAGATCGTATACTTTATTCGAATACCGAGGTAATAATACTCACTCTGTTCCATGAAAACTATTTTAAATTTACCTAAAATTTAAATGTATTTAGACACATCTATTATGTAAATACATGTAAATTTAGACAAATCTAAGACAAGTTTGCAAATAGAGATCCTTTCACACGTCTGACTAAAAAATTTGCATCTTCTTCCTTCACCAGGAATGGACCAGGCGTGCCAGCCACCGATTTCCCTCGCTCCCATGGCATGCGGGCCCTAGCGTCGTCTTCCTTCTCCGTCTTGCTCCCGGTCGCGTATCGACTCTTCCCACTATCCCCAGCCATGGCTCGCCTCCTCGCGCGGACCCTAACCCTGGCTCCTCCGCGGTCCTCCCTGCGCCCCCTCCGCGTCCGCGGGCTCTCGGCCAAGGTGGAGCTGATCGAGATCGACCTGTCCGAGGAATCCGCCTCCTCATCCTCCTCCTCCGGCGCCGCGGACGAGCCGATGGGGATGCGGCGCCTCAACGACGCCATCCACGGCGTCATAGTGCGCCGGGCCGCTCCGGAGTGGCTCCCCTTCGTGCCGGGAGGGTCGTACTGGGTGCCGCAGATGCGGCGCCCGCTCGGGGTGTCCGATCTCGTCGGCACCGTCGCCTACAGCGCCAGCGGCGCCGTGGATACGTCGGCCATGGCCAGGGCCGCCGTGGATAGGGCTACGCTGACCAAGGACGAGGCCATGTGCTTCACCACGCCGCGGGGATGGCCGTCAGAGGCCTACTTCGTCGAAGGTGAGGCATATCTTGTATCTTGATGGGGGTTGCAGAATGAAATGTTTTATGCCATTGTGGCTTTCGTTGTATTTATCTGAGGCGTTTAATTTGTTGGTGAAGGATCAAAAATCCACCTGAGTCAATGGCGCGTCTAGCTCTAGTAACCAAAGGAATGCTACATCCCCAAAATTAAACGCGTACAACATTGTATTAACATTCTCTATCTGCTATGCCGCTAGCTAAAAACTTGATCTTTTCTGATTATAATTATGGATGATTTTGCGATTCGTAACACGTTCTTAGAATTTTGGTAATTTCACAATTGAAAGCAATCCTAACCAGCCATGATAAACAGTGCCTTGGTGTATATAATGTGAACATGTTTGCGGGGAGCATTTGATATGTATTGGATGCTTTAGTTGAGGCTGTGTATAGCTTCTCCACAATGTGAAATTTGAAGATATACTACCTGATGCGACATGTAAGGATGAACTGTTTTAATAGGTTTAGACAATTATCAGGGTCGTTCCATAGTGGATGGCACAGTTTGTTGGGTACAGAAAACAACTGAGATAACATCTGTCTTGTTACATTTCATTCTTTTGTCAGCACCATTCTCTTGTTCTGTTTTGTTGGTTCATCAAATTCAGCTGCATAGTTCTAGTAGGATGATTGCATAGACACTAAAATTGATTTTTTTTTCTGGAACACACATCTAAATACATGCCATTTTGGCGTGGTGATAGTGATGGTTTTCTTCCCTGTTTTGTTTAAGATCAATATTCCCTTTGTTAGTCTATGCAGGGCATGATGATTCTGGTAGCTGACTGTACTTACTATTGCAGTTTTAGTTTAATTAGCCTATGTCTTTGGATGTTTTTGCCTGATGGATCAACACAGCTTCTAATCCGCAATTAAATACTGGATTTTTTTTATTTTGGTGGTTAAAGTAAATAAATTAAGACAAATTCAAAGAAGTGCAGAAAGATCAAATCCCATGACTTTATAATGTACTTGACAGAGAATATTAGCGACATGAAGTTCTTATATTTTTATTTGTCTAGAAAATGGTTTTGAGTGGATCGGTAGACAGTAGCAGACTGCATGAGAATGTTATGTCGCAGTGCCCAGCAGGTTGACTGCAGGAGAGAACGATATCCTAGTGCCCGTGAGCATTTGGACTTACGAAAGCAGACTTCTTCTTTTCCACTCTAGGTAGAGCCTGCTGATATTGGTCTGCATGTGATGCACTTTCTGTCGTTCAACCATCATAGGTGAAACATTGAAACATCGTTTGTATAGTGGTACCAAAATGAAGAAAACATGGGCCGGTCTAGTCATATACAACCTCCGTTCGGAAATAAGTGACTCAGCTTTACATCCGTGTCTAGACAAAGATGAGTCACTTATTTCCGAACGGAGGGAGTATTCTGTAACTTAAGAGGAGTTGTTTGTTAAATATTCTGTAACTTGCCATGGATGCGCAAGACAGAAGCCGCCAGGGAAATTTTTTGGTCCAAGAATCACTGGTCTGATACCATTTGTCAGGATCCCGATTGGATCTGATGAGCTAGGGATCAAGTAAAACACGAATTTGAGAGAATTGAGCGATAAACTAGGTAAATTGCAAGATAAATAGCAGGAAAATAAGAACTAAAAAATAAGTCAAAGATAAATCTAGGGTTTATATTTCTCTTGGTTGTTTTCAACAATACACGAGTTGGCTTATAAGAAAACATGCCACCCTCTGGGTTAACAGAGAATGACCAAATAACCCTCATTGTCAATAATTCACTAATACCCCCATAATACCTGTATCCTTACATCCTAGTCCCTGACACTTTTTGTTATGTAGGGTATAGTTCTAGCTACTGCTCCCCTGTGACCCAAAATGGTTACAATCATGTATTTAATTAGATTTACATTTTGGAAGAGATGATGGACTGATGGTAGTTTGGTTGCATTGGTTCCGGATTGCCCATGTGTTACTAGATGCATGTGCATCCCAGAATTTGATTGTTAGATTGGGACTTCCTGTTTTGGCTCCACTCTCCAGTATTATTTGGTAGGCTAATAATTAATTTCTATTAAAAAGGGAAACTTTGGCATCCGGTGAAGAGGTCAAGGAAAGATGCTACTCAAACTGATGATGAGGATAGCTAATTTGCCCTTGCAACCCTACCTGGAGTAAGTTTATTCACATTCCTTTAGAAAATACTTTGCAGTTACTATATCCATCTAGCTGTGACTGGTATCCTCAAGTTTATTCACATTCCTCAAGAAGGTATTTCGTGTCTTATTGCTGTAAATTATGTCGCCACCTACTCCTGATATTATCATTTTCATGCATATTATGATGATGTTAACACTAATACCTTTTTTGTTGGAAAGAATACAATAGTACAGTGCATTCGCGATAGAAAAGATATCTTGCTGGCTCTGATTCACTACCTGGACGGTGACTATTGCCACTTTTGTGCAAGTTCTATTACAGAAGTGTTTATATCAGTCTATCTGAAAACATGTATGCAGTAATCAAGTATAAACCTTTCATAGTAAGAGAGAGAGAGTGACTTGTGAACGAACATTCCAATTGAATACCTGCAAGCAGTAGTTTGATAGGGCATCATTTTCCCTGCACCCTGAATGAGCCTTTGTCTGTTCTGAACCTCATTCATAAGCAACTCTGATTCTAAGATGTTGCGCTGTGCAGGTCCACCAGGTCCACACTGGAAGGCTCAGCTTGGAGAAGTAAACCTCTGCTGATGGGCTCGTGGATGTACATATAGACGATATAGACAGCCAGGGATCCCAGTGATAATAACGAGCCGCCTCATCACCCGCCTCTTCGTCTGTAGATCATGCGAGCTTAAGATGAATATGATTTTGTATTTCGCACAGCCGTGTGTCTGTGCCCTTGACTGCTCTCTGAGCTGTAGTGTATGATGTACCAACTAGTCTGTGGGTTGTTTTCCACTTGTACGAATACCTATCGGCTCTTCGGGTTGTCAGTGTCAATGGGTAATATCAATATGGATATTTTACTGAACATGTCGTCCATTGCCTCTTATGTTAGACATCGTCAGATATTTATGTTGATGACTACCTGGAGTTTGATCGCAGATCAGGCGTAGGCATGTTACACAGAAAAAGAAGAAAAGAAAGGGTGAACAATAGTCTAGCTGCCTGTGTCATTTGCATGCCCGCCGCTCCAAATAACTGTAAGGTGATTTGCATCATTATCATCTTAACAAATGTTTGAAGCTGTTAGTCTGCCTTTGTCATTCGTACGGCCAAAATGTGTGTTCGTCTGAATTGTTTGGTTTCCGATTGCATCTTCATTTTCCGTGTTTGGGACCGTTAGGGCGATGTGGATGCCACATGATTTTGTCAATTCGATGGTTTGCTTTCTGAATTAGGTTCCCATTTATAGTGCTATGAAGTCTAAATTAGTAGTAGTAATTTTCTGCTACATGAGGCTTGGCGGGTGGCGCATCGCATCACTCACCTACGAGTTCACAGTTGATTTTGACGGGATCGTTGTCATTGCTGTTGGTATTCTGGGAGCACCAAACATGTACTAGCGTAGCTAGCTTTCCGTAGCTTTGACGCCGAAATTCTTTATCAGATGTAATGTAATGTAAGTAGCCGTTTCCTTGAAGAAACGTCATCGAGCTTTTGATTCAAACATACTGCAGAACTGCTTGATCTGCCTGTGTGTCCTTCCAACAACTCAGCTGTGCCGAAGAAACCCATGATGTTCCATCGAGTTTTCATACGATGGAACGCCTGAAACTTTTGCGGGAAACAGTTCCATTTCCATGTCACAAGCCGCAAGATGGTGGCCGTCTGAATCGCGAAGTGGCGCCCGTTGAAAGGCGAGTGTGCGCGATGATCACGGCGCGCGCACTTTCAGTTTCAGACAAGCGGTAGGTCGCTCTGAGGATCCAACATTTGGGGTCGACTGATTGATTCGTACGAGCGCCGGCAGGCAGCAGCTATTCCCCGAACATGCACGCACGCGTTGGGAAGAGCATTATGCGATCGCCCCATTATTGTGACACGACATGGCATGGAGACACCAAATCCATTACCATTATCCGTCTCGAGCCCCAAGTCAGCATTTCTCATGTGTGTGTAGACATGCATCATGGGCTTTTGATTTGCCATTGGAGCTAAGCTAGGAGCCCTAGGACGCTGGCGCCATGTTCCCCCACAGTGCTCGCTCGCGCCTTTTCTCTTTAGCTGTCGCCGATCGATCGATTCTCCAATCTCAATCATGCCCTTCAAACCCTGAACTGTTCTGAATGTGAAATGGCGAGAGATTTCGAGGGGGGAGGGGGGGGGGGCAGTTCTTTTCCCCGGTGCCTGAGAGCTATAAGTAGTCTGATGGTGATGGGGCTGCTCGCTTTCCCCTCAGTTTTACGCTCCAATTTTAGGTTCTTCTCTGAAGAAAACGCAGACGATTCTACATGACAGATAATACTGCACAGTTGAGTAGCTAGCCACCATAGTACTCTTCTACTAGTAACGCGCTTCAGGTTCAGGTTGTCTGATCCTGCTTGTAGTGGTCTGCCTAACCAATACTACATACACTAGTGACTAGTCTTTAGTGTTTACAACTTCACATCCCCCAATATATGCACACTTGGCACAGGTCTACATCTACGCTTAAACTATCCGGTGAGCTTGGAATCTGAATACAAAACATAACTTTCTGAGATTTAAATGTGTCAAGCCATGGTTCTTACGGTAGTTTATAGTACTTACTTGGTGACAAGCTCCTTTTCCAACGCTTAGACCCCATTTGTAGTTAGTTATTAAAATGTATCCATCACCAGGCGACTAACCGGTGTCGTCCTACCTATCTGTCTTTCCCCTTCTCCGGGCCGCATGTGCCCGAGTTTGTCTTGTTTTCTAGGGGTAGCCATCCAATTGAATACTCGCACCTGCAGCTGTTTCATTTGAGGTAGACTGCTGGCAGCGCCACCATCTTCGCCCTACCAACCCTGTGATATTCACTTTGCTTCATGCTCGATTTCTTTTTAGCAAATAGTTTGCGAAATGACCCAAATTCTCACATGCTTTGCATCGTTAGCATAGCCGTGAGAGAAGAAGAAGAAGAAGACAGGAGCTTAATCACAAAAGGAAGTGAAGGCTCAAGTCTGAACATGTGCCGCTCATGTCCTCCGAGGTCTCAAACCGAATCGAGAATCGTCTGCCATTGCTCCACATGACTCATGATCGGTCTCATCTGTCGTCTTCTTGGGGTAGCCATCAGAATATTTGACGCTAGCTGGGGAATCACTGCATGTGAGGCTCCCTGTCCTAAGCCAACTCGGTAGGCTGCAGGTAGATTAACCGCACCGAACTGTCTCAGCAGCTGCATGCATGAGCTTTTTTACAGTTAGCTTTATTTCCAAAGTATTTTTGTTGTATGGCCTGGGTATGCCATGCTCAATAATCATGTCGCTTTTTTCTGTTTGTTTAATTGTAGCATTATCTTTAAACTAGTTGGCCTTAAAATTAAGTACAAAGACCTTGCCTCTGCGATTCCTAATTACCATTTCTTTTCAAATTTGAAAGAGGTGAAACTTGACATGAAACAACTTTGGACATGTAAGTAGTTAAGTACACATGCTCAACTTGTAGCTAAAATTACATGTTTGGTATCTATGCAGCAACCATGGTAGATTCTTTAAGGAAAGCTTTGACTCTACCATGTGTCACACACTGATTGCTTATCCTTAACTAAGTGATGCGTTGGTCATAGGCTCCATAGATATTTTAGTTTATGAATTGTCGCCTGTCGGTGCATGTTCATTATTGCAGGACGATGAAAACGTGTGATCCTTTTGCACAACGGAACTTCTCAGCCTCCTATCACGGCGAGTCATGCAAATATATTTATAAATTTTGAAGTAAAAAGATCAACTACTGAGTATGGATTATTAGAACATCTTCACCGGCGCCCCCAAATAGTCGCCGACAGAGGCGCCGGCACTTCCATATAGGGGGAACCAGCACTGCATCCTCTATTTAGGGGTGTTGTTCCCACACCGGCGCCCCCAAATCGGCGGTTCCGATAAATAAGTTGAATTAAAATCTCAAATAAAAGCATAGAAATTCGAATAAAGAGAAGAAACATTCCACAAACTAATACATAATTGGGAACATGGTTTAGACGAAAATATAATTTGGAACATGATTTTCCACAAACTAATACATAGTTTGAACCGTGGTTGACACAAATATAAAATATTGCAAAATAACGAAACCTAACTAGTGTTGGCATCGCAGGTTTCGTGTGTTCGCTGCTAAGAAAGAACACTCTCAGGCACCCACAGTCACCTAAACTGGAAAATCCAGCTGGTGATGGTACCCATGTTGGTTCTTTCGGGAAAGAACATCCAAAAACATGCGTGCCTATTTTCGCTGCGAAGAAACAACACTCAGTCGTCCTCCTCATCGGTGTGGCCGTGGTAGTACCGGCAGCAGCGCGTCTCATCGAACACCTTGACGCTCATATCCCCCTCGGCAAAGTAGGAGAACGTGAGCACGAAGCCGGCTTCGAGGTGGTGGTAGCGCGTAAACTTCTCCCAGCCGATGTGGAGGTACATCTTGCCGCGCGCGTCGCGGATCACATCCACAATCCACCGGCAGCAGCCGCAGGCAGCCTCCCGCAGATGCAGAGAGGCCGGCTCGTTGCCGGCAATGAAGTCGGCGAACTTGTCCGGCAGCCTCTGGATGCCGAGTGGGTCGTCCTTGAGGACGACGACGAACTCGAACAACACTTGCCGCTCCACCTCCTGCAGGTCCGACGATGAAGACGACGACATCGCAGGCGACGGCGAGCGTGCAGCTATGCCGGAAACTGCACCGCCGTTGCGCGCCAATAACTCCCGTGGCGAGGTAGGCGACGGTTAGGTCAAAATTGAATGTGACGCTGATACGTCGGCCCTGCCACTCCGCGCTTGTTTCAACTTTTGGGATGTGTGGCTCCCACGTCCAAAATTTTCCGCCTCACGAGGCGCCGACGCGCCCGATTCGCGTCTGATATGGATATCCGGGCCTGGTACTCTAGGACAGCCATTGATATGATATTTGGGTCTAAGGTTGTACCAGTAGTTTATTATAATCTTGTTATTAGGAGATAATAATGTAGCCAGGTCATGCTGTGGGCCATCTAGGGTTTTAATAGAGTCCGTTTGACTTGGGCCTGTCCAAGTCGAACTAGGTTAGGCCCAATAAGGGGGCCGGCCGGCCACCCCTCCCCCTCATATAAGGAGGTGGGGCGGCTAGGGTTTAGGGTAGTCTAGGACAGCCATTGATATGATATTTGGGTCTAAGGTTGTACCAGTAGTTTATTATAATCTTGTTATTAGGAGATAATAATGTAGCCAGGTCATGCTGTGGGGTGTCGAGGCCGGAAGTGCCGGTGTGGCCGGCAGTGCCGGGGTGTCAAGGCCGGCAGTGCCGGTCTCCTGACGGATCTGACCTTCTTCCTCGCGATTTTTCCTGTCGCGGCAGAGAATTCCGGCGAACTCCTGTCGTGGCGCAGCTTGAGCAGCGTTCCTCCTTCTTCCCCTTGCAGCCACCACCTCCGCATGCACGAAGGCCATGAGAACTTGACTCTGTTGCCCACTTCCTCCTTCTTGATCTTCACCAACACCATGGCGGCGACATACCCAATGGTAGCCACAGCAATCGAGCAAGAACAACTGAGCAACAAACCAATCTGCACCGTGATCAACCTAGCAATCTGATACCACATGATGAGGATTAGTTTCCCGATCTTTCACGATGCACCTTGTTGATCCATAGGACCGATAGATCTTGAACTCCCTCGACATATTCAAGGATACTCAAGCGCATATGATTACTCTTGACAGACTCAAGAACTCACACATCTTTATTGGATAACTAGACGAACGTCCGAGACGCCGTCATAGGGCCAACCCCGCAGGGATGGTGATACTGGAGGAACCCAAGGTTCTACAAGACTTGAATCAAAACTAGACTACCCTAAACCCTAGCCGCCCCACCTCCTTATATGAGGGGGAGGGGTGGCCGGCCGGCCCCCTTATTGGGCCTAACCTAGTTCGACTTGGACAGGCCCAAGTCAAACGGACTCTATTAAAACCCTAGATGGCCCACAGCATGACCTGGCTACATTATTATCTCCTAATAACAAGATTATAATAAACTACTGGTACAACCTTAGACCCAAATATCATATCAATGGCTGTCCTAGAGTACCAGGCCCGGATATCCATATCAGCGTCCTTGGCCAAGGACCCGGCACGGGGTTGCCGGCGCTTCTATTGGGCTCAGAAAAACGACGACGCTATTTGGAGCACGCCGGTGTGAGCCTATTTTCGCTTCCGATCCCGCAAATTGCTATCTGGGCTGCTATGAGGCGCCCGGTGAAGATGCTCTTATTATTCCAATACGTATGAACCAGTGAAGTTTGGTTGCTCCTTCGTTCCTCTTTCCGATTTGGCTCCAGCTTCTCGTGTTTCATTGTTTTCTATGCACTCTTGTCGGAGGAGACGTCAGGATCACTTGTGTGCCCTACAAGATTTAAAATCCACCCTTTTGATTTGTAGTTTGTTTTCAAATTTGCCAAAAGGACTTAGTGGCTCACCACTCGTTGAGAACTAACACATGCAATTCGTTCTGAATAATTAATATCTCTGAATAAATAAATCTTTTTGTTTGCAAAGGTACGTGAAGGCTCACATCATCCTAGTATAAAATATGGGTCAACTAATCAGGAGATCCAGCAGTTTCCACACTTCAGCAAAGAATATTCACCATTCAATGGAAAATAAGTAAACCAATCGGTGTGACAGTACTGTACGTGTTCAAGCTTAGTGGCTCGAATTCAGAATCGGGGACGCGCGCGCATGCTGATCGTGGGAAATTCGGGTAGCTACAGTAGTGCACGCGAATTATTGGGTGTAGTACACAAGTACACGTCCACGATACAGAGAGGCTCGTCCGGATAGTGTTCATGCATGTGGCATGTCTCTTCCATCAACCAAACTAGGAGAACCCATATAACTTACACGTCGTCTCTCAAATTATATGTATTTGTATTTTTTCGATAAACATAGGTATATGTGTCTGTATGCATCTACCTATAACTAGATTTCTCGATTAGTCTCTCTGTTATATATTACTTGTCGTTCAGCTACAATATTCATCCTTGAATATAGGTAGCAGCTTGTGAAATGAATGGATCTATGCTGTTATATCCTCTGTCTGCGGTACGCCATCCATAATCAGAAACATTTGGCACGCCTAAGCATGTTTTGAGGTTCCAAGTTCTAGATGGTCACTACTCACCGGTATTATCTGGTTTTTTCCTGGGGGCGTTGGAAAAATACCGGTGGCCACAGTATTACCGGTTTTCATGAATGTACCGGTCGTAATAACTGCTAAGATTTGTCAAACAAATTTACAAATTCGGCCAAAATTTGTCAAATAATTTTAATTCTATTAAATTATATAAATACTGGTAATTTTGGCTGGTACACTTTTTTCTCGGTGCTAGCTGGAAAAGCAGGTGTTCGGCGAGATTTTGGAAATAGCGGCCGAGAAAAAAACGCTAAGCTGGACTCGAGACGAAAGCTTTTTTTTTCCTTTTCATTCGACGGTCGACATATAACTAGAGGGATCTAGCAAGACTGCAAGATACCTTTACGTATAGGAAATATTGAAGCCAAATTCGGTTGAAAAAGACACAGCACAGGGTCTGCGTGGCGTGGAAGGTGCTTAAGGACACCCTCACACCTCTCGGCTCAAATGCGATGGAAGACGAATCGTAGCTGCATGCCAGCTCAATTGCTCAAAGAAATGTGTGCATGCATCTGCATGTGAACCGGAAGATAAGTGAAGAAGAGAGGTCGACTGGTCGGCAGGACGTACTACTTGTGTGACTGATCTCTCGCCTTCCCTTTTAAAGCTGTCTAGGTACATGTGGTACATAACTCCTATCATCCACTGATTAGCTTGTTACACCCTCCGTTTTGTCATGATTTTAGTTCAAATTTATATTAAAATCACGATACAAAATTATGAAACGGCGGAAGTATTATGCAGTCGTACTTATTGTAAAAGATGATGGCTGCATACTTTTAGAATGAACATGGTTTGTTTTCGGTTGTGTCTAGCGTGGCAGTGAAAGAGAAATAAACCGGAGTCGCCATCTGAAATCTGCTTATGATTAACGTACACAGCATGCAAACGTTCGGCGGCTTAGCTATCATGACATCGTAAAGAAGATAAGCACACACCCACCGAACGGTC
Source organism: Lolium rigidum (assembly GCF_022539505.1). Lineage (NCBI taxonomy): Eukaryota > Viridiplantae > Streptophyta > Magnoliopsida > Poales > Poaceae > Lolium > Lolium rigidum. The sequence continues at coordinate 54,790,161 of NC_061514.1, read as the reverse complement.
GCAACTAGAGGCTAGCAGAGCAGCTGATCCCAACAAGGAGATCTCTTGAATCATGATGTACACCTAGTACGTACATGCATGCTGGCTGGAGAAGTGCATGATCGATGCATGTGAAATCTCATCCTGTCCTTCGGAACACACCTCTCATTACTTGTCTTAATTAAGAAGCCAAAGACAAAACTTTTAGAAATCAGGCCATACTACATATCATCTCTCTGTGGGCATGTGTGTTATGTGTTAGATGATGAGATATGATGCCAAATTAGGTGGCACCAACAACATCAGAGGGCGCGCACACCTCACTAACCATGTGAACTTGAACCCCTACTCCAACGGCAGTTTGGAACGACCTATAGTTTCCACTTTTAAATTAGCCCATTTATGTATGGCCGGTCGACCAAATGCATCATTTTGCCTAAATGGTTTCTCTATGTATATGCTTGATTAATTAGCTTCGTTTTCCCCACATATTAGTGCATATATTTGCAGATTTGCCCTACCAAAACTTTGGTAGCTTATGATAGTAGGTACTCCTTGATACTCAAGATTTTAAGCATGGGTCTTTTTGAAGTTCCAGTCACTTTTCTCAAATTTTGTTTCAATTACTTTAGTGATTTCCTTTGTTGTTTGTTCTTCAGTGATATGTATTTTTTACTAGAGCGTGCAATTGCAATTTTACTAGTGAACCATTAGTGACTGATTCAGCTTTTTTTAATAAAAGGGGATCTCGCCTGCTTCATTAACAAAGCAATGTTTCTACAACATTCCGAATACAATATGTTTTAGATACCCGCATCTACACTAATGTAGATGCACCAAATGTTAACCAAGAACAAAAGGAAACAACAGAAAATTAAGCTTCATGACACGCCTAGCACACTTTCTACCCTCAAGCAATGCAGAGACGCAGAAGTTCTTGATAAAGACTATGGATCGCAATTCTTCGACATAGCGGCACCCAACCTCTGGCACTACTGAAGCTTTGTTGAATCATAATTCTAACCAACTCACTTCCTCGCTACAGTTCCCTTTTGATATTTGGTTTATGCAAATCAAACCAATAATTAATCAAGTGACAAATCATAAAGATAATATCACAAGGGTTATTTGGCACGATATTCTCAAAACAAGCCATTATTTTGGTTCTCCAGACAACCCAGAAAATATCAGCAAGTCAATTTTTTTACTTACACTCTATCTTGTCCTGTAAATTTGTCAATACACCCTCCTAGCTCAGGCATTCACATCGGCCGAGAAGGTGTATTATAAGCACATTGAAAACACTCCAAATGAATCTTACAAATAAGGGACATGAGAAGAATAAATTATCAATGCTATGATAAGTAACACAAGACATACAATATCCATCTCCCTCTCAGTCCCTCGTGCCTAAATTTTCCTTGCTTAGTTCTTTCCCATGTCGAACACCATAGAAAAACCTTAAATTTAGTTGGGAATTTGAAAACCCCTATCCGCCTAAAACCTTTGTTAGGTGGCTTGTTTTGCAAGGCATTGCATAAGGATTTAATAGCAAATTATTTTTGGCCTAGCTTCCAAACCACCTTCACATCACCCTATCTCAACTCCACTCCATGTGTAACATCCAAAACTATAATCCATTCAGTGGCCAAATCTTCCATAATTATCTTTTGAAAATTAAACAACCCCCATATGTTTTCACAACTCTTTCAACCGTAATATGTTTGTTGAAGGAAAAATCATACAACCTACGAAAGGTAGCTACCGAAGTTTTTTTTTTGTTATACTAGACATCCTCTCAAAACCTAGTTTTATTTTCTGAAAACAAAACTCTTTCACATAAATTATAGAAAGTGGGTTTCATTCATCAATCCTGGCTAGAGTTGAGATGTTCCAGGTTTGTCAACAATTTGTGTAATTGTTTCTTTCAAAAGATATTTGTTCTTGACCAGATCTTGCGAAGCCAAACCCACCCAGATCTTTGAGAGTGCAATATGCATGTTTTACAGTTTACTAGATGATACTTTTTAATCCCATGTTCTTCCTTCGACAACAACCTATTCTATAATATATTCATTCTTTTTTCCTTACCCCAGCTAGAACTCTAAAGAAGGAGAGTATAAATAGAAGTACACTGTTCAAGCAAGTATTTAAGAGATTGACTCTCGAGCCAGTGTCCAAAATCGTTCCTTTATAACACCTTAACCTTTTCTCCATTTTATAGTCTCTTGTGTACATTGAGGTTTTTCTAATCAGTTGCTACCCACCCCCCCCCCCCACACACACACACACACACAAATATTTTTAAGCAAAGTAAAATTTTCTTCAAAAAGATGCATCTACTCTCCTCCCCCCACTACCCCACCCCCACCCCCAAACAAAACACCTCACTTTTATGAACATCTATCTTAAGACCAAACATTTGCTCAAAGCTGCAAAGTAGAAATTTTAAATTTCTTGCACTCTCAAAACCCTCACGCAATAAGAAAATTGTATCATATGCATACTAAAAAATGGCAATCCCATTCTCCTGGAGACTAGAGACCAAGACAACGATTACCGTAACTTGTTGTACATTCTTAACCATCACACTCAAGGAATCAACAACAATATTAAAGAGATGAGAGACAAGGGGCCTTGTCTCACCCCTCTGTATGTAGAAAAGAAACCACCCAATTGATAATTAACTTTAATGTTAACTTTTCCACTTATAATGATGCTAAAGATAAGATCATTCCATTTATGTGAAACCCTTTGAAGCATAAAATAATACCAAAACAAGGCCATTTCACATTATCATAAGCCTTTTTCAAAATCAACTTTGAAAAGGACCCGAGACAATTTTCCGTCTCACTTCATGTAAAATATCCTATAGAATAGAAACCCCTCACATTTTAAATCTATCTTTCACAAAAGTTTTTTGGGCTTTATCAACTATCTCCCGAGCTACTGGAGCAAGCCTATTATACATACTAAAATTCTGCACTACCAAATCATCCTCACACTTGGGGATCAAGGTAATAGTCACATAATTTAGTCTACCAATATTCAAACTTCCATTATCAAATTATCAAAAACCTTTTTTAGAGGTATTTTCACACAATCCCAAAATAATTAATAGAATTCTCTAGGAAAACCATCAGGTCGCGGGCTCTTATTGTGATCTAAAGAGAAAATCTCTTTGATCTCTTCAAAGGAAAACATTCTAGTTAAATTCTCATTATTTTCTAGTCCGGCCAAAATTTGGAAATCAAAATAATGGCCACCAATGGCCCTCTCTTACTCCCCAAACAATTTTTGTTATAACAATCAGTAGCATGAGCTAATAGATTTTCGTCACCCTTAATCATAGAGTCCCCATCCATTTAAATGTATGAATTTATTTTTCCACCTCTTCCCACTCATTTCTTTCATAAAATATCTAGTACAATTATGTCCTAGATTAAGATCAACACCTTTATTTCTCTGAAATATTTTATGTTATCTTCCATCACCATATCATTAGACTATTTTTAATGTTAAAATACAACTCCCTGTGTGTAACATTTAAACACCAATCTCAGCATTTTTTTGTGAAGATTGTCAAGAATATGATAACCTTTTTCTATCTTTTCTATAAGCACGGTCTACATTCTTGTTCACCCCTTAAGTTGTTTTTCCTATTTTGTACTAGTCTCTGATCCATTCATCAATGGAATTTATATGACGAGCATGAGCTTCCCGTACAAGCTTAATCACCTCATGGATATACTCCCTAATAAACCAACACGACTCAAATTTGAAATGAAAGGATCTACTAATTCACTCACTGGTGTCTAGCAAAAAAAGGTGTGTGGTCACACCACTCCCTAGTCAATGCAGACACATTGGTAAATTATAGAAGATTGCGAAGACAACAGGCGGAAAAGGCCACAAAACCCATCTAGGGTTCTGTCCTCCTCGCCAGCGACATCGCCGGTCCGCTCCGCCTCCGATGGCATTGGGGCCTTGGTGGTGTGGCGGACCACGGTCCCTCGCTGACGGGGAGTTTCCGTTCTTAATTTAGTTTTCTTTTCAGTCTCTTTTTTGGAATGGTGAGGTGGCGGCTACATCATGAAGTCAGAATAAGGTCCTCCCCGCCCTATCCTCGCTCTGGTGGTGCATCTAGCACCGACGGAGGGCGCGTGGAGTTGTGTGCCCATCGGATCTCCTGAGATCCGGTCGGTTTTCGTGTTTGTTGGTGTGATTTCATGTTAGTCTCTTCCGATCTACGGTTGTCATTATTGGCGATGGTTGCTGCACTGGTGCCTTGGTCCTTTGGGACCTTAGCACGATGACTTCCCGTCTGTATACTACAACAAGCTCTACTACGACAAGCTTTGCCTGACTCCAGCGATGAAGGGGCGAGGATAGCGGCGCGCCTTCGGCTCGTGCTAGTGTCTGTAGTCGTCGCTAGGTGGTCCGAGTACCAATTTGTAAGTTTCTTTACTTTTTGGACTATTTGTACTACCATTGATGATTATTAATAGATTGGTGATTTCTCGCAAAAAAAATGCAGACACATTGGTGAGAGGATCATGATCCATCCGATGGGTAATAACTAGAAACCTATCTATTTTCTCTAAAGTTGGAACAACATGATCATTACACCAAGTATACTTCCTATATATTGCTTAGATGTAAATCCACCATATTATTAATTTCAATAATAATATTGAAAATCACACTCCATCTAGTTACCCCACCTGTAATTTATTTTACTCGCATTCCTAATCAAGTTGAATTAACCACGAAATAGAGAAGGGAATTTAATTCCACAACACAAATGAGCAAACTTTCCCTTAACAAACTTCTTTTCCTATAGATTGAGCAACACCCTATATAATAATTAAATTCCATTTAAAATCATCACGACTATTCTTAATCAAACATCTCACAAGAACTCTCTTTACTACACTTTTAGAACTTCAAAATCAGTATTTTTTCACCCCAACTAAGATACCAACAGATCTACCATGTGAGGGTGAAACATACCAAAAGAAGTTTTTTCCTTGCCCCAATTTGATCCAGCCACACACCCTTTAAACTCCCTTAGTTGAGTTTCTTAGATTCCAATGAAATCAGTGCCATACTCATCCATTACTTCCCTAGAATGTTTCGTTTTGTTAGTACATCCCATCCCTCTACCATTCCAAGACATGTCTTTTTTTTTACTTCTTGTTCAATTTAATTTTAACTTTATACTTAACACTCACATGGTCAATGGTTTTTTAATAAACATTGTGCCAAATGATACAGTAATCATAAGGAAACTCATAATGATCCTCTAAATCACCAATCTATTCATCATCATCTTTAGTGAAGGCTTAAGAACATTCATGTCAAATTGTGCCTGACAATTTTTAGCATCCAATCTATCAGAATCCATATTTTTTCACAACTTTAGCATAATTAATGTTAAATAATGTCCATTGTTTGTATTCTTTTTTCTACGTTTCCACCCAAATTAACTTTCATTTTTTCTAGCTAGATCACAAAGACAATCAGGTGCATAATTAACAAAAGTTGGGGAATGTGTACCATGAGACTCCAAGTTCCTCTTGATAGAGTAAGATCTTTTGCATTGTCCATCATCTTCCCATCATTATGTGGCCTCAATCTTTGTGTAATGTTCTCAACCAAAGATTTTTTTCCTTTTGATTTATCCTTCATGATTTCTTTTTCCACTTCAGCTTCACAATCCTTATCCATATTCCCAATCTTCTGAGACAAAATAACCCCTCTTGGTTGCCCAGTGCATCTTTCTCCTCAGTAGCCCCCATATTTTGAGAAATCCTCTCATTACCACCCAGCCCATAATTTGTAGCATCAACATAGGCAACAATAATTCCTTCATCCCTCATCTCCTTCTCGACCTGCATATTATACCGCAGTTGAGCAGCCAAAAGCTTCTTCTCCATCTACCCCCTTGCCACTGTCTCCCCAGTCCACCTCCATTGCCCTTCGCTCCTCCGCTAATCTTCCTCCCCAACCCACACCAACCCTAGGCCACTCCTCGATAACCATAGGAGGAGGATGCGTCTCCCTCCAAATATTTTCCCTTGTTTCGAGTTTTCAGCTGGCACCTAAGCCATAAACTATCCCTTGTAGTACATCTAGTACCGTTCAATTGGGGTGTTAACGTGTTGTACGAACAATGTTGGTGGGTTGATGGGTGCGTGCAAGTGTGGTTTGGGTCTTAAGACAAATATATATCCGACCGTTGGTTACCACTTACCAGCACACGCACGTATATAGTACTGGTTTCATCTATAAATTTTGCTGCAACTTGGCTCACCTCAAGATCAGCAGCTCCATCCATCGTCCGGTTCGTCGGCACCTCGAGCAAGAGAGCGCATACGCGTGTGCACCTACGTAGGTATATGTATTTCATGGGGTTGCGGGTTCTATACGTACGAACAAAGGTAATACTCGTGTCCGTTCGTCCAGAGACGAGACTTGTAGTGCAATCCACTCAACTCAACTCGAGCGCTACCAGACCGGCCGGCCGGTCGAGTGATTTAACACACATGACATGGCATGATGATGGTTACTTGCAGGCGATTATGAGCTAATTGGCCCATTAGCCTCGAGTGGCGCACTTGGCCGATTCATGGCCGTTGCTCTCACGCTCTCAAAGATTTCCTTATTTTTCTGAAGCAATTGTTGGACACAAACAAAACGATCCAAAAAAGGAAATGACGCAAGAAAGACTGCAGAACAGCAAATTGATGGCCCGACGTTAGTGGGAAATGGAGAGACGCAGGCAGGGCGCACGCACGTACCGTCGCGATCGATCATTCCGTTGCTGGATGTTAGCGCGGGCTAATCAATTGCCACCACCAGGGTAGTTAATCACTTCCGATACATGGACGATGGAGAATTACTACGTACGCCACCCGGTTTTGTTGCAATGTATCGCAATTATTAGAATTTAGATATACCAAGAGAACACCTAACTATCAGTCCGTATCAAATTAGTCATTCAGATGTTCAGTTTTTTTTAAATGGTGCTATCTCCGTTCAAAATTTAAGCCATTTTAGAAAGCTCATTTAATTTTCTAAAAGGCTTATATTTTGAAATGGAGGTAATATGTACCTAAACACACTTCAACGTGTTTGTTCACTCATTTCAGTTTGCATGTAGTTCACACTGAAATATCTAAAGCATCTTATAAAGGCATGTACAACGCTGGTGCTAAGCGCAGATGCTAGGGTCGATATCTCGACTGTTTTGTCCAATTCCAGTTTAGTCTTGGGGTTTCTCTTGGAGTCGGTGCAAATCAAGATGCCGCACGTTCGTGCCAGGTATATGCACCGAGAGTGGGGGGGGGGGGATAGAGAGACATAATCAGTGGATAGACGCTAGCGAATTAAGCATCTACAGTTGGAACGACCGGTGCTAACATAGATACGAATTGAGAAATAAGTAATTTATTTTTGTTAAGCGCCTTGGCTTGTACAAACCCTAATTCAGAACGGAGGGAATAATAAATAGTAAAATCTCGTATCTTTCGTGTTCATTATACATGGTGCATATGATTACTCTTCCTATATGCACGCAACATTACCAATGAACACTATCGTACGATGTAGAAATCTTAAAATATCTCGATAACATACCTTTTTTTTCTAGGGAAAAATTGCTACATGACACCATTATTTTCTGGCATTTGCCAAAACACACGGCCCAATTGTGTCTTTGCCAGGTACCATTATAATTCTGTGGCACATTTGCCAGAACACACCACCTGGCTAAAAACGAAAAGTTTTGCACTTTCTCCTGGGATGAGTAGTTTTGAAGACAAAATGCACGACTTTCCGTTTTCGGCTAGATGGTGTGTTTTGGCAAATGTGAAACGGATTTGTAATGGTACCTGGCAAAGACACAATCGAGCGGTGTGTTTTTACAAATGCCAGAAAATAACTGTGTCCTGTAGAAAATTTTCCTTTTTTATATAGCTGAAAATTCTATTTTTGATATTAGGGGAGTATCTGTTTCATTGTGCCAATATTTATTTTTTCACTTTTAACTCCGGGGAGGAAAATGCAGTACATATCAGGGGCAATTCCGTCATTTGGCACCCGAGCAGCAGCCTCACGGGGGAGGAAGGGAGGCGTCCGTCGTTGTAACAGACAGCAGAGAGAATACGCGCTCCCACCATCCCTCCATTATTTCCTCTCTCCACCTCCCCGTTTATTCTCTCCCTCACCTTCCTGCTCTCTGTCCCCGTCTTCCATTTCTGCGCTTTTCTCCTCCCCACTCCCCACTCCCTCGTCGTCCCAAGCTCACACACCCCACCCTCGCAGATTTTTCTTCAACACAGCGCCGCCACCCGTTCTCCCGAGGTACGCACTCCTCGCGGCCCGAAACCGCTGTTCTTTCAGCGGATTCTTCCTCCCTCGAGGCGCCATTGCCGTCTCCCACCTGTTTGTTTCTTGGCTCCAACGAGCAAGCATAAAGATTTTTTTTTTTGCGTGGAGAAGCTGCGAATAGGCGGAGTGGGTGGGGAAAGCCACTCAGCGAAAGATGGTGATTTTAGCGGTTCTTGGTGCGATTATTGGGATCTAGGGGGGACCAGGGGCCCCATCCGCGGGCGTGGTAATGCGGCGCTTGGGCTTTTGGTGTGTCGGTGGAGCAAGTTTCCGGTCAGATTTCCGCAGATTCGTTCGTCTTTGCCGGGGCTCGGGTTTGGGGGGAGCGAGGCACGGCCGGGCTTTTAATAATTATTCAAAGGGTTTTTTCTCGGAATTTCGGGCTTACTTTTTGATGGCTGGAGCTTTACTTGTGTAGTCCAGGAATCATTTGTGAGCTAGTTCTTGTCTGCTACATCTAGTAGTAATATATAATTTCTTTACAAAAATAGTTGCTATATTTCCCATCTTGCTCTATGAAAAGGATGTCTGGATCTGGCGGCAGTTCTTCGATCTGAAACGGGCATTGCCACCGTCAACTTTTGCTGCCGTGCTGTAATTTACTTTCCAGCACTAGTTTGCCCGTATGCTAAGTGCTGGTTGGGGAGTAGAATCGATTAATGGAGAATGGTCTCAATTTTTTTTATTTACCGTTCTGGTTGCTGCAAATGATTATGTTGGCTAGTATGTCTGTCAGTTCTTTGCTGACAGCTCAAGCTATATATAAGATCCGATAGAGTAAAAATAAAGTATATATGATACCGTAATTTTTTCTTGGAAAAGTTGGTTCTTGTTCTACTATGCTTTTCTTAGTGTTGTCCCATGCATCGTATTTCTAGTTAGCTCATATGTGCATGTTACTATAGTTAAATCTCTGATGTATTAAAAGGTCATTCATGTCAAATCCCCGAGATGTTCTTGATCAGTATTGTTGTGGTTCTTATCATTGTTGATTTTTTTTCTTCATCTGCTGTTTGTTCTAAAGCAAGTATCTTTTGGTCACATACTGCCAAAATGTATTTGACCTGTAATAGTTTTTTTTAATATAATAGTGTGTCCTTTTTTCAGGAGCTGATGCGAGGTGTAAGCTGTACTGTGAGAAGGACAGCTGTGCACGTCAAGATCCAAATTAGTCTCGCTTGATTACATTATATCTGGTTGAATACTAACATACACTTGATTCTGCTGCTTCGAAACATGGGTTCTAGATTTCCATCACATCAGCTGAGCAATGGCCTGTATGTATCTGGCCGAAAAGAGCAACCTAAGGAGAAGGCCCCCACCATTGGCTCCAATGTGATGCCATACACTGGTGGTGACATCAAGAAGTCTGGAGAGCTTGGGAAGATGTTTGACCTGCATGCTGAGAAGTCCAGGAAATCTGGTCCTTTGGGCAATGCGCCTTCCAGAAATCCTTCATTTGGGGGTGCTGCTTCAAACTCTGGACCTGTCTCTAATGCTGGCGGCCGCTCAAACTACTCTGGTTCTCTTTCGTCTTCAGTTCCTGGTGCCGGCGGATCGGCAAGAGCAAAATCTAACTCTGGTCCTCTCAATAAGCATGGAGAACCAGCAAAGCGTTCATCCGGTCCCCAGTCTGGAGGTGTGACCCCAATGTCTCGCCAGAATTCTGGTCCTCTCCCTCCCATGCTTCCTGCCACTGGCCTTATCACATCTGGGCCTATTTCTTCCGGGCCACTGAATTCTTCTGGTGCTCCAAAAAGAAAAGTATCTGGATCTCTTGATTCTGCTGCATCCATGAAGCTGCGCGCCACATCGTTTGCTCACAATCCGGCTGTTACTACTGTCACCACGGAAGGTGGTGGTTTCTCAATCAAGGGATGCTTTGCAAAGTGCGTATTCTGGAGTGCACTCGGAATCTTGGTTGCAGGGTCTATATTAGGTGTCTTCATTCTTGCTGCTGTCCACAATGCGATTATGCTGATAGTTATGGTAGCGATGCTTGGTGCTGCTGCTGCACTTCTGTCTTGGAATGTTTGGCGGGGGAAAAGAGGAGTGATTGGGTATGTCAATCGCTATCCTGATGCTGATCTCAGAACTACAAAAGATGGAGAGTATGTCAAGGTTACAGGGGTATGTGAAATGTTTCTGATATTGTTGATTTATTCTACTAACATATGATACTGCTATTGCGATCTGGGCTAATGACACTAACCTGAACATAGTTGAGTTTATACAGTATCTATATTATCAGGTGTCATGTTAATTCCCATGTTCCTTTCTGTCACGTGTGCTTTGGACATCTATATCAGCACATAATATAGCAATATATCATGATATTACTGTATTTTGTTTTAATATTCATGGTACCTATAACTGGATTCTTATATATGATCACTTTGTTTCCACGCGTAGCATTTGTTTTGCCAGTTTTAGGGATTGCATAGGTTGATAGCATATTATTTCTGTTCCTGGAACATACTGCTGCAACCATTTACGTGTTCCGTTATCAGTTAGCATTCAGTAATGATCAGTATGCCAAACATCACAGGTTGTTACCTGTGGAAATTTCCCACTGGAGTCCTCATATCAAAGGATTCCGAGATGTGTGTACACTTCAACCAGCCTTTATGAGTATAGGGGATGGGACTCCAAAACCGCGAACGTCAAGCATCGTCAGTTTAGTTGGGGATTAAGGACAGCAGAGGTGGGTTTTGTTTTTCACGAATGCTGAACTGTAATGTCTAGAAAAAAGATGTTTAAATGAAATTGATACAAAGAATTACTTTCGAATATAAAGATAAGTACGAAAAATGTAGCTTCTGCCATTATATTGCTTTGATCCTAACTTGACTGTGACCCTAACATTTCACCGGGTAACTTTTGCAGCGACATGCGGTTGATTTCTACATTTCAGATTTTCAATCTGGGCTTCGAGCATTGGTGAAAACAGGATATGGTGCGCGGGTGACACCATATGTGGATGACTCTGTAGTAATTGACATCAATCCTGAGAACAAGGACATGTCCCCTGAATCTCTAAGATGGCTGCGTGAGAGGAAGCTCTCAAGTGATGGGCAGACAATGCGCCTAAAAGAAGGGTATTATTTTCTTTATGTTAGTTTCCACCTAGAAGGCTGTGGCAATGCATAAGCTAGAGATATTTACCTGTATTCCGAAGACACGCCAAAAGATATTAGTGATTCATTGCATTTTTCTTTATCATGTACCTGCAGATACATCAAGGAAGGCAGCACGGTGAGTGTTATGGGGGTTGTTCAAAAGAATGACAGCGTGTTGATGATAGTTCCTCCACCTGAGCCAGCCTCAACTGGTTGCCAGTGGGGCAAATGCTTCTTCCCGTCTAAACTTGATGGACTAGTCTTGAGATGCGAAGATACTTCAAATACGGATGTCATACCAGTATAGCAAGCTGGATGCTGGAATGGTTGCTGCTGGAGGGGGAAATCGGCTTGTCGAATCTTTTGACCTCGGGTTGGGTTTGCTTGGTAGAATATTATTAGAACTGAGAAAAATGTACAAATGTTAGGTGTGATTATGGCTAGTAAAGATCAAGGATGGCCGGTTAATCTGAGTTTGGTTGTATAGTCCTTTTTTCAATGTGTTTCGTCCTCGCTTCCTCTCTTTTTTCGGTTATGGGCTCTCAAATACTTGTCGGATATGATGGCTTTTGCGCTGTTTGAATACTTGGTGGAATTGGGTTTGTATGCTATTTAGGATGGATTTATTGCACTGCTCTTGAGATCATGTTGTTCTAACATTCTTGCGTTCACATTATGTATGTATCTGCTGGAAATTGCGAATGCAGTACACTAGCTGTGATAATCAGTAGCTTGCCTGCTTAACTTGAATATGGATGATTTGCAGCAGAAATAAAATTCCTTTGCCCTTCTAATGAGTTTTAGTTTTTTCTTACATGCATACACGTGTAATCCAATCAGAATAACAGATATTGCGTTGTGTGCATAAAAAAAATATCTTCACATTGCCTGTGACACTGGAAGAGAAGTCCATAGGATGAATTCATTCGTAACTTTAGTCGAGATTGAGATTTTTTGGGTTCTTACCGAACGTAATGTGGCGAGGACATAAGAGGTGTATGTAGAATACAATGAATAGGAGCAACCAGCAAGACGTGCCACACAATAAAAAAAGAGCGACCAGATTGTAAGTGATGCTCCAATAGGTGTTCGTGATGAAATGCAGGGATCTATCTGTAACAATTCTGAGGGTTTTCTGGGCGTAGTTGCAACAGAAAGAAGGCTCCAAGGGCATATCCGTAGCAGAAAACGTGGCACCAGGGACCGGAGTTTGAAATCTCAAAAAAATTTGGACCATTTCTCGATTTGTGCGTGTCATCCTTGCGCAGGGGCCATGCTAATCTTCTCTGTATCGTTCCAATTTTATCGGATGTCCCCGAAGGGACGAAACTAGCTGCAGCGAGCGAGTTTATAAACCGGTCGGAAGCCTCTTCGATTTCCGAGGTGGGACTAAACCATCGACCCCGTTGCTCTCCGCAGCCGCGCACGCAAGCCATCCGAGCGAGCGAGAGCCTCATCCTTGCAGGCCCAAGAGCCCAGCTCGAAGGTTCTCTGTGGAGTGCAACCCACTACGTGGCCCAAATCATCAGAGAGCCAGAGTCTCCAGACGAGCGGTCCATAAAGCAGTATTTTCGATTGTAAAACAAAGCAGTATTTTTTTTTCGAATTTTAGAGTCCGTCCTTTTTTGAGAGTTTAAACAATTGAATGTCTGGGGCAATCAGGGTCAGTTCCAAATATCGTGTTGTGTTTGTTCCTGGAGCGTAGAGGTACTATATAGTAGTGTGTGTACTTACCTGGTGAGGTGCCTCAGCGGTAGTGTAAAAGGTTTCATTTATCCCCTGGTGTTCTGAACTTCCGACTCTCTGGCTGTCAGCCTGCCAGCAACTGTGTAGCCTTACGAGCACCAACACTTTGGCCTAAACAATGAGCATGCCAATCTGAGCCGGGATGCTCGTAACTAAGGTTGCAAAGCGGCGCCCCACTTAGTCCTGCAAAGACTGAATTAAAACAAAAGTCTCACTCAGATCTAGGAAAAAAATACGAAGGAACTAGGTATGACTGAGTAAAATTTGTCCCGCATCTCGTCCCGCTTCGCAACCATGCTGGTAGGAAAGAACTGGGGGGGTTAGCGACACAAAGGGGGGGTTATGATCAAAGGCGCGCCAACTGGGGGGTTATCATCAATTTTCCCGAAAGAACTACTTAAAATGGTGGTGTACCGATGAAGCCACTTCAAGGTTCAGGTAATCGCCTAGGTTCAGGCCATCCCCGCCAACCTGCGGGGTTCATCTACCTGTCTGATCTTGTCCAAGTTCACTGGTCATTCAGCCAGCGACCGACCTACATGAGGAGCTGAACCGTGTCCATCATGTCCATGGAGGTTCGCACATGTCATCGGACACGGCTGCAACTTGTCGCAGTGACACCGCCGCGAAAAAGCACGCATAGTCCATCAGGAAGGAATTGACGAATCACTTACTGAAGATCAAAGCAACACAAGATAGTAAAGGCACAACTAAACAAGGGGCAGCAAACAAAACCTTGTGGCGATCCTAGTGCTGATGGAGGCGGTGGAGGGAGATCTCCCAGCGCAGGTCCCAAAGCTAACTGTCCCAACTACAAGAAGATCACAACAGGAGTTCCTCTCCTCTCCCTTCTCTCCCTTTGTTATTCCACGATCATCCAACAACCATTCCTAGAAACGGTCCCCAAACGCCGTCACGACATTAAAGACGCATTTGGTAGCCTAGACCGATGTAGTTTTCTAGGAAATATCAGTTCTAGAATGTGACAATGTATAGGGTTAGTGGCAATGTATGTCCCATGTGAGTGATCACCATGTCCATGTCCATGTCAACGGAGCAGCCATGCCACGGTGGTTCATCCATGGACACCGGCGGACCTACCGTCCATGTTGACCGGGCGCTTTGGTAGCCTAGACCGATGTAGTTCTCCATTCTCCAAGACATTCTGCATTGTGACGATGTGTAGGGTTAGTGGCCAGTTCTCGAGGAAGAGTGTGCCACAACATAGGGCAAAGCCTGGAGGGACCTTTATCTCCCTACTTGGGCCTTGTGCCCCGCCCGCCATGGTGGCCATTCTGCTCGACACATAGCTGCGTGGGAGGGGGCGTCCCTATCTATAGCCCTCGTGATTAAATCCCCGGTGCCGCCATGGCTGCCCTCATATTGCGATTGGCTAGGTTGCGAAGGGGGAAAATGATTTAACACCGGCACCACGACCGGGTTAATTGGCGTTGCCACGTCGCAGATCATCCGCGACGACCTCGCGGCCCATCAAGGAGAAATTGGGGTTAGGGTATCACTCGACGGAGGGGGCGATGCAGACATAGGCGGTTGATGGGACGTGAGAGAGGTCAGAGTGAGTGAGAGAGAAAGGAGGGGCGTGAGCCGGTGACACTCGATTGGATTGTGCGCATTGGAGTTATTGGGCGTCTTCTGCGCTTTCCCACACGTGCAACTGTTGCAGCCGCCGCTGCAGTTTTGTGCTCCAACGGGCCAGGCCAGGGGTGCTTTAGAACATGTGTGAGCCACAACACAGAGGAGCCCAGCCTCCCGAACACGCCAGTTTCGGTTCTCCATGGTCTGATTAGAGAGCATGCGACGTACCAAACTCGCCCTAAACATGTGCATGTTGTTGAATGGCATGCGTGCCATACCGACGATGGACTGCAGCACTTCCCGCGGAACTATTGAAGCAAGATATCTCTCTTTTTTATGGAGGAACTAAGATTCTGATTTTAACTCAAGTTCAAACTAGTTCACATATCGACGATGCGTGATATGCAAGCCCGGCATTTTACATACGCAAAGTATTATCTAATTCAAACTAGGCTAATGTGCAAATAAAACTAAACTATTCGGTTTGGATTAGGAAGCGGGATGGATCAGCGCCGCTTTGCAACCTAGTATGATCGAGTGGCCCCATTCAATGTTTTGAATCTCAATGGACTTTGTGCATATTTGAAGGAAAATGATTCAAAAAAGTTGAATTTATACTAAGATTGTGTCCACTCATCTGCATTGCCGCCGCTGAAAATTTCTGCCTGGGTCCACCTTGGGTATGCTGCCCGACGCCGTTGAATGGCGCGGCCGCATGCGTCAGGCCGTCAGCTCAGGCTGCTGACAGCGTAGCAGCTAAGGGCGCGTTTGGTAGGCTGCATGCATCTTGGCTCGCATCGGGCTAGCAATTTTCGGCCCGTTTGGTTGCCTGGGCCGAGCCACGTTCTTCCAGGAACCGCTTCTCAAAGCAGCGTTGGGCCAAACTCTGGAGGAACGCTCGGTTCGGCAGTTTCCAGCGGTGCAAGCAAATCTCCACGCCAGCTGATTGATACGTCTCCGACGTATCGATAATTTCTTATGTTCTATGCCATATTATTGATGATACCTACATGTTTTATGCACACTTTATGTCATATTCGTGCATTTTCTGGAACTAACCTATTAACAAGATGCCGAAGTGCCAGTTGCTGTTTTCTGCTGTTTTTGGTTTCAGAAATCCTAGTAACGAAATATTCTCGGAATTGGACGAAACAAAGACCCAGGGGCCTATTTCGCCACGAACCTTCCAGAAGACCGAAGAGCATACGAAGTGGGGCCACGAGGTGGCCAAACCACAAGGCGGCGCGGCCAAGGGGGGGCCCGCGCCGCCCTGTGGTGTGGGCCCCTCGTCAGCCCCCCGACTCTGCCCTTCCGCCTACTTAAAGCCTCCGTCGCGAAACCCCTGAGGAGAAAAAACCACGATACGGAAAACCTTCCAGAGACGCCGCCGCCGCCAATCCCATCTCGAGGGATTCTGGAGATCTCCTCCGGCACCCTGCCGGAGAGGGGATTCATCTCCCGGAGGACTCTACACCGCCATGGTCGCCTCCGGAGTGATGAGTGAGTAGTTCACCCCTGGACTATGGGTCCATAGAAGTAGCTAGATGGTTGTCTTCTCCTCATTGTGCTTCATTGTTGGATCTTGTGAGCTGCCTAACATGATCAAGATCATCTATCTGTAATACTCTATGTTGTGTTTGTCGGGATCCGATGGATAGAGAATACCATGTTATGTTAATTATCAAGTTATTGCATATGTGTTGTTTATGATCTTGCATGCTCTCCGTTATTAGTAGAGGCTCTGGCCAAGTTGATGCTAGTAACTCCAAGAGGGAGTATTTATGCTCGATAGTGGGTTCATGCTGCATTGACACCAGGACGATGTGAGAAAGTTCTAAGGTTGTGTTGTCTTGTTGCCACTAGGGATAAAACATTGATGCTATGTCCGAGGATGTAGTTATTGATTACATTACGCACCATACTTAATGCAATTGTCTGTTGCTTTGCAACTTAATGCTGGAGGGGTTCGGACGATAACTCTGAAGGTGGACTTTTTAGGCATAGATGCGGTTGGATGGCGGTCTATGTACTTTGTCGTAATGCCCAATTAAATCTCACTATACTTATCATGACATGTATGTGCATTGTTATGCCCTCTCTATTTGTCAATTGCCCGACTGTAATTTGTTCACCCAACATGCCTTTATCTTATGGGAGAGACACCTCTAGTGAGCTGTGGACCCCGGTCCATTCTTTTATCTTGAAATACAAATCTCTTTGGAATACTTGTTTTTACTTGTTTTCTCTGCAAATAATCATCTTCCACACAATACGGTTAATCCTTTGTTACGACAAGCCGGTGAGATTGACAACCTCACTTTGTTTCGTTGGGGCAAAGTACTTTGGTTGTGTTGTGCGGGTTCCACGTTGGCGCCGGAATCCACGGTGTTGCGCCGCACTACATCCCGCCGCCATCAACCTTCAACGTGCTTCTTGGCTCCTCCTGGTTCGATAAACCTTGGTTTCTTTCCGAGGGAAAACTTGCTGCTGTGCGCATCATACCTTCCTCTTGGGGTTGCCCAACGAACGTGTGAAATACACGCCATCAAGCATATTTTACGGCGCCGTTGCCGGGAGATCAAGACACGCTGCAAGGGAGTCTCCACTTCTCAATCTCTTTACTTTGTTTTTATCTTGCTTTATTTTATTTACTACTTTGTTTGCTGCATTATATCAAAACACAAAAAAATTAGTTGCTAGTTTTACTTTATTCTTGTCTTGCACTCTATATCAAAAACACAAAAAAATTAGTATACTTGCATTTACTTTATCTAGTTTGCTTTATTTACTACTTGCTAAAATGAGTAATCCTGAAGTTGAAGTTCGTTCATTTAAGCAACAAGGAGGAGAATGTTTAAAAGATGCTTGGTATAGAATTAGTGATGCCCATAATAGGTGCACTAAGAAACACTCCACCACTATCCTACTCGGGAATTTTTATGTTGGTATCTCTAGTTGGAATAGATATGTTCTTGATTGTCTCGCGGGGGTAACTTCCTAGGTGCTTCCGCTTTAGAGGCTAGTTGCATTATTGAGAGTTTATTTGGAACACCACCTGTTAATGAAATTAAAATTGAAACCTCCCTTGAGGATGTTATGAAAAAATTGGAAACCATAGAGAAAAATTTTAGTGTTGAAACTAAGTTGGAGATGTTACTTGTTAAAAGCTGATAAACTTGATAAATCCTTAGGAGGAATTGATGAAAGAATTAGTGTCCTAGGAACTTGTGTTGACCATGATAATCAAATTAATAGGATTGGCGAACTTGAAAAAGCTATGGGAACTTTGGGTTCAACCTTTTCATCTTTACAGTTTAGAGAGAAAGCTTATGTGGGAAAGGAGCAAAAGTTTATGTATGCCTCTAAAGTGCCTAAACCAAAGAAATATTATTATAGGCCTAAAATTGATAAAGCCCCTAGTACCACTGCAAATGGGGGAGCTTATGATATCAATGCACCACCCTTCGATAACACTTGATATACACTTTCTGCGCCTAGCTGAAAGGCGTTAAAGAAAAGCGCTTATGGGAGACAACCCATGTTTTTACTACAGTATTTTTGTTTTATATTTGAGTCTTGGAAGTTGTTTACTACTGTAGCAACCTCTCCTTATCTTAGTTTTATGTTTTGTTGTGCCAAGTAAAGTCTTTGATAGTAAAGTAAGTACTAGATTTGGATTACTTGCGCAGTTCCAGATTTCTTTGCTGTCACGAATCTGGGTCTACCTCCCTGTAGGTAGCTCAGAAAATTAAGCCAATTTATGTGCATGATCCTCAGATATGTACGCAACTTTCATTAAATTTGAGCATTTTCATTTGAGCAAGTCTGGTGGCCTAATAAAATCCATCTTTACGGACTGTTCTGTTTTGACAGATTCTGTCTTTTATTTCGCATTGCCTCTTTTGCTATGTTGGATGAATTTCTTTGATCCATTAATGTCCAGTAGCTTTATGCAATGTCCAAAAGTGTTAAGAATGATTGTGTCACCTCTGAACATGTGAATTTTTATTATGCACTAACCCTCTAATGAGTTGTTTCGAGTTTGGTGTGGAGGAAGTTTTCAAGGATCAAGAGAGGAGTATGATGCAATATGATCAAGGAGAGTGAAAGCTCTAAGCTTGGGGATGCCCCGGTGGTTCACCCCTGCATATTATAAGAAGACTCAAGCGTCTAAGCTTGGGGATGCCCAAGGCATACGATGTCTACTTTCCCCTCCTTTCACGTAGACAGTGTTGGGCCTCCAAGAGCGAGAGGTTTGTAGAACGGCGGCAAGTTTTCCCTTAAGTGGATCACCCAAGGTTTATCGAACTCGGGGAGGAAGAGGTCAAAGATATCCCTCTCATGCAACCCTGCAACCACAAAGCAAGAAGTCTCTTGTGTCCCCAACACACCAAATAGGTGCACTAGTTCGGCGAAGAGATAGTGAAATACGAGTGGTATGAATATATATGAGCGGTAGCAACGGTGCCGAGAAAATAGCTTGCGGGCGTGTAGTTGATGGTGGTAGTATTGCAGCAGTAGTAACACGATAAAACGAGTAAACAAGCAGGTAGTAACTCAGCAGTATTTAGGAACAAGGCCTAGGGAATAGACTTTCACTAGTGGACACTCTCAACATTGATCACATAACAGAATAAATAAATGCATACTCTACACTTTTGTTGGATGATGAACACATTGCGTAGGATTACACGAACCCTCAATGCCGGAGTTAACAAGCTCCACAATAATGCTCATATTTTAGTAACCTTTAGTGTAAGATAGATCAACGAGACTAAACCAAGTACTAGCATAGCATGCACACTCTGTCACCTTCATGCATATGTAGGAGGAATAGATCACATCAATATTATCATAGCAATAGTTAACTTCGCAATCTACAAGAGATCATGATCATAGCATAAACCAAGTACTAACACGGTGCACACACTTGTCACCTTTGCACACGTGCGGGAGGAATAGAACTACTTTAATAACTTTGCTAGAGTAGCACATAGATAAATTGTGATACAAACTCATATGAATCTCAATCATGTAAAGCAGCTCATGAGATCATTGTATTGAAGTACATAGTAGAGAGATTAACCACATAGCTACCGGCACAGCCCCGAGCCTCGATGGAGAACTACTCCCTCCTCATGGGAGCAGCGGCGGTGATGAAGATGGCGGTGGAGATGGCAGCGGTGTCGATGGAGAAGCCTTCCGGGGCACTTCCCCGCTCCGGCAGGGTGCCGGAACAGAGACTCCTGTCCCCCAGATCTTGGCTTCGCGATGGCGGCGGCTCTGGAAGGTTTTCCGTATCGTGGTTCTTCGCCTCAGGGTTTTCGATCCAGGGGCTTTATATAGGAGAAGAGGCGGCGCAGGAGGGTCGAAGGGGTGGCCACACCATAGGGCGGCGCGGCCCCCCCTCTGGCCGCGCCAGCCTATAGTTTGGTGGACCTGTGGCCCCCCTCTGACCTCTCTGGTGTGTTCTGGATGCTTCCGGGGATTCTAAGATCTTTGGCGTTGATTTCGTCCGATTCCGAGAATATTTCGTTACTAGGATTTCTGAAACCAAAAACAGCGAGAAAACAGAGCCGGCACTTCGGCATCTTGTTAATAGGTTAGTTCCAGAAAATGCACGAATATGACATAAAGTGTGCATAAAACATGTAGATAACATCAATAATGTGGCATGGAACACAAGAAATTATCGATACGTCGGAGACGTATCAGCATCCCCTTCTTCATCGACAACATTATCAGGTTCCTCCCCTGAAACTATATTTTTATTCCGTCACATCTTATGCGCTTTGCTTGGAGCGTCGGTTTGTTTTTGTTTTTTGTTTTGTTTGAATAAAATGGATCCTAGCATTCACTTTATGGGAGAGAGACACGCTCCGTCTGTAGCATATGGACAAGTATGTCCTTAGGCTCTACTCATAGTATTCATGGCGAAGTTTCTTCTTCGTTAAATTGTTACATGGTTGGAATTGGAAAATACTACATGTAGTAATTCTAAAATGTCTTGGATAATTTGATACTTGGCAATTGTTGTGCTCATGTTTAAGCTCTTGCATCATATACTTTGCACCCATTAATGAAGAAATACTTAGAGCTTGCTAATTTGGTTTGCATATTTGGTCTCTCTAAAGTCTAGATAATATCTAGTATTGAGTTTTGAACAACAAGGAAGACGGTGTAGAGTCTTATAATGTTTACAATATGTCTTTTATGTGAGTTTTGCTGCACCGTTCATCCTTGTGTTTGTTTCAAATAACCTTGCTAGCCTAAACCTTGTATCGAGAGGGAATACTTCTCATGCATCCAAAATACTTGAGCCAACCACTATGCCATTTGTGTCCACCATACCTACCTACTACATGGTATTTATCCGCCATTCCAAAGTAAATTGCTTGAGTGCTACCTTTAAAATTCCATCATTCACCTTTGCAATATATAGCTCATGGGACAAATAGCTTAAAAACTATTGTGGTATTGAATATGTACTTATGCACTTTATCTCTTATTAAGTTGCTTGTTGTGCGATAACCATGTTTACGGGGACGCCATCAACTATTCCTTGTTGAATATCATGTGAGTTGCTATGCATGTCCGTCTTGTACGAAGTAAGAGAGATCTACCACCTTAATGGTTGGAGCATGCATATTGTTAGAGAAGAACATTGGGCCGCTAACTAAAGCCATGATTCATGGTGGAAGTTTCAGTTTTGGACATATATCCTCAATCTCATATGAGAATAATAATTGTTGCCACATGCTTATGCATTTAAGAGGAGTCCATTATCTGTTGTCCATGTTGTCCCGGTATGGATGTCTAAGTTGAGAATAATCAAAAGTGAGAAATCCAAAATGCGAGCTTTCTCCTTAGACCTTTGTACAGGCGGCATGGAGGTACCCCATTGTGACACTTGGTTAAAACATGTGCATTGCAAAGATCCGGTAGTCCAAGCTAATTAGGACAAGGTGCGGGCACTATTAGTATACTATGCATGAGACTTGCAACTTGTAAGATATAATGTACATAACTCATATGCTTTATTACTACCGTTGACAAAATTGTTTCATGTTTTCAAAATAAAAGCTCTAGCACAAATATAGCAATCGATGCTTTCCTCTTTGAAGGACCATTCTCTTTACTTTTACGTTGAGTCGGTTCACCCATCTCTCTCCACCTCAAGAAGCAAACACTTGTGTGAACTCGTGCATTGATTCTTACATACTTGCATATTGTACTTGTTATATTACTCTATGTTGACAATTATCCATGAGATATACATGTTACAAGTTGAAAGCAACCGCTGAAACTTAATCTTCCTTTGTGTTGCTTCAATACCTTTACTTTGATTTATTGCTTTATGAGTTAACTCTTATGCAAGACTTATTGATGCTTGTCTTGAAGTACTATTCATGAAAAGTCTTTGCTTTATGATTCACTTGTTTACTCATGTCATTACCATTGTTTTGATCGCTGCATTCATTACATATGTTTACAAATAGTATGATCAAGGTTATGATGGCATGTCACTTCGAAATTATCTTTGTTATCGTTTTACCCGCTCGGGACGAGCGAGAACTAAGCTTGGGGATGCTTGATACGTCTCCGACGTATCGATAATTTCTTATGTTCTATGCCATATTATTGATGATACCTACATGTTTTATGCACACTTTATGTCATATTCGTGCATTTTACGGAACTAACCTATTAACAAGATGCCGAAGTGCCGATTCTGTTTTACTGCTGTTTTTGGTTTCGAAATCCTAGTAACGAAATATTCTCGGAATTGGACGAAACAAAGACCCAAGGGCCTATTTCGCCACGAACCTTCCGGAAGACCGAAGAGCATACGAAGTGGGGCCACGAGGTGGCCAAACCACAAGGCGGCGCGGCCAAGGGGGCCGCGCCGCCCGTGGTGTGGGCCCCTCGTCGGCCCTCCGACTCTGCCCTTCCGCCTACTTAAAGCCTCCGTCGCGAAACCCCCGAGGCGAAAAACCACGATACGGAAAACCTTCCGCGAGACGCCGCCGCCGCCAATCCCATCTCGGGGGATTCCGGAGATCTCCTCCGGCACCTGCCGGAGAGGGGATTCATCTCCCGGAGGACTCTACACCGCCATGGTCGCCTCCGGAGTGATGAGTGAGTAGTTCACCCCTGGACTATGGGTCCATAGCAGTAGCTAGATGGTTGTCTTCTCCTCATTGTGCTTCATTGTTGGATCTTGTGAGCTGCCTAACATGATCAAGATCATCTATCCGTAATACTCTATGTTGTGTTTGTCGGGATCCGATGGATAGAGAATACCATGTTATGTTAATTATCAAGTTATTGCATATGTGTTGTTTATGATCTTGCATGCTCTCCGTTATTAGTAGAGGCTCTGGCCAAGTTGATGCTAGTAACTCCAAGAGGGAGTATTTATGCTCGATAGTGGGTTCATGCCTGCATTGACACCTGGGATAGTGACAGAAAGTTCTAAGGTTGTGTTGTGCTGTTGCCACTAGGGATAAAACATTGATGCTATGTCCGAGGATGTAGTTATTGATTACATTACGCACCATACTTAATGCAATTGTCTGTTGCTTTGCAACTTAATACCGGAGGGGGTTCGGACGATAACTCGAAGGTGGACTTTTTAGGCATAGATGCGGTTGGATGGCGGTCTATGTACTTTGTCGTAATGCCCAATTAAATCTCACTATACTTATCATGACATGTATGTGCATTGTTATGCCCTCTCTATTTGTCAATTGCCCGACTGTAATTTGTTCACCCAACATGCCTTTATCTTATGGGAGAGACACCTCTAGTGAGCTGTGGACCCCGGTCCATTCTTTTATACTTGAAATACAAATCTGTTGCAATACTTGTTTTTACCTGTTTTCTCTGCAAACAATCATCTTCCACACAATATGGTTAATCCTTTGTTACAGCAAGCCGGTGAGATTGACAACCTCACTGTTTCGTTGGGGCAAAGTACTTTGGTTGTGTTGTGCCGGTTCCACGTTGGCGCCGGAATCCCTGGTGTTGCGCCGCACTACATCCCGCCGCCATCAACCTTCAACGTGCTTCTTGGCTCCTCCTGGTTCGATAAACCTTGGTTTCTTTCTGAGGGAAAACTTGCTGCTGTGCGCATCATACCTTCCTCTTGGGGTTGCCCAACGAACGTGTGAAATACACGCCATCACTGATGCAAAAGGAAATCTTTGGTGCACGCACGGAGACGAGAATGGAGATGGCGGGAGCTGCGGCGCGCATCGGCAAAAAGCGAAAAGGGGGGCGGGAAGGATTCCGTCACCTCCAGCCGCGCCCCATGGCCTGTTTCTACCCCCTACTCCACTCTCCCCCCAAAATTCGAGCTCCTCCTCCCGTCGGCAAGCAGGTAAGAGGCACACGCATCTCCGGTCGGCGACGGTTGCAGCGGTGGCGGCGGTGAGTACATCTGGGCCGCTTCATCTACTTCCTGGTCCAGCGCATCTTCACCTTCGGCGATGACTGTAAGGCATTCCTTATCCCGGTACCGCGGTAATGTTTAGATCTAGGTTAGGAGTAGTCAGATCTTGTCTAGGTTTGGTCTTGTAGCAGGGGTTAGTTCGGATTGTGGTGAGCTATCATGATCTTGCTAGGGTTCGACATTTTCGGTTGCTACTTTGTCCCAAATGTGCGCACCTGCCATGATCTTGCAAGGGTTTGTGCTATTCACCGTTGCAATGAACTGCTTGTCTGATTTAGGATAATTGTTGGTATAGTTTGTGCTATTCACATGTTTTTGCTTCTAAGTAGATTCACGTTATATGTACTACGATGTGTGTAGAACTCCTTCTGTGATGACTTTAGCCAGACGCTTGTCTGCGTTGGGGACTCTCAGATCCCTTCGCAAGTTCCTGATTCACAGCCCTCCTATGACTCCAAGGTGGCGGTCACCCCTCTTCCTGTGTCTGACCTGGTGGCTGATGACCCACAAGTATAGGGGGTGTATCGTAGTACTTTCGATAAATAAGAGTGTCGAACCCAACGAGGAGCAGAAGGTGTTGACAAGCAGTTTCGATGAAGGATTCACTGTAAATGCTCACGGACAAGTATTCGGGGGTTTTGATATAGCGAGATAAATAAAGTACAAGTAAATAAAATGCGAGAGTAATAGTTGCAGCAAGTGGCCCAATCCTTTTTAGCACAAAGGACAAGCCGGTTTGTTTACTTATAATGACCAAACGTTCTTGAGGACACACGGGAATTTAGTCTAGTGCTTTCGCTTCATATAGCTGATTAATCTTCATTATTTTGATAAGTGTTGTGTGGGTGAACCTATGCTAATGCACCGCCCTTCCTAGGACTAATACATACTTGTGATTATACCCCTTGCAAGCATCCGCAAATACAAGAAAGTAATTAAGATAAATCCAACCACGAGCCTTAAACTCTAAGATCCTGCTATCCCTCCCGCATCGATATACCAACGGGGTTCGAGTTGCTTGTCACTCCGGCAACCCCACAATTAGCAAACGAATACAAGATGTATTCCCCTAGGCCCATAAAGGTGAAGTATCATGTAGTCGACGTTCACCTGACACCACTAGAAGAATAACACCACAACTTAAATATCATAACATTGAATATCAATCAACATAGTTCACTACTAACATTTAGACTTCACCCATGTCCTCAAGAACTAAACGAACTACTCACGAGACATCATATGGAACATGATCGAGAGGTGATATGATGATGAATAACAATCTGAACATAAACCTTGGTTCAATGGTTTCACTCAATAGCATCAATAACAAGGAGTAATCAATACGGGAGAGTTTCCCTATCAAACAATCAAGATTCAACCCTAGATGTTACAGCGGTGACGAGGTGCAGCGGTGGAGATGGCGGTGTCGATGGTGGAGATGATGGTGATGATGATCCCAATGAAGTCCAGCTCGATGACGATGACGATGGCGTCGATTTCCCCCTCCGGGAGGGAATTTCCCCGGCGGATTCCTGCCCGCCGGAGAGCTCTTTTCTCTCTGGTGTTTTCCGTCCCGCAGAGGCGGCTGTGTCTCCTCGCGATTATTCTCTGGAGCTTAGGTTTTTGGGGCGAAGAAGTACGCGAAGGAGAGGCGGCCGAAGGGGGCTGTGGGCCCCCTCCCCACAAGGCGGCGCGGCCAGGCCAGGGCCCGCGCCGGCCTATGGGGGGCCCATGGCGGCCCTCCTCGGTCCCTCCTTTTGGCTGGCTTCGTCTTCGGGAAAAATAAGATCTTCGGTGTAATTTCCGTCAATTGTTGATCTCCAGAAATATTGCATTCTGACGGTGCTTTTTCCAGCAGAATCCTGACTCCGGTGAATGATTCTCCAATAATCATGAAACATGCAAAATAGATGAAATAACATAAGTATCATCTCTAAATATGAAATATATCAATGAATAACAGTAAATTATGATATAAAATGGTGATGCAAAATGGACGTATCAACTCCCCCCCAAGCTTAGACTTCGCTTGTTCCCAAGCGAAACTGAACTCGGTAAACAAGACCACATGTTTATGGAGTGAAGAGTCGATAAATAAAATACGGACAAGAAGCATCATATTAATTCACACAAGACATTCTAGTGAACAACTTCCCAATATGATTCAACTTGAAACAGGTAAAAGGAAATCACAAATAAAGGTGCATAGGAAATCATAATTGGTGATGGCAAACTTCGTTCTTGGTCAGAGAACATTTAACAGATTGTACTTATTTATCGAGCAGCGCTCTTATATTAAAGCTTATAGCAAAACTTGCATACTCAATCATAATAATCTCCTCATAATCATTGATAACCTTCAAAGCTATATTCATTCAGATAAAACTTGTACTAAACAAGGAAGAATAAAAGGCATGATTAAATATATCACAATATAGATGGTTGGATCACAACAACTCAATTGCTTGCTTAAGATGGAGGGAAATAGGTTTACTGACTCAACATGAAAATAAAAGATAGGCCCTTCGCGAGAGAAGCGAGGGATTAAATCATGTGCTAGAGCTTTTCAAGTTTTGAAATCATATAGAGAGCATAAAAGTAAAGTTTTGAGAGGTGTTTGTTGTTGTCAACGAATGGTAGCGGGTACTCTAACTACCATATCAACCGGACTTTCAAGAGCGGCTCCCATGAAGGACGTTATCTCTACCGAGCAAGGTAGATCATCCCTCTTCTCTTTTGTTTACACATGTACTTTAGTTTATTTAAGGATGACACTCCTCCCAACCTTTGCTTTCTCAAGCCATGGCTAACCGAATCCTCGGGTGCCTTCCAACATTTCACATACCATGGAGGAGTGTCTATTGCAAAATTAAGTTGCTTACTGATGAATCAGAGCAAAACATGTGAAGAGGATTATTAATGAGAGTTAATTAATTAGGGCTGGGAACCCCTTTGCCAGCTCTTTTTGCAAAGTTATTGGATAAGCGGATGAAGCCACTAGTCCATTATGAAAGTCTGTCAGAAGTAAATGACAAGATCGAAAGATAAACACCACATACTTCCTCATGAGCTATAAAACATTGACACCAATAAGGGATGATAACTTTTGAATTGTTTAAAGGTAGCACATGAAGTATTTACTTGGAGTGGCGCAAAATACCACATAGTAGGTAGTTATGGTGGACACTGATGGCATAGGTTTGGTTTAAGGGTTTGGATGCACGAGAAGCATTCCCTCTCAGTACGGGTCTTTGGCTAGCAAGGTTGGTTAGCAAGCATAAGAGTTGAGGGAAACAAACAAATATACATGTGATAGAAACAATCATGCATCTTTCTTGTAAGCACAAATAATTTTAACTTCAGAATACTAAGCTCATAGCTAACAAGAAAGAAAGATAGTGAAACAACATATCTACATGTATTTCCTCTTTTCTACTTAAACTCAAAGTGTTGTTACTATTGACCAATGCTAAGTTTGCCAAAACCAAATAGATTTAATCAATGCTCCCAAAGTGATACCAATACTAACAACAAGATCAATCACATAATAGAGATTGCAAACTAAAATAAGATGTGCAATATGTAAATGATAAAACTTCTCATTAATATTCCATAACGATAACTCACACCAAGGGATACATAGATAACTAACTAAAGAGAGATACTTCCACACTGCAAACTATCTTATATGATAACTTCCCTACTCATGATATGACACTACTTGATAGTAAAAAGGTAAAAGATAGTGATGATGTGATACCGCGGCACTCCCCCAAGCTTGGAACAAACCAAGGGGATGCCAATACCGATGATGAATTACTCCTTCGGTGATGATGGTGGTGGTCCGTTCCTGCGATCCTTGAAGATCTCCTTCAGCTTTAGCTTCTCAGTTTGGCAGTTCTGCATTAAGACTCGAAGAGATTCATTGTTATCTGAAAGTGGCGGTGGCGGCCTTGTGATGGGAATTGAGTAATATTCCAGCATTCTGCGAAGTCGGTTGTTCTCCTCCTGAAGTATCTCCACTTCCCTTCTCAGAGCACGGTATTGATCACAAAACTCATCGGTAACCCGTAGTGCTTCCTCCACACAAGGGAAAGAGTTGAGGCTAAGAGCAGGTGGTAGAGGTCCCTGCAAGTTATGAGAAAAAGAACGTCCAGTGTTAACCGATCCCACCAAGATTGGCTTACTCTCCACAGTTTGCCGCTTCCTTTTTATTGATGACATCTCCTTCGCTTCCTCCTTGAATTCTTCCTTCAAATCGGGGTCTTGAATATTCTCCTTCAAAGGCTCCTTGTCCTTGTTGTTGGAGACCATGGTGCTTCTTAGATCAAAAACGGATCCTGGCAGAAAACAGCTCGAAACAAAACACGACGAGAAAACGATATACGGACCTCCAGGGGTCCGGGGGATTATATAGCAGAAATTTTCACGACAGAAGGAAAGTACCAGGTCGAACCAGAGTCGGAGAGGGACACCGAGGGGCCGTCCTCATAGGGCGGCGCGGCCAGGCTGGGGCCCGCGCCGGCCTATGGGGGCACGCCCTCGTGCGCCTCCTCCACTCCGTTTCGATCTCGTAATTTTTCATATTTTCCGAAAATAGCAAAAACATTGTTCGGAAAGTTAAACGCGGACTTTTTATTACTAGTATTGTTACCTATTCAAAGTCGAATTCTGCAGCAATTTGGCCTTTGATGAAAGCTTCCGGAGTTACCACTTGAATAACATCAACATCTTCATTATAAGAATCACCGGAGATATAATGCTTGAGTCTTTGTCCATTCACCACTTGTGTGGCATCACCTTGCAGAGAACTAATTTTAATTGCCCCTGAACGATACGTACACCTCCACAATGACATATGGTCCTTCCCATTTTGAGAGTAATTTCCCTGCAAAAAATCTGAGACGAGACCGATACAATAGGACTTTATCCCCAACATTAAATTCTCTTTTGATAATTCTTCTATCGTGCCATTTCTTAACTTTCTCTTTAAAGAGTTTAGCATTTTCATAAGCTTCACTTCTCCATTCTTCTAGAGAGCTCAATTGTAGCAATCTCTTCTCACCAGCAAGTTTAGGATCTTTATTTAGTTCTCTTACAGCCCAATAAGCTTTGTGCTCTAGTTCTAAAGGTAAATGACAAGCTTTCCCATAAACCATTTTATAAGGTGACATTTCCATGGGATTTTTATAAGCAGTTCTATAAGCCCATAGTGCTTCCTTTAATTTACTAGCCCAGTTCTTTCTGGATTTATTAACAGTCTTTCCCAAGATAGATTTAATTTCACTATTTGATAATTCTACTTGCCCACTAGTTTGAGGATGATAAGCGGAAGCAATCCTATGATTAATACCATATTTAGCAAGAGTTTTTCTAAAACCACCATGAATAAAATGAGAACCTCCATCAGTCATAATATATCTAGGTACTCCAAATCTAGGAAAAATAATATCTAAAAGCATTTTTAAAGAGGTCTCACCATCAACACTTTTTGTGGGTATAGCTTCCACCCATGTAGTAACATAATCAACAGCGACAAGTATATGAGTGTTACCTTCTGAAGAAGGGAAAGGACCCATGAAGTCAAATCCCCAACAATCGAATGGTTCAATAACAAGAGTATAATTCATAGGCATTTCATTGCGTCTGGAGATATTACCAACCCTTTGACATTCATCACAAGATAAAATAAACTTTCTTGCATCCTTGAAGAGAGTTGGCCAATAGAAACCTGATTGTAGAACTTTTTGCGCAGTTCTATCTCCGGCGTGATGTCCTCCATAAGCACTACCATGACACTTACTCAATATCTCTTGTTGTTCAAATTCGGGAACACATCTTCGCATAATACCATCTACTCCTTCTTTATATAAGTATGGGTCATCCCAAAAATAATGCCTCAAGTCATAAAAGAATTTCCTCCTTTGCTGAGCTGAAAAGGTTGGAGGCAAGTACTTGGAAACAATAAAGTTAGCATAATCAGCATACCAAGGACTATCTCGCGAGCTCACCTTTATTACAGCCAATTATTCATTTGGAAAACTATCATTAACGAGAACGAGGATCATAAGCAATATTTTCCAATCTAGATAAATTATCAGCAACAGGATTATCAGCACCTTTTCTATCTATAATACGCAAATCAAATTCTTGAAAAAGAAGTACCCATCTAATAAGCCTAGGCTTAGCATCTTTCTTTTCCATAAGGTACCTAATTGCAGCATGATCAGTATGAATTGTGACTTTTGAATCAACAATATAGGATCTAAACTTGTCACAAGCAAACACTACATCTAATAATTCTTTTTCAGTTGTAGCATAATTTCTTTGAGCAGCATCAAGAGTTTTACTAGCATAATGAATAACATTTAATTTTTTATCTACTCGCTGTCCAAGAACAGCGCCTATAGCAAAATCACTAGCATCACACATAATTTCAAAAGGTAAATTCCAATCAGGAGGTTCAACTACAGGAGCAGTTGTTAAGACTTTCTTTAGAGTTTCAAAAGCTTCCTTACAATCATCATCAAAAACAAAAGGTACATCTTTTTGAAAAAGATTAGTAAGAGGCTTTGAAATCTTGGAGAAATCTGTTGCCTGCCAAAACCCACCGGCGAGCAGCGACGGGCAACACGGAGAGCCGGGAGGCTCCCAGAACTGCTGGTGGGTCCTGGTCCCTCGGGCGACGGCCCGCAATGCTCCGGCACACGTCCTGGCGGTTGCAAGGGCGTGCCACCTGACCTATACCTGGTCAGGAAGGTGATGGATTGCTTCGATTAATTTCCTGCATGGCAGACACGTAAACATTAAATCCGAGCCTCGATCGGCTCTCAGGTTACCCTGTGGATCAGCTCAAGGAGCCGATTCATCCATGGTTCGTATTGGATCTACGATAACATGGGGTTCATGCTTGATCAATACCAAGTTAAATCAATCTACGACAGTCTAGGGTTTTCACCGCATAATTGGAACATCCTACACGTAGTTGAGCCTGGCAGATACGAAAGATACCAGAAAACTAATCCAAGAAGAGGCCTAAAAACCAACACAGAGTCAATTCCCGGAACAACTCCTCTTGGATCGGCAAACCATACCTCACGCACTACTGGATCATTCAACCCGTTTGCAAGGCCTGACCATGCGGATATCAAACAAATCCTTGGAGAACAAGGATCAACCATAACAGATCAAATCTACTAAATAAAGTCCAAGCAAGACGCTGCCCTTACACCCAAGATAGGGGCAAAGGCAGCTAGATATTTAGGGGCCGCATAATTTAGCAAACAATATCAGAACAGTATCGATGCTAGCCCAAAAACACCTATGATAACAGTGTTACTCGCCATCAACAAAGCTTCAGTACGAGCAACACAAGATAACGAATAAACTGATACTGCCTAGATCGCAAGATGCGATCTAGGCAACATGATGCTTACCCGGAAGAAACCCTCGAAACAAGGGGTGGCGATGCGTCTAGATTGTGTTTGTTGTGAACGTGATCGTCCTCCTTTCTCAAAAACCCTAGGTACATATTTATAGTCCGTGGACTTTCTATCTTTGGAATAAACCTAACTGTGTACGAACCAAACTCTATCTCTTAAATCTAAACTAAAATGCGATCTACCATAATGTACAGATACACGGGCAATCTAGCCCAAACTCTCGCACGAGGCCGATTCATAAACACTTCATGTGCATATCTTCCAAGCCCATCTCAATCACGGCCCATCTTCTGATTTGGCTAAAATCTGGTGATAACACATGCCCCCTGGTTTTGGCAATAATAATTCCAAAACCACTCTGTTTCCCTTCATCGGGTCACGCGTTGCAGAGCAGAACCGCTACAGTGCCCTTCCATCATGATGCCTTGCCTTCTCAACTTCTCCGTTCTGCACGATTTGACAGTTTTGGCACCGCATCCTCGAAACTGCCACAGCATTGAATCTTCCTTCACTATATCCCCTTTATTTAACCTCATCCGAGCAGTTCGCCTCTTCATTCTCCTGTTCCGCATTAGCAATCGAAAAATCCCTCCTCTGCAACCATGGACTCCTCCTCTGCCTCATCGGGTCTCTCCTTCCAATCCTCCTCCTCCAGCGAGCCGATGCCGGAGTACGACCCAAAAACGGCGTACGAGGCCCGCGCCCCGCTATGGTGGGACGAGAGAGATTGGGACTTCTCCGTCGAGTCAGAGAATGACGAATCCTTGACCGACGGGGAGGATAACCTCCAGTTCCTCGTTGACAGGGAGTTGGAGGAAGAGAGCGACGACGACGCCTTTTCCTGGGGCGCGGACCTCTCCTACGACGGAGATGATGAAGCGGAGGACGACACCTCCTCCGAGGACTATCCACTGGCGAAGCGCTTCCGCGCAGGGTCGGAGGACGACGACGACGACAACGACGACGACGAAGAAGCCCCTGCCGACGGCTTCAGCAGCAGCGATGAAGACGTCGCCGGCAGCAGCGCTGATAGCGGCGAGGACGGCGACGACGAGGGCATCGACGGCCCCTAGATTAGGGACTACTAGAGTAGGGCTAGTAGTAGTAATGCATTAGGCAGCATATCATCCTTTTGAGAGCAATCGGCTCTAATTGTAAAAAATCCCCCTTTTAATCAATGAAGAAGGCTTCCATGTTTGATTTTGCCGATTGTCCAAGTAAGTCAACGCACAAAGAGCCGATGGCAACGCATCGGTCTTTTACCATAAAACGCCAGTAAGGCCAGACCCGGTTACCTATTTAGACAGATCCAAGCAGGCATTTCCCAAATTCAAATGGTAACCTGTGACCCTCGTCTGCAAAAGCTCGCCACCCTTGAAAAAGGTCGTGATGCAGAGCCAGCCGATTTCACCAACATCGGCTTCCAAGAGCAAAGCATCTTCCGGGCCAGCTGCCCCCCGAGCCCCAACCAAGGCGAGAACGACGGTGAGGAAGGTAGCCGCCAGGAAAACTTTGAAACGCCGGAGTCCTTCTCCAGATCAAGAAAGCTTGCACGTATGTTGACCCATACCTTGACCAATTTCATATATCCTCATGGGCTTCTGCAAACATGCTTGTACTTACTAACTCCTTTCTTTATAGGCACAGAGCCAACCAAATTTGCCACCATCGGCTTCCAGGAAAAGGCGCGTTCCTGCACCTGTTGCAGAAATACGTGCCCTTGAACAAACGGCAAGTGACGGGCGAGGACGAAGATGACGAGGCCGAGATCGCCGAAGCAGATCGTGTCCGTGCTGACGCCCTCCGTGCCTGCGAGACATTCCTCCAATAGAGCCCGAGGTGGATCATGTAATAGTTTGTACCTCTAGAGTCGATGGCTGCGCATCGGCTTTTTAGTCTAAAGT
Organism: Lolium rigidum; assembly: GCF_022539505.1. Classification (NCBI taxonomy): domain Eukaryota; kingdom Viridiplantae; phylum Streptophyta; class Magnoliopsida; order Poales; family Poaceae; genus Lolium; species Lolium rigidum. Next base: position 54,756,524 of record NC_061514.1, on the reverse strand, counting down.
CGATGTCTGTGCATCGGCTGTGCTTTGCGTCTTGTTGCTTTGTATTTTTTTTTACTGGCCGATTTCATGCATCGGCCCCCATATTTCACTGTCCATCATCCCACATACTTGGGAAATATTTCTTGAGATGTTGACCTTTGACATCTACTGGGAACTTCACACCGCTCAGCTCCTCGAGCATGTATGCATTACCCTTTAAAACTTGGCCGACCCTGTACGGCCCGTGCCAATTTGGAGACCATTTACCATACATTGGATCCTTAGTCCCCAATGGCAATACAGCTTCCCATACCAGATCACCAACGTGGAACTCCTTTGGTCTCACCTTCTTATTATACGCGCGAGCTACCTTGGCTTTGTTCTCTTTAATTTTCTCAAGCGACCACAGTCTAAGTTCCGTTACATCCTCAATGCTATCACTCATCAGGGCTGCATACTCTTCAGTCGTTAAATCATTCTGAAACATAATCCGTCTCGACCCAGCCGTGATTTCCCAGGGCAATACGGCTTCTTGTCCATAGACCAGATGGTATGGCGAGGTTTTTATCGCTCCATGACATGACATGCGATAAGCCCACAAAGCCTCTGACAATACCTCGTGCCAACGTCTAGGATACTCGTCGATTTTCCTCTTAATCAGCTTGATAAGGCTCTTGTTGGACGCTTCAGCTTGCCCATTTGCTTGAGCATAGTATGGAGACGATCGGATCAACTTGATTCCCATGTCCTCGCAGAACTTTCTAAACTCGCGAGAAATGAAGACCGAACCTCCATCGGTCGTGATAGTCTGGGGAATCCCGAATCTATGAATGACATGTTCTTTCACGAAATTGATAACATCTTTCGATGCCACTGACTTCATAGGGACGGCCTCCACCCATTTAGTGAAATAATTTGTAATGGCCAGAACCCACACGTGGCCTTTGCTCGATGGAGGATTGATTTTGCCGATCATATCCATGCCCCAACCTCGAAATAGCCAAGGCTTGATGATGGGGTTCATTGCTGATGCGGGTACCATCTGAATGCTCCCAAACTTCTGGCACGCTTGACACCCTTTATAGTACTTAAAACAATCCTCAAGCATGGTGGGCCAATAAAACCCCGATCGCCTGATCAACCATTTCATCTTATGGGCCGATTGGTGAGTTCCACAGGCGCCTTCGTGTACCTCGTGTAAGAGCCGATTCGACTCGGCTGGTCCCAGACACCTGAGAAGTAACCCTTCCAAAGTCCTGTAGAACATGTCATCCCCAATAAGGACATACTTCATGGCCTTGTACCTTATCCGTTTAGGTGCCCCCTGATGTCTACGGGAGCTTCTATTCTTGCAGACAGTGTTGGGCCTCCAAGAGCAGAGGTTTGTAGAACAGCAGCAAGTTTCCCTTAAGTGGATCACCCAAGGTTTATCGAACTCAGGGAGGAAGAGGTCAAAGATATCCCTCTCATGCAACCCTGCAACCACAAAGCAAGAAGTTTCTTGTGTCCCCAACACACCTAATAGGTGCACTAGTTCGGCGAAGAGATAGTGAAATACAGGTGGTATGAATGAATATGAGCGAGTAGTAACGGCGTGTAGTTGATGGTGGTAATATGGTAGCAGTAGTAACGCATGACAGTAGTAACGCAGATAAAACAATAAACAAGCGAGCGATAGCGATATTTAGGAACAAGGCCTAGGGATTAGACTTTCACTAGTGGACACTCTCAACATTGATCACATAACAGAATAGATAAATGCATACTCTACACTCTTTTGTTGGATGATGAACACATTGCGTAGGATTACACGAACCCTCAATGCCGGAGTTAACAAGCTCCACAATTCAATGTTCATATTTAAATAACCTTAGAGTGCAAGAAAGATCAACACGACTAAACCAAGTACTAACACAAGCATGCACACTCGTCACCTTCACACTATGTAGGAGGAATAGATCACATCAATACTATCATAGCAATAGTTAACTTCACAATCTACAAGAGATCATGATCATAGCATACGCCAAGTACTAACACGGATGCACACACTCGTCACCATTACACCGTGCGGGAGGAATAAAACTACTTTAATAACATTGCTAGAGTAGCACATAGATAAATTGTGATACAAAACACATTGCAATCATAAAGAGATATAAATAAGCACTTCACTACGCCATTCATAACAGTGAGTAAGTATTCGTGAAATATAGCCTAAGAGACCCACACGGTGCACACACTGTCACCTTTACACACGTGGGACAAGGAGTCTCCGGAGATCACGTAAGTAAAACTCACTTGACTAGCACAATGACATCTAGATTACAAGTATCATCATATGAATCTCAATCATGTAAGGCAGCTCATGAGATTATTGTATTGAAGTACATAGGAGAGAGATGAACCACATAGCTACCGGTACAGCCCCGAGCCTCGATGGAGAACTACTCCCTCCTCATGGGAGCAGCAGTGGTGATGAAGATGGCGTTGGATATGGCAGCGGTGTCGATGGAGAAGCCTTCCGGGGGCACTTCCCCGCTCCGGCAGGGTGCCGGAACAGAGACTCCTGTCCCCCAGATCTTGGCTTCGCGATGGCGGCGGCTCTGGAAGGTTTATGTGGGTTTCGTTCTTCGTTATAGGGTTTTCGCGACGGAGGCTTTAAATAGGCGGAAGGGTAGCGTCAGAGGGTCGAAGAGGCGGCGGCACCATAGGCTGGCGCGGCCAGGGCCCAGGCCGCGCCACCCTATCATCCAGGGCCCACGGGGCCCCTCCGGCGGCTCTCGGGTGTTCCGGATGCTTCCGGTGAAAATAGGAACCCGGGTCTTGATTTCGTCCGATTCCGAGAATATTTCGTTACTAGGATTTCGAAACCAAAAACAGCAGAAAACAGAACCGGCACTTCGGCATCTTGTTAATAGGTTAGTTTCGGAAAATGCACGAATATGACATAAAGTGTGCATAAAACATGTAGATATCATCAATAATGTGGCATGGAACATAAGAAATTATCGATACGTCGGAGACGTATCAGCATCCCCAAGCTTAGTTCTCGCTCGTCCCGAGCAGGTAAAACGATAACAAAGATAATTTCTGAAGTGACATGCCATCATAAACTTGATCATATTGTAAACATATGTAATGAATGCAGCGATCAAAACAATGGTAATGACATGAGTAAACAACTCGAATCATAAAGCAAAGACTTTTCATGAATAGCACTTCAAGACAAGCATCAATAAGTCTTGCATAAGAGTTAACTCATAAAGCAATAAATCAAAGTAAAGGTATTGAAGCAACACAAACGAAGATTAAGTTTCAGCGGTTGCTTTCAACTTGTAACATGTATATCTCATGGATAATTGTCAACATAGAGTAATATAACAAATGCAATATGCAAGTATGTAGGAATCAATGCACAGTTCACACAAGTGTTTGCTTCTTGAGGTGGAAAGAGATAGGTGAACTGACTCAACATAAAAGTAAAAAGAATGGTCCTTCAAAGAGGAAAGCATCGATTGCTATATTTGTGCTAGAGCTTTTATTTTGGAAACATGAAACAATTTTGTCAACGGTAGTAATAAAGCATATGAGTTATGTAAATTATATCTTACAAGTTGCAAGCCTCATGCATAGTATACTAATAGTGCCCGCACCTTGTCCTAATTAGCTTGGACTACCGGATCATCGCAATGCACATGTTTTAACCAAGTGTCACAATGGGGTACCTCCATGCCGTCTGTACAAAGGTCTAAGGAGAAAGCTCGCATTTTGGATTTCTGGCTTTTGATTATTCTCAACTTAGACATCCATACCGGGACAACATGGACAACAGATAATGGACTCCTCTTAAATGCATAAGCATGTGACAACAATTATTATTCTCATATGAGATTGAGGATATGTGTCCAAAACTGAAACTTCCACCATGAATCATGGCTTTAGTTAGCGGCCCAATGTTCTTCTCTAACAATATGCATGCTCCAACCATAAAGGTGGTAGATCTCTCTTACTTCGGACAAGACGGACATGCATAGCAACTCACATGATATTCAACAAAGAATAGTTGATGGCGTCCCCGTAAACATGGTTATCGCACAACAAGCAACTTAATAGGAGATAAAGTGCATAAGTACATATTCAATACCACAATAGTTTTTAAGCTATTTGTCCCATGAGCTATATATTGCAAAGGTGAATGATGGAATTTTAAAGGTAGCACTCAAGCAATTTACTTTGGAATGGCGGAGAAATACCATGTAGTAGGTAGGTATGGTGGACACAAATGGCATAGTGGTTGGCTCATGTATTTTGGATGCATGAGAAGTATTCCCTCTCGATACAAGGTTTAGGCTAGCAAGGTTATTTGAAACAAACACAAGGATGAACGGTGCAGCAAAACTCACATAAAAGACATATTGTAAACATCATAAGACTCCACACCGTCTTCCTTGTTGTTCAAAACTCAATACTAGATGTTATCTAGACTCTAGAGAAACCAAATATGCAAACCAAATTAGCAAGCTCTAAGTGTTTCTTCATTAATGGGTGCAAAGTATATGATGCAAGAGCTTAAACATGAGCACAACAATTGCCAAGTATCAAATTATTCAAGACATTTTAGAGTTACTACATGTAGTATTTTCCAATTCCAACCATATAACAATTTAACGAAGAAGAAACTTCGCCATGAATACTATGAGTAGAGCCTAAGGACATACTTGTCCATATGCTACAGCGGAGCGTGTCTCTCTCCCATACAAGCATTTATTCAAACAAAAACAAACAGACGCTCCAAGTAAAGTACATAAGATGTGGCCGAATAAAAATATAGTTTCAAGAGAAGAAACCTGATAAGTTGTCGATGAAGAAGGGGATGCCTTGGGCATCCCCAAGCTTAGATGCTTGAGTCTTCTTGAAATATGCAGGGGTGAACCACCGGGGCATCCCCAAGCTTAGAGCTTTCACTCTTCTTGATCATAGTATATCATCCTCCTCTCTTGACCCTTGAAAACTTCCTCCACACCAAACTCGAAACAAACTCATTAGAGGGTTAGTGCATAATAAAAATTCACATGTTCAGAGGTGACACAATCATTCTTAACACTTCGGACATTGCATAAAGCTACTTGGACATTAATGGATCAAAGAAATTCATCCAACATAGCAAAAGAGGCAATGCGAAATAAAAGACAGAATCTGTCAAAACAGAACAGTCCGTAAAGATGGATTTTATTAGGCCACCAGACTTGCTCAAACGAAAATTCCCAAATTGAATGAAAGTTGCGTACATATCTGAGGATCACGCACGTAAATTGGCTTAATTTTCTGAGCTACCTACAGGGAGATAGACCCAGATTCGTGACAAGCAAAGAAATGCGGAACTGCGCAGTAATCCAAATCTAGTACTTACTTTACTATCAAAGACTTTACTTGGCACAACAAAACTCAAAAATAAGATAAGGAGAGGTTGCTACAGTAGTAAACAACTTCCAAGACACAAATATAAAACAAAGTACTGTAGCAAAATAACACATGGGTTATCTCCCAAGAAGTTCTTTCTTTATAGCCATTAAGATGGGCTCAGCAGTTTTAATGATGCACTCGCAAGAAATAGTATTTGAAGCAAAAGAGAGCATCAAGAGGCAAATTCAAAACAAATTTAAGTCTAACATGCTTCCTATGCATAAGAATCTTGTAAATAAACAAGTTCATGAAGAGCAAAGTAACAAGCATAGGAACATAAAACAAGTGTAGCTTCAAAAATTTCAGCATGTAGAGAGGCATTTTAGTAACATGAAAATTTCTACAACCATATTTTCCTCTCTCATAATAACTTTCAGTAGCATCATGAGCAAACTCAACAATATAACTATCACATAAAGCATTCTTATCATGAGTCTCATGCATAAAATTATTACTCTCCACATATGCATAATCAATTTTATTAGTTGTAGTGGGAGCAAATTCAACAAAGTAGCTATCATTATTATTCTCATCAAGTGTAGGAGGCATAGTATAATCACAACAAAATTTACTCTCCATAGTAGGTGGCATCAAAAGACCAATATCATTATAATCATCATAAATAGGAGGCAAAGTATCATCAAAGAAAATTTTCTCCTCAATGCTTGGGGGACTAAAAAGATCATGAAAACCAGCTTCCCCAAGCTTAGAACTTTCTATATCATTATCAACAATGGTGTTCAAAGCGTTCATACTAATATTACTACCAAGCATGCAAATAAGATTCCATAGGTTTTTTAATTTTCGCATCAAACAATCCATGTTTTAAATCAGGAAACAGAATAAGAAGCTCATTGTTGTCCATTATGCCAAACTAGTGTAAACAAGAAACAAAAAGATGCAATTGCAGGATCTAAAGGAAATAGCTTCGAGCACAAACACAATGGCGCCAGAAAAGTACTGTTACCTGGAACCGGAGTATGAGTGCCTTTTACCTTTCCTCCCCGGCAACGGCGCCAGAAAAGTGCTTAGTTGCCGGGGTTGCCGGTGTGTGTGTGCCGTTTACCTTTCCTCCCCGGCAACGGCGCCAGAAAAGTGCTTGATGTCTACGGGAGCTTCTATTCTTGTAGACGAGTGTTGGGCCTCCAAGAGCGAGAGGTTTGTAGAACAGCGAGCAAGTTTCCCTTAAGTGGATCACCCAAGGTTTATCGAACTCGGGGAGGAAGAGGTCAAAGATATCCCTCTCATGCAACCCTGCAACCACAAAGCAAGAAGTTTCTTGTGTCCCCAACACAACTAATAGGTGCACTAGTTCCGCGAAGAGATAGTGAAATACTTGTGGTATGAATGAATATGAGCAGTAGTAACGGCGTGTAGTTGATGGTGGTAATATGGTAGCAGTAGTAACGCAGACAGTAGTAACGCAGAGAAACGAGAAACAAGCAGCGATAGCGATATTTAGGAACAAGGCCTAGGGATTAGACTTTCACTAGTGGACACTCTCAACATTGATCACATAACGGAATAGATAAATGCATACTCTACACTCTTTTGTTGGATGATGAACACATTGCGTAGGATTACACGAACCCTCAATGCCGGAGTTAACAAGCTCCACAATTCAATGTTCATATTTAAATAACCTTAGAGTGCAAGAAAGATCAACACGACTAAACCAAGTACTAACACAACGATGCACACTCGTCACCTTCACACTATGTAGGAGGAATAGATCACATCAATACTATCATAGCAATAGTTAACTTCACAATCTACAAGAGATCATGATCATAGCATACGCCAAGTACTAACACGGATGCACACACTCGTCACCATTACACCGTGCGGGAGGAATAAAACTACTTTAATAACATTGCTAGAGTAGCACATAGATAAATTGTGATACAAAACACATTGCAATCATAAAGAGATATAAATAAGCACTTCACTACGCCATTCATAACGAGTGAGTAAGTATTCTGTGAAATATAGCCTAAGAGACCCACACGGTGCACACACTGTCACCTTTACACACGTGGGACAAGGAGTCTCCGGAGATCACGTAAGTAAAACTCACTTGACTAGCACAATGACATCTAGATTACAAGTATCATCATATGAATCTCAATCATGTAAGGCAGCTCATGAGATTATTGTATTGAAGTACATAGGAGAGAGATGAACCACATAGCTACCGGTACAGCCCCGAGCCTCGATGGAGAACTACTCCCTCCTCATGGGAGCAGCAGCGGTGATGAAGATGGCGGTGGATATGGCAGCGGTGTCGATGGAGAAGCCTTCCGGGGCACTTCCCCGCTCCGGCAGGGTGCCGGAACGAGACTCTGTCCCCGGATCTTGGCTTCGCGATGGCGGCGGCTCCGGAAGGTTTCGTGGGTTTCGTTCTTCGTTATAGGGTTTTCGCGACGGAGGCTTTAAATAGGCGGAAGGGTAGCGTCAGAGGGTCGAAGAGGCGGCGGCACCATAGGCTGGCGCGGCCAGGGCCCAGGCCGCGCCACCCTATCATCTGGGGCCCACAGGGCCCCCTCCGCGGCTCTCGGGTGTTCCGGATGCTTCCGGTGAAAATAGGAACCCGGGTCTTGATTTCGTCCGATTCCGAGAATATTTCGTTACTAGGATTTACGAAACCAAAAACAGCAGAAAACGAGAACCGGCACTTCGGCATCTTGTTAATAGGTTAGTTCCAGAAAATGCACGAATATGACATAAAGTGTGCATAAAACATGTAGATATCATCAATAATGTGGCATGGAACATAAGAAATTATCGATACGTCGGAGACGTATCACCCCCGAGCCGAATCTTTCAAGTAATTGAAGATATCGGCTCTCCAGTCATCCGGTTCCGAGAACCGCACTCTGAACATCGGCTCCATCTCGCTACGTCCTTGTAGCCTGACGCCATCTGTGCGAGATCGTTTGCCTCGGTATTTTGCGACCTCGGGATCCAATTGAAGTTTAGGTACCTAAATTGTGCCATCAGCTCACGGCATTGCATCCATAATGGGAAGAGCGACTCGCTCTCATATCTGTATTCCTCCGTGAGTTGGGAAATCACCAATTTGGAGTCTCCAAAAAGTTCCACCTGCTACTGCCCGGCTTCCAATAGCAACTCCATTCCCTTGCGTATTGCTTCGTACTCAGCGACATTGTTGGTGCAAGGGGTAGGTAACCTGATGGAGAAGGAATATGTTGCCCCCCGGGGCAACACGAGTAGAATGCCGATGCCGCAACCCTCATCACAAACCGATCCATCGAAAAACATGGCCCATGCTTGCACAGACAGTGCTGCTATATCAGTGTTGATTCGTTCAGCAATAAGATCGGCCAACGCTTGTCCCTTGACTGCTTTCGCAGGCTGATACCGGATATCAAATTCCGATAATGCAAACATCCACTTACCGAGTCGGCCTTTCAAGCACAGGAGCCGACGAGCATATGTTTGATGACATCTGATTTGCATATGACGACAATTTCCGTCGACGAGCAAGATGTGATGAAGCTTGGTGCGAGGTGAAAAATAGGCAGAGGCACAACTTCTCGATCTCGGGGTACCTAGTTTACGCATCCAACATCCTTCTCGCTGAGGTAGAAAACGACTTTCTCCGAGACCATCATAAACTTGCACCACCACCGAGGCGATGGAAGTGTTAGCTACCGACAAGTAAATATAGAATGGTCCGTCTTGTCGAGGCGGAACCAACACAGGTGGCTTCGTTAGATACTCTTTAATCTCGTCAAACACTCGCTGTTGCTCTGCCCCCCAGCGAAACTCATCATCAGACTTAATCTTTACCAATCCCATGAACGGCTCGATTCGCCCTGACAGATTGGAGATGAACCTTCTGACGAAGTTGATTTTGCCGATGAGACACTGGAGTTCCTTCTTCGTGGTAGGTGGCTTCATTGTTCGCACTTGCCTCCGACTCTTCGAGGCCGATCTCAATTCCGCGTTCGTGAACCAAGAAACCCAAGAATTGACCGGCCGTTACACCGAAAGCACACTTCTTTGGATTCATTCTTAGCCCGAATTTTCTAGTTCGGTCCAGGACGTGACGCAAATCCTCCAAGTGTCCTTCTACGGAAACAGACTTGACTACCACGTCATCAATATAAATCTCCACCAACTTGCCGATTAGATCATGAAAGATGTAATTCATGGCTCTTTGGTATGTTGCGCCGGCATTTTTCAGTCCAAATGTCATGACTACATATTCAAACAAACCCACCGAGCCTGGTACTCGAATGCGGTCTTGTGTATATCTTACTGGAGCCATGAAAATTTGGTTGTAACCGGCATTGCCATCCATGAAACTTAAAACCTTATGACCAGCAGCTGCATTGATCAATGTCTCACGCTACCGGCATTGGATACTCATCCTTTGGAGTGGCTCTATTGAGATCCCGAAAATCTATGGCGACGCGCCATCGGCCATCCTTTTTCTCTACGGGCACGATACTAGAAATCCACTCGGCATACACTGCATGGCCTGATGAACCCGGCGTTCAACATTTTCTCGATCTCTTTCTTGACTTCTTCTAAAATTTCGGCCTTCATCTGTCGTGCTCGGCTAGCTGGAACGGCCGAAATCCTTTCTTAAGAGGGAGCCGATGCTCAATGATGCTCTGTCTAACCCGGGCATCTCTGTGTAATCCCGGGCAAAGCAATGCGGGTATTCTTTCAACAAAGCTATCATCGGGCCCCTCAGATACGGATCTAACTTTTTGCTGATAAATGTTGGTCGTGGCTTATCCCCAGGACCAATGTCAATCTCTTCTAGCTCATCAGCCGATGTAAACCCATATCCTAGCTTTCCGTCGCCTGCTAGATCGATGCTGAACACAGGCAGAACGTATGGTGAGGATAATTTGGGCCGATTGCTGGAATCGGCCTCCGTTTCGATTGCATTGCTCAATGAAGGTTTACACCTTATTTGTGCTCTACTACGGGAGGGAATCTCCCTACTACGACTACGTGACATGCTTGAGGTGAGATCATTGCTTTTTATCTTTTGGGGCCGATCGCAGGGATCGGCCTTGCCACGTACGTCCATTGGTTTTGCTCTTGCTAGTCTGTCAGGCCGGTGGATAAGACCAGCCTCACCCCGTTTTTTGAAGCTTCGATGCGCTTACAGCCGTCCAAACTGACTCCAGAGATCGGCTCTTGGTCGTCTGCGTCCCAAATATTCATGCCGGCTATTGAGACCTCGATCGAGTCATCTGCATGAACGACCTCCACTTCATCTCCATCCCACTGTATCAGGCATTGGTGCATTGTGGATGGAATGCAGCAGTTGGCGTGAATCCAATCTCTCCCTAGCAGGACAGCGTAGGTGCTTTTGCTGTCGATGATGAAGAACGATGTAGGGATGGTTTTTCGGCCCACGGTTAGATCCACGTTCAGAACGCCTTGTGTTTCTGATGCTTGGCCGTTGAAGTCGCTTAGTGTGACGTTGGTTTTGATCAGATCTGCGTTAGAGCGTCCCAATCGCCGTAGCATGGAGTATGGCATTATATTGACTGCCGCTCTCGTGTCAACCATCATCTTGCCGACGGGCTGCCCATTGATATAACCTTTTAGGTACGGGGCCTTCAAATATCTCGTAGCTCTTCTCTCGTGGCTTTTCAAAGATGATCGGCCGTGGGCCGCAGATCAAACGTGCTACCGGCACTTCTTCGGTTCTTGGAGCACAAAACTCCGACGGAAGTATGAACACCATATTTGTGCCAGCCGATGCCTTCGCATCGGCTTTTATTTGTTTGGGGCGCCATTCTTTCTTTGGTGGACGATTCTCCGCCTCCAAAGTTTGCTGAATTTTCACGGCCAGATCAGGCCGCGCTTTCCTCAACGTGTGCAGGTATTGCGCCTCGGCTTCCTCCAAGCTACGTAGCCGCTGGACCCTACGCTTTTGGGAGTGACTGAGTCCATCAGGGCACCACCTTGGCCGGTGGTATCTATCTTCTTCTTCTTCATCTTCTGACTCCTCAAAATCTTCTCCCTGAGATGACTCAGCTCGTCTGTTCTGAGATGGGAGAGGCCCTAGACGCTTGAACACTGAAACCTCACATGTGTCCTTCTTCTGCTGTCTACATTCCGGGCAGTTGTCGATTGTAGGCAATCGGCTCATTCCTGAGTCCCAGCAGTGCTTAAAGAAAGGACAATCCCAGTGTCTGTCCATGTCTTCCTGCTCTCTTGACTTCCCCTTAGCGCGGTGCTCATATCCTTCGTCGTGTTATTTTCTGTTGTCTACATCAGACTGACGATATCTTTCGTCATCTACGTCGTACCGCCGGCGTCGGTCGTACTGATGCTCATATTTGTTAAGGAGATGCGCAGAGAGCGGTCGTTGATAACGCACGCTTCTCACTTGTTCCTCGATGATGTACCGTTTGTCATCGTATCGGGGCCGGTCGCGTGGGCCGGCCTCCTCCTTTTCCTTGCCGCGGGAGTGACCGATTTCTTCTTTATCCCTGCCATGGTGGTATACAGGCCCTTCCATGTTAATATCGAATGAGAAATCTAGCTGGTGCCTCGTGGAGTGATTGATTTCCACGATGTTGACGCCAGGAAACGGCTGCGTGTCCACTTTCATGGCAAACTGACCAAGGATCAAACGGCCTTGTTCTATCGCCATTTGGATCTGCCGACGCAGTTCTTTGCAGTCATTGGTGATATGGGTGAACGAGTGATGCCACTTGCAGTACGGTCTCCCGTTCATTTCTTGCGCCGTAGGGATTTTATGGCCTTCGGGTAACTTCAGCTGTTTTTCCTTAAGCAATAAATCGAATATCTGCTCAGCTTTGCTTATATCGAAGTCAAACCCTCTTGCTGGTCCTTGTTGTTTCACCCATTTGCAGGACACGGGAGCTGCCCCCCGAGCCCATTCAGCCACTGCTACTTCCTGGTCTTCTGCAAAGTCCTCAACTTCTTCTGCCTCGACCAGGTCTATCGGGCGTTTGAACTTATCTTGGTACAGTTCTGGGTGGCGCTGCTCATACAATGTTAATTTCTGAACTATGTGCGCCAGTGAATTGTATTCCACTTGGAAGGCCAGATCCTTGATCGGCGCTGCGAGGCCCAACACTGCCAGATCGACTGCTTCTTTCTCAGTTAAACGAGCCGAATAACATCGGTTCTTGACATTCCTGAAACGCTGAATGTATTCCGACACCGTTTCTCCCCGCTTCTGCCGCACCTGCGCCAGATCGGCAATGCCAGCCTCGGTAGCTTCTGAGTGATATTGAACATGAAACTGCTCTTCCAGTTGCTTCCATGTTCGGACTGAATCTGGTGGCAACGAGGTGTACCACCCAAAAGCTGGTCCTGTGAGAGATTGCGCAAAAAACCTCACACGTAGCGGGTCTGATGCTGAAATCATGCCCAACTGTGCCAAATATCGGCTCACATGCTCAATTGAGCTAGACCCTTCTGATCCGTTGAACTTTGAGAAATCAGGGAGCCGATACTTGGGTGGCAGCGGAATCAAATCATATTCATTGGGGTACGGCTTGGAATAGCCGACTGTTCTCCTCTTTGGCAGGATGCCGAACTGGTCTCTCAAGATTGTACTGATTTGTTCCACGGTATGAGCTGCAGGGGCTGAGCTTTCATGACTCGTTCCGGTGGCATATTTAGCTAGCCACGCTCGTTTATCGGCGTCCGCTCCGGAAATCCCTCCCGCTGCAATCCGGTTCGTGCGCGCCAAGCTATTGCGGTCCGGCACGTATGTGCACACGTATCCATGTGGGATTTCTTTAGGCGGCTCATACAGGAATTGGCAATCGCCAGGATCGCCTCCAACCTTGTAGACGACGTATGCCGGTGAACCCTGTGGCTCTGGAGCTGCAAGCGAGAATGGCAGCTGCGGTCTGGTGTGGAACGGTATCTCTCCCTGGTGAGTTCCTAGGGCAGGCCCTGACGGAGAGTACTGATGCTTCATGATTTCCTGAACCACGCGGACCGCAATACACTCCAAAGTGTTCACCAGGCTCTCAGAATGACGGTGTAGAGAATGAGCCACCATGTAATTAACTTCCTGGCGCAGAGCTCTGGTGCGTTCCTCCGAAGGGAGAGACAGATCTACTTCATCGAGAACGCCTTCGGGTGAGAATCCTTTGAACCTAATGCCATGTTTACGGGTTCTCTCGAAAGAGCCGATGAGATCGGCTTCGAAGACAGCTTTAATCTCATCATATTTCTTCTTGTGATCCTCAGGCAGATCTTCGTACTTGATTGGTTCATCCGACATCTCAGCCGCAGATGTTGACGTAGTTGCTTGTAGAATGTCCCACCGAGTCGTGCCGGAATGTGTTGCCTGCCAAAACCCACCGGCGAGCGGCGACGGGCAACACGGAGAGCCGGGAGGCTCCCAGAACTGCTGGTGGGTCCTGGTCCCTCGGGCGACGGCCCGCAATGCTCCGGCACGCGTCCTGGCGGTTGCGAGGGCGTGCCACCTGACCTATACCTGGTCGGGAAGGTGATGGATTGCTTTGATTAATTTCCTGCATGGCAGACACGTAAACATTAAATTCGAGCCTCGATCGGCTCTCAGGTTACCCTGTGAATCAGCTCAAAGAGCCGATTCCTCCATGGTTTGTATTGGATCTACGATAACATGGGGTTCCTGCTTGATCAATACCAAGTTAAATCAATCTACGACGAGTCTAGGGTTTTCACCGCATAATTGGAACATCCTACACGTAGTTGAGCCCAGCGAGATATGAAAGATACCGAGAAAACTAATCCAAGAAGAGGCCTAAAAACCAACACAGAGTCAATTCCCGGAACAACTCCTCTTGGATCGGCAAACCATACCTCACGCACTACTGGATCATTCAACCCGTTTGCAAGGCCTGACCATGCGGATATCAAACAAATCCTTGGAGAATAAGGATCAACCATAACAGATCAAATCTACTAAATAAAGTCCAAGCAAGACGCTGCCCTTACACCCAAGATAGGTGCAAAGGCAGCTAGATATTTAGGGGCCGCATAATTAAGCAAACAATATCAGAACAGTATCGATGCTAGCCCAAAAACACCTATGATAACAGTGTTACTCGCCATCAACAAAGCTTCAGTACGAGCAACACAAGATAACGAATAAACTGATACTGCCTAGATCGCAAGATGCGATCTAGGCAGCATGATGCTTACCCGGAAGAAACCCTCGAAACAAGGGGTGGCGATGCGCCTAGATACATATTTGTGTTTGTTGTGAACGTGATCGTCCTCCTTTCTAAAAAAACCCTAGGTACATATTTATAGTCCGTGGACTTTCTATCTTTGGAATAAACCTAACTGTGTACGAACCAAACTCTATCTCTTAAATCTAAACTAAAATGCGATCTACCATAATGTACAGATACACGGGCAATCTAGCCCAAACTCTCGCACAAGGCCGATTCATAAACACTTCATGTGCATATCTTCCAAGCCCATCTCAATCACGGCCCATCTTCTGATTTGGCTAAAATCTGGTGATAACAAAATCTTTAATAAATCTCCTATAAAATCCAGCATGACCAAGAACACTACGGATACCTTTAACATCCCTCGGATAGGGCATCTTCTCAATTGCTTCAACTTTAGCTCTATCAACTGATGACCCACAAGTATAGGGGATCGCAACAGTCTTCGAGGGAAGTAAAACCCAATTTATTGATTCGACACAAGGGGAGACAAAGAATACTTGAAAGCCTTAACAGCGGAGTTGTCAATTCAGTCGCACTCGGAAACGAACTTGCTCGCAAGAGTTTATCGGTAGTAACAGTTTTATAGCGAGTAGCAGTAGTGAAATAACAGCAGCGGAGTAACAAAGACTGCAGTAATGATTATAGTAAACAGCGGGATTAAAATACTGTAGGCACGGGGACGGATGACGGGCGTTGCATGGATGAGAGAAACTCATGTAACAATCATAGCAGGGCATTTGCAGATAATAAGAAAACGGTGTCCAAGTACTAATTAATCAATAGGCATGTGTTCCAATTATAGTCGTACGTGCTCGCAATGAGAAACTTGCACAACATCTTTTGTCCTACCAGCCGGTGGCAGCTAGGGCCTCAAGGGAAACTACTTGGATATTAAGGTACTCCTTTTAATAGAGTACCGGAGCAAAGCATTAACACTCCGTGAACACATGTGATCCTCACATCGCTACCATTCCCTCCGGTTGTCCCGATTTCTGTCACTTCGGGGCCATTGGTTCCGGACAGCGACATGTGTATACAACTTGCGGGTAAGACCATAAACAATGAATATCATGATGAAATAATAACATGTTCAGATCTGAGATCATGGCACTCGGGCCCTAGTGACAAGCATTAAGCATAACAAGTTGCAACAATATCATAAAAGTACCAATTACGGACACTAGGCACTATGCCCTAACAATCTTATGCTATTACATGACCAATCTCATCCAATCCCTACCATCCCCTTCGGCCTACGGCGGGGGAATTACTCACACATGGATGGGGGAAACATGGCTGGTTGATGGAGGCGTTGGCGGTGATGATGGCGATGATCTCCTCCAATTCCCCGTCCGGCGGAGTGCCGGAACGGAGACTTCGGCTCCCGAGACGGAGTTTCGCGATGTGGCGGCGTTACGGAGGGTTTACGGCGACTTTGACTTCTCCCCGTGCGTTTTTAGGTCGAGGCGAATAAGTAGTCCGAAGGGGCGTCGGAGGCCGGCCGAGGGGCCACACCATAGGGCCGCGCGGGCCCCCTAGGCCGCGCCGCCTTATGGTGTGGGGCCCTCGGGCCTCCACCTGATTTGTCCTTACGGCTCCGTCATTATTCGGGAAAATAGGGCCTTTCGTCAAAATCCCGAGGTTTTTCACTGAAAGTTGGATTTACGCACAAAAACGAGACACCGGCACGGTTCTGCTGAAAACGGCGTTAGTCCGTGTTAGTTGCATCCAAAATACACAAGTTAGAGGCAAAACAATAGCAAAAGTGTTCGGGAAAGTAGATACGTTTTGGACGTATCAACTCCCCCAAGCTTAGCTTATTGCTTGTCCTCAAGCAATTCGGTTAACAAGCGAGCGATAAAAGAACTTTCACGAACACATTTGCTCATATGATGTATATATTCTCATGCTATGGCTAACACTTAAGCGAGTTCATAATAAGATACATGCAAATAAGATCATCTAATAGCTATGTCAATCATGGAAAGGTACCAACAATTAATAATAAGCATCATGAATCATGTATATAAGCGAGGATTGCAATGTTCATAAAAGAGTATGATAGAGTGGTATCTCGCTTGCTCGTATTTGATTGGCAAAACATAAATGCCCGGGCACCTCTGGAGTTCATACAAAGACTAGAAGTAGTGATTGTCAAAGACAAAAGCATCAAAGTTATACCACAATCAATCATATTTTGAGACAAGCATATTATACTAAGAATGACAGTTGTGCTCTCAAGATAGTGCTCAAAGAAATAATGGAGACACAACATAAAAGTAAAAGATTGACCCTTCGCGAGAGGGAAGCGAGGGATTAACATGCGCTAGAGCTTTTCATTTGTAAAGCGAGAGTAAAATTATTTTGAGAGGTGTTTGTTGTTGTCAACGAATGGTAATGGGTACACCAACTACCTTGCCAACCGGACTTTCAAGAGCGGCTCCCATGAATCATTTGCATTTTTATGTGGCACTCCTTCCAACCTTTCTTACACAAACCATGGCTAACCGAATCCTCGGGTGCCTGCCAACAATCACATAGCATGAAGGAGTGCCTTTTTAGTTTAGTTTTATTATGATGATGACACTCCCCCAACCTTTGCTTACACAAGCCATGGCTAACCGAATCCTTCGGGTGCCAGTCCAACAATCACAAACCATGGAGGAGTGTCTATTTAAGTTAATTAATTCGGGACTGGGAATCCCATTGCCGACTCTTTTTGCAAAATTATTGGATAAGCGGATGTGCCACTAGTCCATATGAGAGTCCGTCAAAAGTAAATGACAAGGTTGAAAGCTAAACACCACATACTTCCTCATGAGCTATGAAACATAAACACAAATTAAGAAGCATTTTGAAGGTTTTAAAGGTAGCGCATGAGAATTTACTTGGAATGGTTTGAAATGCCATGCATAGGTATTTATGGTGGACACTCTGGAATAACTTGGTTTTCATGTGTTTGGAGGCACGAGCAGCGTTCCCGCTCGGTACAAGTGAAAGCTAGCAAAAGACTAGGGAGCGACAAATCAAGAGAGCAATAACTCGTCATAATCATGCTTGCGGCAAAATAAATTAAGCTGAGGCATAAAAGTGATACAAGAACTCTGAAGCAATGTAAATCATTGAGGCTTAATTGACTTTTGTTCAGTCATATGCATGCGTGAGCATGTGCCAAATCGATATAAATGAATTATTCAGAGGAGGATACCACAATATCATACCTATCTATGAATAAAACAATGCAAGCAAACATCCATGACATGCTACTCATATTAATAAATTGGAGCTAATCATGAGAGATCATGAACTACAAGACCTTCTTAAATGACATATACCTCACATGAACCAACTAAGCATGCTCACATGGATGAGTATATGTACAAAAATGAAAACAAATAGAGTTCATACCAGCCTCTCACCACAATCAGATTGTCGTAGATCGTCATTATTGCCTTTTCACTTGTGTAGCTTGGATAATATGAAATGAAAACCACGCTCCAGCCACCGAAGACCATTGAACTCATAATGAACTTTACAAACCAAAGAAGAACAGCAAATATTTTTGGTGTTTTCGAATTTGAGAACGAGAACAAAAGGAAACAAACAAACAAAGCAAAATCTTTTTGGGTTTTCTTATAGCAAACTAGCAATAGCAAATAAAGCGAAACAAATGCAAGAAACCAAGATAAACAAATGATGAAGAGAAACAACAGAAATATTTTTGGTCTTTTTGTGTTTTGGGAAAGAAACAAAGCAAGAACAAGAAATAGCAAACTAAAAGAAACACAGAAAAGCGAGATGGCAGAAATCTGCCAAAACCTGACAGCAGATGCAGAAATCGATTTTTACAAAAATCTTACGTTGCTCAGCTCGAAAAGTGTTCAACTAATGAAAGTTAGATAACAACCTGGGGAACCTGCACAAAAATTGGCAGCTCAAAATAACGTTCTGGCTGTGCGCACGAATTTTCTAGTAACAGTCCAGAATCTGTTTTCAGGCAGCACTTCCCCAAATATCATCTCCCTCTCATTAGAAAACCACTCAAAGAGACTAAACAAGTATGTACAAGTATCCAACAACCATAATATGCAAAGAATGAGTGATGCCGGTATACCTCCCCCAAGCTTAGGCTTTTGACTCTTCTTGATCACATTATATCACCCTTCTCTCTTGACCCTTAAAAACTTACGCCACACCAAACTTCTCATAAACTTCATTAGAGGGGTTAGTACTCAAAAACATTAATCCACTTTAGTCCTGTAGTGACACATTGCAAGAACTCAATAAAACATTAGCTACAGCTCTCCACGTCTAGAAAGCCTTGCTTAAAGTCCACAAGAGACAATGCAAAAAACAGAGACAGAATCTGCCAAAACAGAATAGCCAGTAAAGACGAATTTTAAAAAGGTACTTCCGTTGCTCAAATCAGAAAACTCAAAACTAATGAAAGTTGCGTACATATCTGAGGATCATTCATGTAAATTGGCAGATTTTTCTGAGTTACCTACAGAGAATCATACCCAGATTCGTGACAGCAAGAAATCTGTTTCTATGCAGAAATCCAAATCTAGCATCAACCTTCTATTAGAGACTTTACTCGGCACAATAATGCAATAAAGTAAAGATACAAATGTATTGCTACAGTAAGTAAAACAAGTGGAGGAAGAAAGAGATGTTGTTTAACTCCTCTATGCATGTAAAGTGAATTTGTTAACAAGGTTGATCAAGTCTTGCCACCAAATAAATTTTACATAGCATAAGAAGAAATAAATCTCAAATCAATCATGTTACCTTAAATTGTATTGATATGGATCCAATCACAAGAGTTTGATATTCTTCTTTAGGCTCATATATAGGACAATCAATAGTTCCAACCTTGATAGTTCTCACATTAGAAATAGTATTAACTCCGCACGCTTTTTCAATCCTCTTGGGGAAATAGACGGTGTGTTCCTTATCATCAACATTGAAAGTAACCTTTCCTTTATTGCAATCAATAACAGCCCCTGCGGTGTTAAGAAAAGGTCTCCCAAGAATAATAGACATATTATCATCTTCGGGCATTTCCAACACAACAAAATCAGTTAATATCAAGCGAGTTATTAGTAACTTGAACAGGGAACATCCTCACATATACCAACGGGAATAGCGATAGATTTATCAGCCATTTGCAAAGATATATCAGTAGGTATCAACTTATCTAAGTAAAGTCTCTTATAAAGAGAAAAAGGCATAACACTAGCACCGGCTCCCAAGTCACATAGAGCAGTTTTAACATAATTATTCTTAATAGAACAAGGAATAGTAGGTATACCTGGGTCGCCCAACTTCTTTGGAACTTTGCCATTGAAAGAGTAATTAGTAAGCATAGTGGAAATTTCCTCATTGGGGATTTTCCTTTTGTTAGTAACAATATCTTTCATATACTTTGAATAAGGAGGCAATTTAATAGCATCAGTCAAAGGGATTTGCAAGAATAAAGGTTTCATCCACTCACAAAATTTATTATAGTGTTCTTCTTCCTTTGATTTTAGTTTCTTAGCAGGAAAAGGCATTTGCTTTTGCACCCAAGGTTCTCTTTCATTACCATGTTTCTCAGCAATAAAATCTTCTTTAGTATGCTTTTTATTTTTAGCATGCTTTTCAGGTTCTTCTTCAACCTCTTCTTTATCAGGAGTATCATTCTTATCATTATCTTTATCATGTTCATTACCACTTTCAGTTTCAGCATCAGAAATAGAAATACTATTATGATCATTAACAGGTTCAGAGGATTCTACAACATTCTTATGTTTCTTTTTCTTAGATGGAGCTCTAGGTTCAATGCGTTGAGAATCTTGTTCAATTCTTTTGGGATGCCCTTCAGGATATAGAGGATCCTGGGTAGAGACACCACCTCTAGTTATTACTTCATAAGCATGTTTTCTTTAGCATTATTTCCTAACAAGTCATTTTGCACTTTAGTGAGTTGATCAATTTGAGTTTGAACCATATGAAAATGTTTAACAAGCATCTTAACATCATTGGAGGTTCTCTCCACAATATCATGCAATTGACTAATAGCTCGAGAATTTTCCATTAGATGATTCTCTACTCTCATATTAAAATTTTCTTGCTTAACAATATAATTATCAAACTCATCTAAGCATTGCGCGGGAGGTTTTGAATACGGAATATCTTTCCTAGTAAAGCGTTGAAGGGAGTTTACCTCAATCATGGATGAAGAGGATTTATCTCACATATATCTTCTATGGGAGGTAGATTCTTCACATCTTCGATTTAATACCTTTCTCCTTGAGAGACTTCTTGGCTTCCCTCATATCTTCATCATTTAATTTAATTAAACCCCTCTTCTTCAATATTGGCGTTGGAGTTCGTTCGGGCGTAGTCCAATCATCATGATTCCGGCCTATTTTAGCCAATAATTCTTCGACTTACGTCCGGAGTTCTTTTCTGAAAACACAACCAGCACAACTATCCGAGGTATGCCCTAGACTCAATGGTTAGTCCACTATAAAATATATCAAGTAAATCATGCTTTTCCAAATCATGGTCGAGCGAGCTCTAATAAGAGAGCAAAATCTCGCCCAAGCCTCGAGCAATTTCTCTCCATCTCCACGATCAAAATTATAAACTCTCTGCAAAGCGGCATGTTGAGCACTAGCAGGAAAGTATTTCCGGAAGAAAACATTAAGCAATTCTTTTGGACTTTTAATAGAACTAGGTGGCAAACTATTATACCAAGTTTTAGCGTCATCCTTTAATGAGAATGGAAAGATTTTAGCAACAAAGTAAGTACGCATCTTAACATCATCAGAAAACAAGCTACTCGAAGTAGATAACTCAGTCATGTGTTCAACGAGCACTTTCTTTTTCGGTACCACAAAAGGATGTTTTCTCAACAATAGCTATATGAGATAGATCAAGAGAAAAATCATAATCTTTATCCTTAATGTTTATAGGAGATGTGGCAAATTTAGGATCGGGAGACAGTTTATATCTAACGATATGTTCTGCAAGCAACTTTTTAATTTTTCTTGCATCAGTAGTAGCATTGCATTTTTCAATAAAATCATCATTAAGTTCCACATAATCTTCATCAAGATCATCACTAGAGTATTCAAGTTCGGGTGAATTAACGGGTGTAGTAACATCGGGAGTTTCGAGTATTTTCTATTTGTCTAGACCTAGCAATTGTAGCATCTAGAAAAGTTCCCAATGAACCACTATCATCAAGCACGGCGAAGCATCATCAATATTATGAGAGTTTTCAGATTCGGCGAAGTACCGGCATTTGAAGCATGTGGTCGGTGAAACAAGTTTATCAATCACGAGATGGTGAATCAAGAGCAGCGGAGGTACTCGAGTTGTACCTTTTCTTGTAGTGGATGGTAATATGGCGACCTTAGTATCGCGAGGTTTACCCATGATGGAGAATTTGCAGCGAACAATATCAATCCAAGTGAACTTCCAAATAAAGCTATGCTCCCCGGCAACGGCGCCGGAAAATAGTCTTGATGACCCACAAGTATAGGGGATCGCAACGGTCTTCGAGGGAAGTAAAACCCAATTTATTGATTCGACACAAGGGAGACAAAGAATACTTGAAAGCCTTAACGAGCGGAGTTGTCAATTCAGTTGCACTGGAAACGAGACTTGCTCGCAAGAGTTTATCGATAGTAACAGTTTTATAGCGATAGCGATAGTGAAATAACGACGACGAGTAACAAAGATAGCAGTAGTGATTATAGTAAACAGCGGGATTAAAATACTGTAGGCACGGGGACGGATGACGGGCGTTGCATGGATGAGAGAAACTCATGTAACAATCATAGCGAGGGCATTTGCAGATAATAATAAAACGGTGTCCAAGTACTAATCAATCAATAGGCATGTGTTCCAATTATAGTCGTACGTGCTCGCAATGAGAAACTTGCACAACATCTTTTGTCCTACCAGCCGGTGGCAGCCGGGCCTCAAGGGAAACTACTTGGATATTAAGGTACTCCTTTTAATAGAGTACCGGAGCAAAGCATTAACACTCCGTGAACACATGTGATCCTCACATCGCTACCATTCCCTCCGGTTGTCCCGATTTACGTTACTTCGGGGCCATTGGTTCCGGACAGCGACATGTGTATACAACTTGCAGGTAAGACCATAAACAATGAATATCATGATGAAATAATAACATGTTCAGATCCGAGATCATGGCACTCGGGCCCTAGTGACAAGCATTAAGCATAACAAGTTGCAACAATATCATAAAAGTACCAATTACGGACACTAGGCACTATGCCCTAACAATCTTATGCTATTACATGACCAATCTCATCCAATCCCTACCATCCCCTTCGGCCTACGAGCGGGGGAATTACTCACACATGGATGGGGGAAACATGGCTGGTTGATGGAGGGCGTTGGCGGTGATGATGGCGATGATCTCCTCCAATTCCCCGTCCCGGCGGAGTGCCGAACGGAGACCTACGGCTCCCGAGACGGAGTTTCGCGATGTGGCGGCGTTACGGAGGGTTTCGGCGACTTTGACTTCTCCCCGTGCGTTTTTAGGTCGAGGCGAATAAGTAGTCCGAAGGGGGCGTCGGAGGCCGGCCGAGGGGCCACACCATAGGGCCGTGCGGGCCCCCCTAGGCCGCGCCTCCTTGTGGTGTGGGGCCCTCGGGCCTCCACCTGATTTGTCCT
>NC_061514.1:54715071-54733067 GCF_022539505.1 Lolium rigidum | reverse complement strand
GGCGATAACACTTAACGATTCCCGGACGTGTACGGTGAAGTGTCCCGCCGCGGGTATATCGGGGGCTAGACTGTGCCAAAGGGTGCCACACATGGTTTTCCATATGTCCATGGACTAAACAAACCTAAACCTATGTAAAGGTATATTGGTGGAACCTCGCGCGGAGAAATCTAGGGGGTAGACCATCCGGGGCCCACAGACAGCCGTTTTTAGGGGGGAATGACCCCGGAGCACCGAAATGCAACCAAAACTTGCAACTGGACCTAAAACCTACCCTAACAAACCTAAGAGAATGAAAAAGTACATTGTGCACCCTCGCGCGGAGAAATCAACGGGGTAGACCCGCCGTCCCGTTGTTTTGGGGGAAGGAGGGGGACGGCCGCCGGAGCACCGGAACCCTCATATTTGTGGGGGATGAGCATGGAGATTAATTTTGTATTGCACATTGTCTTAAGTAACACTAATAAATAGTCATCAAAAAGTAAAACTAATAAAAAAATAAATATAAGTATTAGATGAAATAAAATAGAAAGAAAAACAAATAAAATGAAGTATGGCGCACGGCAAAGAAGGAGTGCACGGCAAAGGCGTCTTTGCCGTGCATTTTATCTGGCCGCACGGCAAAGGAGGCCCACGGCAATGTCCCGATCCTTTGCCGAGCACGGTTTCTTTGCCGTGCGGCCTCCGTTGGCTTTGCCGTCATGTTTTCTTTGCCGTGCGCGTTTGAGGAACTTTGCCGTGCGAGGGAACGTTGCCGTGCGGCATGGGTGAGGTTGCCGTGCTCTTTATCTTTGCCGTGCGCCGCCCTTTAACTTTGCCGTGCACATATTCTTTGCCGTGCGTGCCTCTTGCGGCGCACGGCAAAGAATTCTTTGCCGTGCGGTGCCTCACGGCAATGATATGCTGCACGGCAGCGCCTGATTTTCCTGTAGTGCTTGCTCTTTGCATTGTCTGCCACTCAGGGCGAGGTCATTGCCGCGTTTATCAATCCGGTGCTGCAGATCATGTCTGATCTTCAAGAGCTTCGTGGGAGTTCTGCTTTGCCTCTATCAATGGAGCATATGGAGGGGGATTCGTCCTCGACCTTGTGCTCACTCAAGTCCTCAGATGTGATTTTCGCGCCCCACCTACCACTGCCGGCTCTTAATCCAGATGATCTCTTTGCAAAAGAACTTTGCGACGTGCTCAGCAGCTTGAAGGCTGCTATTCCTGGATGCGAAAGGGCAATTGCTTGCATCTTAACAGGAACAACAATCAAGTGCAAAAGTAAAAGAGGTGGATGACCGCCCTCGTAGTACCGAGCACCCGGAAAGAGAAGACACTCAAGTGCAAAGGCAAGAAAAGTGGCGCCATAGGAAAGGCGCTCGAGGCCGCTCGATGAATGATCTTTGTTTCTCGCCCTGTCCTCTTGGTTTGGGTATGGTGTCTGCTCCTCCTCGTGTCGCAGCGTCTTTGCTTCGGCATTGGTTGAAGGTAGTCTTGTTTCGGTTTAGTGGTGTTTCGAGTTTGGCTTGGTTGTTTCTCAGGTCTTGAGTGGGCTTGCCTCTGTGTGATAGTGGGCATCGCCATGTGATGGCTTTTGTTGTATGGTTTTCGTCTGGTTTTCCGTACATTAACCGAACACCTTCTTCTTAATCAATGGATAAGGCAAAGCTTTTGCCTTCTTTTTGAAAAAAATGACCGCTGGGTCATAACGTTTTCTTCCTGTACACGTTTGTGATGCATTTTGCTGTACACGTCTGTGATGCATTATTTTTTCCTGCGGGATTCTGCATCAAGGAAGGTTTACGAGCCCGTCAGGCATGAAAAACCAAATCGTGATCACGAGTTGGTGTGCTTTTGGTAAATTGGGCGGAAGAGAGGCAAATGACACGGCCATCTTAACACTATTAGGAAAATAGCTACCGTTGGCGTACTTGTTTTGGCCATATGTGGCGCACCACCAATGCATCACTACTTTTTTTAAAAAGAAATTTGTTCGTTTTTTCTTGTTTTTATTTTTTGAATTATTTCTTCTCCAACCCTAGCCAGTGGCCACAAAGGAGAGATGGATCAGCGGCCAGAGAGGAGGGAGGGGCCGGTGGTCGGGAGTCGAGGATGTAGGAGAGGAGGGAGGAGGAGAAAAGGTTGGAGAGAAGGGAAGACGCCGGAGAGGAGGAAGGAGAGGAGGTAGGGCACCGAAGAGAATGTAGAAGGAGGAGATGAGGGGATGCACCGAAGAGGAGCGTAGACGAAGGAGGGTGAGAGGAGGGATATCAATGGCTGCCAAAGACGAGGGAGGAGAGGAGGCAGGGCACCGAATACGAGGGAGGAGGGGTGCCGAAGACGAGGGAGGATCCGGAGAGGAGAGTAGCTTCATGTGAGAGAGAAGGGGACGAAGAATACATGTGGATAAAATGTGTGGATGAAGGAAAGTGTGGTGGTCCACCATTTCAAAACTACTAGTGGCACACCACAACTTGGTGAGTCTTGTCCATTTTAAAAAAATTGCAATAAAATCTAAAACGTGACAAAACTTTACCTTTTATTTTTATTTTTTAGGAATTCAAAAAATCGGTGAACATTCATAGATCATTAAATTCGGATGTAACTTTTTATGTAGTTTCGTTCTCATATTGAAATTTTTTCATCCGACGTCATATGCAAAATCTAGAGCTATTTTCTATAGATTCTTTATCATATAAAATATTTTTGCAAAATATATCAAAATTCATTTTGTTATTTTTACTAATAACTAGATTACATCTAAAATGATTTTAGATAACAAGTAGATGTACTCGTATATAAATGTCAATGAACACAAAAGTCATGTGCGGCCGTGAGATGAAATTACTCCTCGAAACAAAATTCAAACAGACAAACAAATGTAATTTTTTTTGACTAAATTCAGCTAAAAAAAGTTTCAAAAGGAACAAGAAATTGCTATTTAAATACTAGACAAAACTAAAACCCTTCGTAAACAGACCCACCATTTTGTAGATCGAAAAGAATTGAAGATTGGGAAAAATTAAAATAATGTGGATTAATGACAAGGTTACCCCTTGTATGTCTTCAGCCACGACCCACTTCGCGCTCGCCAGAGTTGACCATGGAGAAACGATCGATTATGTTGTTTTTTGGGCCAACTTTTGCCTGCATTTGAGCTGTTTCTAGAAGCATGTCAGGGTGCCACGATTTTTTTTCGTTTAGTGAACATCCATTTTTTGACCAAGTAATGTAGAAAAGAGCTTCATGGGCAATCAATCACGTCCTAGATCCATGATGCTTTTTACACAGTTGCTGAAACGTTTGTGGTGCCTCCGAGAACTTTCCATAGGGGGTTGTAAGAGAACCCACATGTAATAGGTAGTATTACATATTTTATACATACAAAAAAGGGACAGAGATTTGGTGCCCCTGGCTTCTACTATTTTAAAAAAATCATATTTATGTATTTCAAAAAATTAGAAAAACATTATGGTGAATCGTCCCATAAACGTGCAAAATTTTAATTTCAGATACAAAAAATTCTATACTAGACAAAAATAACAAACGTGTGAATCTAGGTATGCATATTTCAAATCTCTAAATTTCAACAAATTTTATCTTTTTCATGTAGTCTACAATATAAAGAATTTTATATTAAAATATTACACGTTTGTAAGTTACGTCATTTATTATGTCTAGATCTATTTTTTTAGATTTTTTTAAAGCAAATATGTATGATTTTCAAAAAAATTAAACCACAGTGCAAAGACACTTTTCGCAAAAGAAGCTAAAATAATACTAAAGATAAGAGAGATGATAGTGGTATCATAGATAGATCCAAAACCAACCTAAGATTGAGTGGCTAGAAAGTGGTTGTACACCTAACCCACCAAAATTTAAATCCCAGATTTAATATATGTATGTCTCATAAAGGCGGAATATTCTTTTAGTGTGAGACAACATTCTCGTGAAACGCTTGTGTTGACTTCGTCAATATCAACATCCAATTCGTCGGCTTAATCTTCCGAATATGCTGCTCGTAGAGTTAGGATATGCGTATGTACGTTCATGTATGCGTGTGTATATGCGTGTATATGAGCATCTGCGTTTATACAGTGTTTAAAAAAATTATAGATAGATCATGTATCATAGCATGGTATTAGAAAGTTTAATGTCAAATATAGGTCATATACATGGATTTTTATTAAGATTCTACAAATTAATAATAAATATAATAATATATGATACAACTATATAATACCATACACTAATATTATATACATAATACAACTCTACGACATTAGCCACTGTGACTAGTCGAAAGCTTACCGTTCAGCATGAGAACCACATGTCGTGGTTCCCCTACTTGTCGACCCTGCGCGTGTGCTTGCGGCTAGACGATCGTCTGCCTTTCCCTCTGTCAGGACTTTCCTGAATTTTCTTGCTGCAGACAAGTACGTACGTGAACGTGTCCATACGTAATGGACGATTAGTCAGGGACGATTACGTACAGTACTACCACCTGACAACGAACGAATGGTACACACATGGACGGGATGCAAGTTTACCGCTTACCGGACAGTGGCCGAGAAGATCCAGTAGATGGCGAACATCGGTAGCACGGACAAGGTGGACGCCTGCAAAAGAAGGAGCAGCAAGCAAACCGGGTGAGTTCCGCAGGCCTGGTGAATTTTTGAGGTGTGTTCATTCCTTGCGGAACATCAGATTTTACCATCCACCATGCCAGTCTACGAGCTGAATGTGGATTCAGCAGCTCGTTGCCCTCCAGGAAGCGACCGATTCCTGTCTGAACCTGCATATTGCACCAGTCATTTTGTTTTCTTTTCACGAGACAGATATGAATTGTACAGTATGGTCGTTTTCAGTGATAAGTTCTGAGACATATGAACAAAGAGGGCCTTAAGATACGAAAAGTTAGCATATACTCTGTGTGAAGGCTGCACCTGACGATGGTACATGCTCGTCGGCGCGAGAAGCCCTGTCCAGGCAGACATGACAGGTTTCGTATAAGGTCCAAGAACCACACGCGCTCTTGAGAGATGAGGTTCAGACGCTGCGGCAATCCGAGAAATGTATGGCTCGGAGAACTTCTTGGATGCCTGATGAAAACCGTTCATGCTCAGAATTAGAGCTGGGTGGGTCAACCATATGTGCAAAGTTGCAATGTGATGAAAAAGGCTGCTAGCCTAATATTAAGATGCATGCAGCATCATCACCTGCCAGTAGTGATCTGCGAGCTCCCGCGTCTTCACCATACATGGTTGCATGGCATCTCTGCAGGCTCTATAGGCAGCACTGTTTTTCAGCGAGTCGAAATGAGCTTTGGCAACCGGCAGCAATTTCTTCAAGACGCAAAAAAAGATTGTGCGTCAGAATGTCCACACAGAAATAGAAGAGAACCAAGTGTTGGGATTAGTCAAATAGTAACCTACATCTTTTGTTGCCTGCAAGTGTGGTTCCATTAATCTTTGTCCATGTGCCAACGTCTCAGCGACCTGTCCACTCGACACTGTGAGCCACTAAGCGCAATGACACATACTATTAGCAAACTAGGAGAAGCCCTAACACTACAGGAATATATTTGCTAAAATTCAATGCGAAACAAAAACCTTGTGCGTCAGAGCATCAAACACAGGTTTCCCGTGGAGATGCCATTTGGCAGATGCTAGCTCCTGCAAGTGCATGACATAAGGCCAAAATAAGGTTGAAAGCTACATCAATTCCCTGAGCACTCCCACACATACCTGACAATGTACAGAGCGGGATGCGAACCAATACGGTAGCCACATGCCACGGACCTGAAAAACAAATCATGCCGCTGCATTAGCATCTCTGAAGATCATTATAGGCAAGAGGCTCCTGCGTTGTAAGCTACCAAACATACACAACACATATGGGAATGGGAGTCACGGTACCATTGCCAACTCTTCAGCCGTTAGTTTTGCTTTTGTTTCCAGTTCAGGGAGTTTTTCCTGACCAAAGCACATGAACCACGGATTAGCACATTACATCAGAAAGGGTTGTTTACAGCAATCTTCCTTGTGTACTAACCTCTGAGTGCTGCTGAAGATCACGTTCTAGCTCCTCAATTCTCTTCCTCTGCTCGATGTTGATCTTCTCGACCTGAAGACGATGCGAATGACAATCAGAAATCTGTGAACAGCCCGGCACCATGACCTGTCACTTGTTCCAGCACAGGACAAATGTTTATCTGCTTGTACTTACGCGCTCCAACTTCTGAACAAGTTCAAGCAGGCGTCCCTCCGCTTCCCTAGCCCGGGCTTCCAATAATTCCCCTTTCTTAACCTGGTCTTCCAAATCATTTCCCAGCCTCCCAATCTGTTTTTATTTCTATATTTTTTCAGTTCTGTTTCCATATTTGGGATATCACCATAACATTTGGTAGCTGGAGGCTGAAATTGTCCCTGTATACTGTATAGTTTACCTGTCTCTCGAGCAGCGCACTGTTTGTGCTGGCCTGCTGCACCACGGGTTCATCATCAGCCACATTCCTCACCTGATCACATCAAGAGCTCAATAATGTGTTGGACGGTGATCTTCTGATCATAATAACAAATGATGGGCAGAACAAAAGGGCAATCAGGTTGTCTACCTGCAGAGCCTCTAGCCCACTGACCAGCGCCGCGATCTGCGCCGTCTTCTCCCTGACGACGTCCTCCAGCTGCGAGGTCTCGTCCTTGGTCCAGCTGACCTCGTCCTCTACCACCCAATCAAACTCAGTTTTACATACTGTGGCTGCTGAACGAAGAACATGTAACTCATCTAGTACGTACCTAGCGCCGCCACCTTGGACCTGAGCCTCTGGATCTCATGCTCCTGCGAGACAGCCGAGGCCGGGTCGCATTGGATGACCCGAACAGAGCACGAGAAGAGAAGGATCGCGGCGGCGATCAGAGCTCCGTGACCTCCTCCCATGGCTCCCGCTATGGCGTTCCCTCTTCGATCTCCACAATTCTTCAGGCTCCTTCGATCATCTGCGATGATTGCACTCTTTGCTTTGCTCTTGCCCACCGAGGAAAAGTTTTAGCGGGAGCGCCCACGCGTCAGCACGTCAGTACGTCACCGCTGTTCTTTAATTCGCATGTGGGGGCTTCCGTTATAGCGTAATTGATCTGGAGTTCGCGTGTGGTTTCTTTCTCCTCGGGAGTTCATGCGTGTGATCCGGGAAGGACAGAAGCGCAAATAGTTAGATGGCAGGGGTGAGTTCGATCTTAGTCCGCGTTTCGCTCTCATGTGCGTGGCGGGGCGGTACACGTGGCGAGGTTGCCGCGTACACGTGGCCTGCGCGGCGCTGGGAGCCGAGGACACGTCGGGGGTGGACGCCGTCGTAGAGCTTCATCGTGTACGAGGTCCGGCACCAGGCTCTGTGCACTAGCGAACGCTAGGAGCCATGCAGCGTTTGTCGGTGTGTCAGAGAAATTTCTGGAATGCCAGGTTGATATCTACCCGGTAGATTTCTTTAGAAACTGCTGCAGTGGTGGAGCTTGAAAAAATTTGTTGGACGGGCCAGGCTAGAAAAACTCAAGAAAGGGTAAAGCATCATTCGCTGCCACTGAACTGTCTTCAATTTCTGTTATTTAGTCTTTTTTTTTTGCTTCAATACAAAATCTATTCTTCTTTCAGGTAAATTTTTTTTATTCTTCTTTGAGTGGCCTTTCCCATTGCTGTTAGCTGTTCCAAGTTATAAAACTGAAGAACAAATGTCCAGCTTAGTGAACAACAAATGCTATAAATTGCTACTTCATGAACAATGAATAGCTAAAGATTTGGAAAAAATAAATAAGATTAACTAGTAACTTATGCAGGGAATTGTATAAGAAAGGGGATCTATTTGGTAAGGTCTAGTCGCACTTTGCAGGCAGCAAAACCGTTGCGACCCTGAAGTGCGACCATGACGGGTTGGCTGCGGCGACCACCCCCCCCCCCTCCACCCCAGCCGACTACCGGCTGTCAGCGGTGGCGCGAAGCGCTGATGTGTCTCCGATGCTCCACCACTCCCCCCTAATATTCCCTCTATTCTGTCCAATTGAAAAAACCCAGTGATGAGCTTCCATGGAAATGTTTCTGTCCAGAGAACGAGAGTATAGACACACAGGACTGCAAGGATTGTTGATTAGAAGGAAGAGAAGCAACCTGTGTTGGTGGGCTGGACCTAAGATGCATAAGGGTTGGAATTTTTTGGGCAGAAAAGCTGGGCGGGTTGGGGCCCAGTTTAGCCCCAAAGGAGCTCCGCCAGTGAACTGCTGCATGAGTTTCGATATACTCGGTGGATCTTCACTCTCTTTCTCTTTTAACTCTAGCCTATTTTAGATATTAAATGCGGTTCGTTTTAATCTGTTTGGATTGGATCGTGGGCAAAAATCCTTTAAAGCGTTTGGGCTGAGACAGACTCCTAACATATTTTGACTTGCCATGGTCAATGAATTATGTTCCCCTCATTTTTCCTTATCTCAACAAATAAGCTACTTCCTCTGGTTAATATAAGTTTCATAATTGTAGTTTTAAAAAGTACTCCCTCCGTTTTATAATATAAGCCATATAGCTTTTGGCACAGAAATTAAATAACGCATATTGAGAGAAAATTAAACCAAATTTGGACAGGATTACCATTAGGTAATTAGCGTGAGAAAATAGAGGACTTCCCATAAGATAAGAAAGGTAAACAAATCTCTAAAAGAAATATCTAGGCAAGTGGTGAAACGCAATACACTTTATATTCTGGAATTTTTCTCAAAAAACTACATGGCTTACATCTAGAAAATGGGAGAGTAATATATAAATGAAAAAGGCCAAAAAATTGAATATAGTGCTAATAAATAACTAGTAATTAACAATTAGGAATTCACATAGTTCATATGCGGTAGTACCGAATCAAAGTGTAAAAGAATGCAAGTTTCATGCAAAATGGACAAACTACGATAGATATGTACAAACGCATCGCGTTGGCGGATGATGGCTTGCTTCTTGTCGAACCAATCTTTTTGTTCTAGATCCATGAGGCTGAAGTCGGCAAACATGATCATGTTCTCCTCGACGAGCAATTTGGCCTCGACCTCAATGGCCTGGATTTTCATATAGCTCTCTTTGTGAGGTCGATGAAGCTAGCACATGCGGTGTCTTTCTCTCGGCATCGCTTCTCATCCCTCTTGGCAAGTGCCTCCCCCTTATTGGTTATCAACCCCTTCAAGTTCTCGCTCAATGCAAGTGGGAAAGCATCAAGCTTGAGATTGCCTTGGTGGCCTTGTGCCCCCTTCCCGAGAAGGAATGACACCATTTCTTGGGCCTTCCTCTTTGAGATCAATGATCAACGATACATTGTTCCGTCATTTTTAGACTCCTTTGATATGTCGTAAAGCCTAGTCTACACTTGAGAATGTCCTTGGGCTCCCTCCAACAATGAATCAACGTGTAGGACTTGTTTTGACGAGCAGTCTTGAAGTACTCCAAAGTAAGGGGCACTACCACATATGCAAAACATTAGAGGTACCCACGTAAACAATTGTACATTGTCACATTAAAAAAGGTTGAGGTCTTACAACATTCGCATCGCCAAGGCCGCTCACGGAGCGTAGAAGGACATGGTCAATCGCACCGTAAATTTTGTTGGTCTCAAGTTAGATCAACCCCTATCTCTTTTGAATTGACACTTGGTTGCGATCACTATCATTTTGAAAGGATCTAGTTGCCTCCGTGATACGCGTACAACACGCGTCCGTTGGGAACCCCAAGAGGAAGGTGTGATGCGTACAGCGGCAAGTTTTCCCTCAGTAAGAAACCAAGGTTTATCGAACCAGTAGGAGCCAAGAAGCACGTTGAAGGTTGATGGCGGCGGGATGTAGTGCGGCGCAACACCGGGGATTCCGACGCCAACGTGGAACTCGCACAACACAACCAAAGTACTTTGCCCCAACGAAACGAGTGAGGTTGTCAATCTCACCGGCTTGTCTGTAACAAAGGATTAGATGTATAGTGTGGATGATGATTATTTGCGAGAAAACGGTAGAACAAGTATTGCGATAGATTGTATTCAATGTAAAAGAATGGACCGGGGTCCACAGTTCACTAGAGGTGTCTCTCCCATAAGATAAATAGCATGTTGGGTGAATAAATTACAGTCGGGCAATTGACAAATAGAGAGGGCATGACAATGCACATACATGATATGATGAGTATTGTGAGATTTAATTGGGCATTACGACAAAGTACATAGACCGCTATCCAGCATGCATCTATGCCTAAAAAGTCCACCTTCGAGGTTATCATCCGAACCCCTTCCGGTATTAAGTTGCAAACAACGAGACAATTGCATTAAGTATGGTACGTAATGTAATCAATAACTACATCCTCGGACATAGCATCAATGTTTTATCCCTAGTGGCAACATCACATCCACAACCTTAGAACTTTCACGTCCATTGTCCCGGATTTAATGGAGGCATGAACCCACTATCGAGCATAAATACTCCCTCTTGGAGTTAAGAGTAAAAACTTGGCCAGAGCCTCTACTAATAACGGAGAGCATGCAAGATCATAAACAACACATAGGTAATAGATTGATAATCAACATAACATAGTATTCTCTATCCATCGGATCCCGACAAACACAACATATAGAATTACGGATAGATGATCTTGATCATGTTAGGCAGCTCACAAGATCCGACAATGAAGCACATGAGGAGAAGACGACCATCTAGCTACTGCTATGGACCCATAGTCCAGGGGTGAACTACTCACTCATCAATCCGGAGGCGACCATGGCGGTGAAGAGTCCTCCGGGAGATGATTCCCCTCTCCGGCAGGGTGCCGGAGGC
The DNA here is from genome assembly GCF_022539505.1 of Lolium rigidum. Lineage (NCBI taxonomy): Eukaryota > Viridiplantae > Streptophyta > Magnoliopsida > Poales > Poaceae > Lolium > Lolium rigidum. Next base: position 54,722,244 of record NC_061514.1, on the reverse strand, counting down.
GATCTCCTGAATCCCCCGAGATGGGATTGGCGGCGGCGGCGTCTCAGTAAGGTTTTCCGTATCGTGGCTCTCGGTGCGCGACCTTCCAATAATCATGAAACATGCAAAATAGATGAAATAACATAAGTATCATCTCCAAATATGAAATATATCAATGAATAACGACAAATTATGATATAAAATAGTGATGCAAATTGGACGTATCAACTCCCCCAAGCTTAGACTTCACTTGTCCCCAAGCGAACCGAACTCGGTAAACAAGACCACATGTTTATGGAGTGAAGAGTCGATAAATCAAATACGGACAAGAAGCATCATATTCATTCACACAAGACATTCTAGTAAACAACTTCCTCATATAACTCAACTTGAAACAAGTATAAGGTAATCACAAATAAAGGTGCATAAGAAATCATAATTGGTGATGGCAAACTTTGTTCTTGGTCAGAGAACAGTTAACAGATTATACTTATCTGTTGAGCAGCGCTCTCACGTTAAAGTTTATATGGCTCATCTCGCATACTCAATCATAATGATCATTAATAACTTTCAAAGCTATGTTTATTCAGATAAAACTTGTACTAAACAAGGAAGAGTAAAAGACATGATGAAGCAAATCACAATATAATAGTTTGATCACAACAACTCAAATGCTTGCTTGAGATGGAGGGAAATAGGTTTACTGACTCAACATAAAGTAAAAGACAGGCCCTTCGTAGAGGGAAGCAGGGATTAAATCATGTGCTAGAGCTTTTTTAGTTTTGAAATCATATAAAGAGAATAAAAGTAATATTTTGAGAGGTGTTTGTTGTTGTCTACGACTGGTAGCGGGTACTCTAACCCCCTTGACAAACAGACCTCCAAAGAGCGGCTCCCATGAAGGACGTTACCTCTACCAGCAAGGTAGATCATCCCTCTTCTCTTTTGTTTACACATGTACTTTAGTTTATTTAAGGATGACACTCCCCCAACCTTTGCTTACACAAGCCATGGCTAACCGAATCCTCGGGTGCCTTCCAACAATCTCATACCATGGAGGAGTGTCTATTGCAAAATTAAGTTGCTTATTGATGAATCGAGCAAAACATGTGAAGAGAATTATTAATGAAAGTTGATTAATTGGGGCTGGGAACCCCGTTGCCGGCTCTTTTTGCAGAATTATAGGATAAGCGGATGAAGCCACTAGTCCATTAGTGGAAGCTGCCTAACAAGACCGAAAGATAAAACACCACATACTTCCTCATGAGCTATAAAACATTGACACAAATAAGAAGTAATAAATTTTGAATTGTTTAAAGGTAGCACATGAAGTATTTACTTGGAATGGCAGGAAATACCATGTAGTAGGTAGATATGGTGGACAGAAATTGCATAGGTTTGGGTTGAGGTTTGGATGCACGAGAAGCATTCCCTCTTGATGTCTACGGGTGCTTCTATTCTTGTAGACAGTGTTGGGCCTCCAAGAGCAGAGGTTTGTAGAACAGCAACAAGTTTCCCTTAAGTGGATCACCCAAGGTTTATCGAACTCAGGGAGGAAGAGGTCAAAGATATCCCTCTCATGCAACTCTGCAACCACAAAGCAAGAAGTCTCTTGTGTCCCCAACACACCTAATAGGTGCACTAGTTCGGCGAAGAGATAGTGAAATACAGGTGGTATGAATAAATATAAGCAGTAGTAACGGCGCCGGAAAAGTGCTTGCTGGCGTGTGGTTGATGGTGGTAATATTGCAGGAAGTACGGATGCAATAAAACGATGAAACAAGCAGCGATAGCGATATTTAGGAACAAGGCCTAGGGATCATACTTTCACTAGTGGACACTCTCAACTTTGATCACATAACAGAATAAATAAATAGATGCTAGACTCTACACTCTCTTGTTGGATGATGAACACCACTAAGCGTGTAGGATTACACGAACCCTCAATGCCGGAGTTAACAAGCTCCACAATATTCGATGTTCATGTTTAAATAACCTTAGAGTGCATGACAGATCAACATAACCAAACCAAGTACTAACATAGCATGCACACTGTCACCTTCACACTACGAAAGGAGGCACAGATCACATCAATACCATCATAGGAATAGTTAACTTCATAATCTACAAGAGATCACAATCATAGCCTACACCAAGTACTACACGATGCACACACTGTCACCATTACACCGTGCAGGAGGAATAAACTACTTTAATAACATCACTAGAGTAGCACACAGATAAATTGTGATACAAAACACATTGCAATCATAAAGGGATATAAATAAGCACTTCACTATGCCATTCATAACGATGAATAAGTATTACGTGAAATATAGCCTAAGAGACCCACACGGTGCACACACTGTCACCTTTACACACGTGGGACAAGGAGTCTCCGGAGATCACATAAGTAAAATCCACTTGACTAGCACAATGACATCTAGATTACAAGCATCATCATGTGAATCTCAATCATGTAAGGCAGCTCATGAGATTATTGTATTGAAGTACATAGGAGAGAGATGAACCACATAGCTACCGGTACAGCCCCGAGCCTCGATGGAGAACTACTCCCTCCTCATGGGAGACAACAGCGTTGATGGAGATGGCGGTGGTGTCGATGGAGGAGCCTTCCGGGGGCACTTCCCCGTCCCGGTGGCGTGCCGGAACGAGACTCCTGTCCCCCGGATCTTGGCTTCGCGATGGCGGCGGCTCTGGAAGGTTTTCTCTGGTTTTGTCGAACGTGTCGAGGTTTTTAGGTCAGGGACCTTTATATAGGCGAAGAGGCGGAGTCGGAGGGTCGACGAGGCGACGACACACTAGGGGGGCGCGCCTGAAGGAGATATGCCCTAGAGGCAATAATAAAGTGGTTATTATTTATATCTTTATGTTTATGATAAATGTTTATATATCATGCTATAATTGTATTAACCGAAACATTAGTACATGTGTGATATGTAGACAACAAGAAGTCCCTAGTATGCCTCTTAAACTAGCTTGTTGATTAATGGATGATTAGTTTCATAATCATGAACATTGGATGTTATTAATAACAAGGTTATATCATTATATGAATGATGTAATGGACACACCCAATTAAGCGTAGCATAAGATCTCGTCATTAAGTTATTTGCTATAAGCTTTCGATACATAGTTACCTAGTCCTTATGACCATGAGATCATGTAAATCACTTATACCGGAAAGGTACTTTGATTACATCAAACGCCACTCGCGTAAATGGGTGGCTATAAAGGTGGGATTAAGTATCCGGAAAGTATGAGTTGAGGCATATGGATCAACGATGGGATTTGTCCATCCCGATGACGGATAGATATACTCTGGGCCCTCTCGGTGGAATGTCGTCTAATGTCTTGCAAGCATATGAATGAGTTCATAAGAGACCACATACCACGGTACGAGTAAAGAGTACTTGTCAGGAGACGAGGTTGAACAAGGTATAGAGTGATACCGAAGATCAAACCTCGGACAAGTAAAATATCGCGTGACAAAGGGAATTGGTATCGTATGTGAATGGTTCATTCGATCACTAAAGTCATCGTTGAATATGTGGGAGCCATTATGGATCTCCGGATCCCGCTATTGGTTATTGGTCGGAGTGAGTACTCAACCATGTCCGCATAGTTCGCGAACCGTAGGGTGACACACTTAAAGTTGGATGTTGAAATGGTAGAACTTGAATATGGAATGGAGTTCGAATATTTGTTCGGAGTCCCGGATGAGATCATGGACATCACGAGGAGTTCCGGAATGGTCCGGAGAATAAGATTCATATATAGGAAGTCATATTCCAAGTTTGGAAATGATCCGGTGCATTTATGGCAGGTTCTAGAAGGTTCTAGAAAAGTCCGGAAAAATGGCACTATGGAAGGTGGAGTCCCGGAGGGACTCCACTAGCATGGCCGGCCAAACCCTAAAGGGGAGGAGTCCAAGGTGGACTCCACCTTGGTGGCCGGCCAGCCCCACCTCAAGGAAAGGTGGGAGTCCCACCTTGAGTAGGACTCCCTCCTTGAGTAGGTTTCCCACTTTTGGGAGGTTTTGTTGTTGGGGTCTTATTCGAAGACTTGGACTACAACTCTTGGGGCTTCCACCTATATAATGAGGGACAAGGGGAGGGTGGCCGGACACTCTTGCCTCCAACCTTGGCTGCCCCCTTTGTGGCCGGCGCCCAAGGCACCCCTCTCCCCAAACCCTAGCACCCCTCCTCCACTACTTCTCCCGCATATGCTTAGCGAAGCTCCGCCGGAGATCTCCATCGACACCGACACCACGCCGTCGTCGCTGCCGGATTCAAGAGGAGCTACTACTTCCGCTGCCCGCCGGAACGGGGAGGTGGACGTCGTCTTCATCAACAACCGAACGTGTGACCGAGTACGGAGGTGCTGCCCGTTCGTGGCGCCGGAACCGATCGTGATCAAGATCTTCTACGCGCTTTTGCAAGCGGCAAGTGAACGTCTACCGCAGCAACAAGAGCCTCATCTTGTAGGCTTTGGAATCTCTTCAAGGGTGAGACTCGATACCCCCTCGTTGCTACCGTCTTCTAGATTGCATCTTGGCTTGGATTGCGTGTTCGCGGTAGGAAATTTTTTGTTTTCTATGCAACGTTATCCTACGAGTGGTATCGGAGCCGTGTCTATGCATAGATGGTTGCACGAGTAGAACACAATGGTTTTGTGGGCGTTGATGCTCTTGTTATCTTTAGTTTGAGTACTTTGCATCTTTGTGGCATAGTGGGATGAAGCGGCCCGTACTAACTTTACATGACCGCGTTCATGAGACTTGTTCCTCGTTCGACATGCAACTTGTATTGCATAAGAGGCTTAGCGGGTGTCTGTCTCTCCTACTATAGTAAAGATTCAATTTACTCTTCTATTGACAACATTAGTATCAACGTTGTGGTTCATGTTCGTAGGTAGATTAGATCTATATAGAAAACCCTAAACCACGTAAAATATGCAAACCAAATTAGAGAGCGTCTAACTTGTTTTTGCAGGGTTTGGTGATGTGATATGGCCATAATGTGATGATGAATATGTATGAGATGATCATTATTGTATTGTGGCAACCGGCAGGAGCCTTATGGTTGTCTTTAAATTTCATGTTGAGTAGTATTTCAAAGTGGTTGTAATAGTTGCTACATGAGGTGAATAACCATGAAGACGGCGCCATGAACCTTGACGCTACGCCGACGATGATGGAGATCATGCCCGTTTATGATGGAGATCATGTCCGTGCTTTGGAGATGAAGATCGAAGGCGCAAAGACTAAAGGGCCATATCATATCACATATGAATTGCATGTGATGTTAATCCTTTATGCATCTTATTTTGCTTAGATCGCGACGGTAGCATTATAAGATGATCCCTCACATTAATATCAAGATAATAAAGTGTTCTTCCCTCGTATGCACCGTTGCATTGTTCGACGTTTTGAAGCATCTCGTGATGATCGGGTGTGATAAACTCGACATACAACGGGTGTAAGCCATGTTGCACACGCGGAATACTTGGGTTTGCTTGACGAGCCTAGCATGTACGAGACATGGCCTCGGGACAATGGAAACCGAAAGGTTGAACACGAGTCATATGGATGATATGATCAACATGTTGATGTTCACCATTGAAACTACATCATCTCACGTGATGATCGGTTTTGGTGTAGTGGATTTGGATCGTGTACCACTTTACAACTATGAGGGATGTTGTATTAAGTGGGAGTTCATTAGTAATTAGATTAAAACATGAACTAATTATCATAAACATAGTCTGAGTAGTATTTTGAATTAATTTTGTAGTATTGGCATCCGTTTACTACTATGCGCTAGTCTTATAATTGAGATAGAAATACTCGTTAAAATCTGACTAGAAACTTTACGGATTAGTACCGTATTGTTAATGAATCAAGAAATGATTAAGTCCTATTGCAAACATTTAGTGAAACTCACTTTGTTGATTCAGAGAGCTATGGTTTCAATTAGTACCTAAAGTTATCTTGTCTCCGTGAAACTTGAAGTTCAAATCTGTTTGAAAAGTAAGGAGCTGAAAATTTAGTTTTCAGAAATAATCAAGGTACGAGATATATGTGATATCTAAGACCTTATTGCAAGATGATAGAATATAAATTTGGTGAGACTACATAAACTCATAAGTTTTATGGGAATGTACGAAGGTTGAAGACACAAGGCGTCCCAATCCTCCAACTATTGGGGCACTAACAATATTCGCATATCCATGAAGTGATTATCCTTAGTATGCACCGTTGCTAAGACTCGTCGTTTCGAAGCATCACGTGATGATCGGGTGTTATAGATTCTACGTGTGCTTCCAACGGGTACAAGCCAGTTTTGCATATGCGAATACTAAGGTTTAAACTTTATGAGCCTAGCATGTACAGACATGGTCTCAGAAAGTTATCATGAATTGATGGATAAAATTATGAGTGAAATTGTTCATCGTATTACAAATTTACTAATAGTGAAATCTGAAACACTTGATGATCAACTTCAAAGTAAGAACCTCAAGGTTATTGGTATTTGACCAACAAACCTAGAAGTTATTGATGTTGAAATGTTTTTCTGAATAATGAGGAAAGCTAAAAGAGAAACTGCAAAAGATATTTTGGCAAAAGAAAAGAAAAGACTAGAAAGTCTAGCTCAGGTGTATATAAATGATATACATGTTATGGTTGTATTCCTAGTTAAGTCACACAATGAAATTCTTGGGTATTAATACCATATTGGTTGGTATGAAGTGTCATACAAAACAACGCAATACAAGAATACAATGGCCTAAGTGACTCGACAAGGAATATGATAGGAATGCACATCCGGAACAAAATAAAGTGTTATTATGTTCGTCGTTGGTATTCTATCTACCCCTTAGAATTTATAATAAAGAACTTAATAATTGTTATTTTGCTCCGGTCAAATGAAAACAATGAGTTGTTCAAATTATGACATTACTCCATGTATGATGGATAAGTTATTATAAATCTTAATGGTGAAACACACATACATAACAATGACGCTAAAAATGCCATAAGGCAAATGATTTGAATTCCACTTATTTGTGGAACCGCAATTTAGGTCATGTTAGAAAGGATCGCATGAAGGAACTCCATGCAAATGGATTTTTGGAGTCATTCGATTTGTTGAATCGTTTGGCACTTGCAAA
>NC_061514.1:54617146-54714971 GCF_022539505.1 Lolium rigidum | reverse complement strand
CATAGCATCAATGTTTTATCCCTAGTGGCAACGAGCACATCCACAACCTTAGAACTTTACGTCACTGTCCTGCATTTAATGGAGGCATGAACCCACTATCGAGCATAAATACTCCCTCTTGGAGTTAAGAGTAAAAACTTGGCTAGAGCCTCTACTAATAACGGAGAGCATGCAAGATCATAAACAACACACGAGTAATAGATTGATAATCAACATAACATAGTATTCTCTATCCATCGGATCCAGACAAACACAACATATAGAATTACAGATAGATGATCTTGATCATGTTAGGCAGCTCACAAGATCCGACAATGAAGCACATAAGGAGAAGACGACCATCTAGCTACTGCTATGGTCCCATAGTCCAGGGGTGAACTACTCACTCATCACTCCGGAGGCGACCATGGCGGTGAAGAGTCCTCCGGGAGATGATTCCCCTCTCCGGCAGGGTGCCGGAGGCGATCTCCTGAATCCCCGAGATGGGATTGGCGGCGGCGGCGTCTCCGGAAGGTTTTACGTATCGTGGCTCTCGGTGCGGGGGTTTCGCGACGAAGACTATATGTAGGCGGAACGGCCGGTACAGGGGCGTCACGAGGGGCCCACACACCGGGGCCGCGCGGCCGGGGCCCGAGCCGCGCCGCCCTGTTGTGTCGCCACCTCGTGGCCCCACTTCGTAAGTCCTCCGGTCTTCTGGAAGCTTCGTGCAAAAATAGGACCCTGGGCGTTGATTTCGTCCAATTCGAGAATATTTCCTTACTAGGATTTACGAAACCAAAAACAGCGAGAAAACAACAAGCTGGCTCTTCGGCATCTCGTTAATAGGTTAGTGCCGGAAAATGCATAAATATGACATAAAGTATGCACAAAACATGTAGATATCATCAATAATGTGGCATGGAACATAAGAAATTATCGATACGTCGGAGACGTATCAGCATCCCCAAGCTTAGTTCCTGCTCGTCCCGAGCAGGTAAACAATAACAAAGATAATTTCGGAGTGACATGCCATCATAACCTTGATCATACTATTGTAAGCATATGTAATGAATGCAGCGATCAAAGCAATGGTAATGACATGAGTAAACAAATGAATCATAAAGCAAAGACTTTTCATGGATAGTACTTTCAAGACAAGCATCAATAAGTCTTGCATAAGAGTTAACTCATAAAGCAATAAATCAAAGTAAAGGTATTGAAGCAACACAAAGGAAGATTAAGTTTCAGCGGTTGCTTTCAACTTATAACATGTATATCTCATGGATATTGTCAATGTAAAGTAATATAACAAGTGCAATATGCAAGTATGTAGGAATCAATGCACGGTTCACACAAGTGTTTGCTTCTTGAGGTGGAGAGAGATAGGTGAACTGACTCAACATAAAAGTAAAAGAAAGGCCCTTCGCAGAGGGAAGCATTGATTGCTATATTTGTGCTAGAGCTTTGGTTTTGAACAATTTTGTCAACGGTAGTAATAAAGCATATGTGTTATGTAAATTATATCTTACAAGTTGCAAGCCTCATGCATAGTATACTAATAGTGCCCGCACCTTGTCCTAATTAGCTTGGATTACCGGGATTGTACATCGCAATACACATGTTTTAACCAAGTGTCACAAAGGGGTACCTCTATGCCGCATGTACAAATGTCTAAGGAGAAAGCTCGCATTGGATTTCTCGCTTTTGATTATTCTCAACTTAGACATCCATACCGGGACAACATAGACAACAGATAATGGACTCCTCTTTAATGCATAAGCATGTATCAACAATTAATGTTCTTATATGAGATTGAGGATATATGTCCAAAACTGAAACTTCCACCATGGATCATGGCTTTAGTTAGCGGCCCAATGTTCTTCTCTGACATTATGCATGCTCTAACCATTAAATGAGTGGTAAATCTCCCTTACTTCAGACAAGACGGACATGCATAGAAACTCACATGATATTCAACAAAGTAGTTGATGGCGTCCCCAGAAACATGGTTACCGCTCAACAAACAACTTAATAAGAGATAAAGTGCATAAGTACATATTCAATACCACGATAGTTTTTAAGCTATTTGTCCCATGAGCTATATATTGCAAAGGTAAAGAATGGAAATTTTAAAGGTAGCACTCAAGCAATTTACTTTGGAATGGCGGAGAAATACCATGTAGTAGGTAGGTATGGTGGACACAAATGGCATAGTGGTTGGCTCAAGGATTTTGGATGCATGAGAAGTATTCCCTCTCGATACAAGGTTTAGGCTAGCAAGGTTATTTGAAACAAACACAAGGATGAACCGGTGCAGCAAAACTCACATAAAAGACATATTGTAAACATTATAAGACTCTACACCGTCTTCCTTGTTGTTCAAACTCAATACTAGAAATTATCTAGACTTTAGAGAGACCAATTATGCAAACCAAATTTTAGCAAGCTCTATGTATTTCTTCATTAATAGGTGCAAAGTATATGATGCAAGAGATTAAACATGAGCACAACAATTGACAAGTATCAAATTATTCAAGACATTTTAGAATTACTACATGTAGCATTTCCCGATTCCAACCATATAACAATTTAACGAAGAAGATTCAACCTTCGCCATGAATACTATGAGTAAAGCCTAAGGACATATTTGTCCATATGCAACAGCGGAGCGTGTCTCTCTCCCACACAATGAATGCTAGGATCCATTTTATTCAAACAAAACAAGAACAAAAACAAACCGACGCTCCAAGCAAAGCACATAAGATGTGATGGAATAAAAATATAGTTTCAGGGGAGGAACCTGATAATGTTGTCGATGAAGAAGGGGATGCCTTGGGAATCCCCAAGCTTAGACGCTTGAGTCTTCTTGAAATATGCAGGGGTGAACCACCGGGGCATCCCCAAGCTTAGAGCTTTCACTCTTCTTGATCATATTGTATCATCTCCCTCTCTTGATCCTTGAAAACTTCCTCCACACCAAACTCAAAACAACTCATTAGAGGGTTAGTGCATAATTAAAATTTACATGTTCAGAGGTGACATAATCATTCTTAACACTTCGGACATTGCACAAAGCTACTGAAAGTCAATGGAGTAGAAAAATCCATCAAGCATATCAAAACGAGGCAATGCGAAATAAAAGGCAGAATCTGTCAAAACGGAACGGTTCGTAAAGACGAATTTTATTGAGGCACCGAGACTTGCTCGAGATGAAAATGCTCAAATTGAATGAAAGTTGCGTACATATCTGCGGATCACTCACGTAAATTGGCATAATTTTATGAGTTACCTACGAGAGAATTAGGCCCGGATTCGTTACGGCAAAGAAATGCGTTCTACGCGCGATAATCCAAATCTAGTATGAACCTTACTATCAACGACTTTACTTGGCACAACAATGCACAAAACTAAGATAAGGAGAGGTTGCTACAGTAGTAACAACTTCCAAGACTCAAATATAAAATAAAAGTACTATAATAAAAACATGGGTTGTCTCCCATAAGCGCTTTTCTTTAACGCCTTTCAGCTAGGCGCAGAAAGTGTATATCAAGTGTTATCAAGATATGATGCATCGACAGTGGGGTTTGGAGTTTTCTCAACCATGCATAGTATTTTGGATACATAGGTTTCAGCCGCTCCCTTTTCATTAGTCTTGGGCTTGCTACTCTCATCAAACAAATTTTCAGGAACAAGCCAAGCATAATTATCATCTAGAGCTTCATGCATCGCTAGGAGCTTACATGGTATTGGTGCTTTAACCTCCCCACCATCATTAACACTATTAGTGTACTTAATTCTATCCATATCCATTTTTTCAAGTGTTCTTTTAAAATCGGTGATCGTAGCAAGCCTCTCATGCTTACTAAAAACTTTTCTAGCTTCTTTAGCTATATCCGCAAATTCTCGCACTAAGACTTTTAGAACAAAATCTCTCTTCTCTCCCCGCTCCATATCAGAAAGTGTAAGAAACATGTGTTGTATCATGGGGTTGAGACTAATAAATCTAGCTTCCATCATGCGTACCAAACAAACAGAGGCATCTTCATAAGTAGGGACAGCTTTTGCAAGGGGTATATCTTTAAGATCTTCATGCATACTAACATGGGTGAAAAATTCTTCTATATTATCTCTTCCAATTATAGACCCTTGTCCCACAGATATATCTTTTACAGTAAAATTAAAAGGAAACATGTTGAAATAAGTAAAGCAAATGCAAGTAACTAATTTTTTTGTGTTTTTTTGATATAGAGTGCAAGACAGTAAATAAAGTAAAGCTAGCAACTAATTTTTTTGTGTTTTGATATAATGCAGCAAACAAGAAAGTAAATAAAATAAAGCAAGACAAAAACAAAGTAAAGAGATTGGATTGTGGAGACTCCCCTTGCAGCATGTCTTGATCTCCCCGGCAACGGCGCCAGAAATTTAGCTTGCTGGCGTGTAGTTGACGTGGGAGTTAGAAATCTCTGTGGTGTAATTTCCTTCACGTCCCCGGCAACGGCGCCAGAAATTTAGCTTGATGACGCGTAAAGCACACGCCCGTTGGGAAGCCCAAGTGGAAGGTGTGATGCGTACAGCAGCAAGTTTCCCTCGATAAGAAACCAAGGTTTATCGAACCGAGTAGGAGTCAAGAAGCACGTCGAAGGTTGATGGCGGCGGGATGTAGTGCGGCGCAACACCGGGGATTCCGGCGCCAACGTGGAACCTGCACAACACAACCAAAGTACTTTGCCCCAACGAAACAGTGAGGTTGTCAATCTCACCGGCTTGCTTGTAACAAAGGATTAGATGTATAGTGTGGATGATGATTGTTTGCGAGAAAACGAGTAGAACAAGTATTGCAGTAGATTGTATTCGATGTAAAAGAACGGACCGGGGTCCACAGTTCACTAGAGGTGTCTCTCCCATAAGATAAATAGCATGTTGGGTTAACAAATTACAGTTGGGCAATTGACAAATAGAGAGGGCATGACCATGCACATACATGATATGATGAGTATTGTGAGATTTAATTGGGCATTACGACAAAGTACATAGACCGCTATCCAGCATGCATCTATGCCTAAAAAGTACACCTTCAGGTTATCATCCGAACCCCTTCCAGTATTAAGTTGCAAACAACAGACAATTGCATTAAGTATGCTGCGTAATGTAATCAATAACTACATCCTCGGACATAGCATCAATGTTTTATCCCTAGTGGCAACAGCACATCCACAACCTTAGAACTTTCTGTCACTGTCCCAGATTTAATGGAGGCATGAACCCACTATCGAGCATAAATACTCCATCTTGGAGTTAGAGTAAAAACTTGGCCAGAGCCTCTACTAATAGGTAATAGATTGATAATCAACATAACATAGTATTCTCTATCCATCGGATCCCAACAAACACAACATATAGCATTACAGATAGATGATCTTGATCATGTTAGGCAGCTCACAAGATCCGACAATGAAGCACATAAGGAGAAGACGACCATCTAGCTACTGCTATGGACCCATAGTCCAGGGGTGAACTACTCACTCATCACTCCGGAGGCGACCATGGCGGTGAAGAGTCCTCCGGGAGATGATTCCCTTCTCCGGCAGGGTGCCGGAGGCGATCTCCAGAATCCCCCGAGATGGGATTGGCGGCGGCGGCGTCTGCGGAAGGTTTTCCGTATCGTGGCTCTCGGTGCGGGGGTTTCGCGACGAAGACTATATGTAGGCGGAAGGGCAGGTAAAGGGCGTCACGAGGGCCCACACACCGGGGCCGCGCGGCCGGGGCCCGGGCCGCGCCGCCCTGTTGTGTCGCCACCTCGTGGCCCCACTTTGTAAGTCCTCCGGTCTTCTGGAAGCTTCGTGGAAAAATAGGCCCATGGGCGTTGATTTTGTCCAATTCCGAGAATATTTCCTTACTAGGATTTCTGAAACCAAAAACAGCAGAAAACAGCAACTGGCTCTTCGGCATCTCGTTAATAGGTTAGTGCCGGAAAATGCATAAGTATGACATAAAGTATGCATAAAACATGTAGATATCATCAATAATGTGGCATGGAACATAAGAAATTATCGATACGTCGGAGACGTATCAGTGATCCTCAGATATGTACGCAACTTTCATTCAATTTGAGCATTTTCATCTGAGCAAGTTAAGTGCCCCAAAAAAAAATCGTCTTTACGGACTGTTCTGTTTTGACAGATTTGGCCTTTTATTTCGCATTGTCTGTTTTGCTATGTTTGATGGATTTCTTTGTTCCATTAACTTTAAGTAGCTTTGTGCAATGTCCAGAAGTGTTAAGAATGATTATGTCACCTCTGAATATATGAATTTTCAATTATGCACTAACCCTCTAATGAGTTTGTTTTGAGTTTGGTGTGGAGGAAGTTTTCAAGGGTCAAGAGAGGAGGATGATACAATATGATCAAGAAGAGTGAAAAGTCTAAGCTTGGGGATGCCCCCATGGTTCATCCCTGCATATTTTAAGAAGACTCAAGCATCTAAGCTTGGGGATGCCCAAGGCATCCCTTCTTCATCGACAACTTATCCAGTCACCTCTAGTGAAACTATATTTTTATTCCGTCACATCTTATGTGCTTTACTTGGAGCGTCTGTTTTTTTTGTTTTTGTTTGAATAAAATCGGATCCTAGCATTCTTTGTGTGGGAGAGAGACACGCTCCGCTGTTGCATATGAACACATGTGTTCTTAGCTTTACTTTTAATGTTCATGGCGAAGGTTGAAACTGCTTCGTTCATTGTTATATGGTTGGAAAAAGAAAATGCTTCATGTGGTAATTGGTATAATTTCTTGAGTAATTTGATACTTGGCAATTGTTGTGCTCATATAGATCATGTTTAAGCTCTTGCATCATGTACTTTGTACCTATTAATGAAGAACTACATAGAGCTTGTTAAAATTTGGTTTGCATGATTGGTCTCTCTAGAGTCTAGATATTTTCTGGTTAAGGTGTTTGAACAACAAGGAGACAATGTAGAGTCTTATAATGCTTGCAATATGTTCTTACGTAAGTTTTGCTGTACCGTTTTATACTTGAGTTTGCTTCAAACAACCTTGCTAGCCTAGCCTTGTATTGAGAGGGACTACTTCTCGTGCATCCAAATCCTTGAGCCAAAAACTATGCCATTTGTGTCCACCATACCTACCCACTACATGGTATTTCTCTGCCATTCCAAAGTAAATTACTTGAGTGCTACCTTTAAAACTTCATTCTTTGTCTTTGCAATATATAGCTCATGGGAAAATAGCCTTAAAAACTATTGTGGTGAAGAATATGTAGCTATGTATCTTATTTCTTATAAGTTGCTTGTTGAGCGGTAACCATGTTTACGGGGACGCCACCAACTATTACACCTTTGTTGAATATCATGTGAGTTGCTATGCATGTTCGTCTTGTCTGAAGTAAGGGTGATTTATCATGATCAAACGGTTTGAGTATGCATATTGTTAGAGAAGAACATTGGGCCGCTAACTAAAGCCATGATCCATGGTGGAAGTTTCAGTTTGGACAATTAATCCTCAATCTCTTATGAGATTATTATCTGTTGTTGAATGCTTATGCATTAAAGAGGAGTCCATTATCTGTTGTCTATGTTGTCCCGGTATGGATGTCTAAGTTGAGAATAATCAAAAAACGAGAAATCAAATGCGATCTTTCTCCTTAGACCTTTGTACAGGCGACATAGAGGTACCCCTTTGTGACACTTGGTTGAAACATATGTTATGCAATGATAATCCATGTAAATCCAAGCTAATTAGGACAAGGTGCGGGCACTATTGGTAATCTATGCATGAGGCTTGCAACTTATAGGATATCTTATACATAACACATATGATTTATTACTACCGTTGACAAAATTGTTTCTATGTTTTCAAAATGAAAAGCTCTAGCACAAAAATAGTAATCCATGCTTCCCTCTGCGAACGGCCATTCTTCTACTTTATTGTTGAGTCAGTTTACCTACTTCTTTCTATATTAGAAGCAAACACTTGTGTGAACTGTGTGCATTGATTCTTACATGTTTACCTATTGCACTTGTTATATTACTTTGTGTTGACAATTATCCATGAGATATACATGTTGAAGTTGAAAGCAACTGCTGAAACTTATATCTTCCTTTGTGTTGTTTCAAAGCTTTCTACTAAGAATCTATTGCTTTATGAGTTAACTCTTATGCAAGTCTTATTGATGCTTATCTTGAAAGTATTATTCATGAAAAGTCTTTGCTATATGATTCAGTAGTTTATTCATTGTCTTTACCATTGCTTCGAATCGCTGCATTCATCTCATATGCTTTACAATAGTATTGATCAAGATTATGATAGCATGTCACTTCAGAAATTATCCTTGTTATCGTTTACCTACTCGAGGGCGAGTAGGAACTAAGCTTGGGGATGCTTGATACGTCTCAATCGTATCTATAATTTCTTATGTTCCATGCTACTTTTATGATGATACTCACATGTTTTATACACACTTTATGTCATTATTACGCATTTTCCGGCACTAACCTATTGACGAGATGCCGAAGAGCCGATTGTTGTTTTCTGCTTGTTTTTGGTTTCGAAATCCTACAAAGAAAATATTCTCGGAATTGGACGAAATCAACGCCCAGGGTCTTATTTTTCCACGAAGCTTCCAGAAGACCGAAGGGATTACGAAGTGGGGCGACGGGGCGCCGACACCACAGGGCCGCGCGGCCTGGGTGGGGCCCGCGCCGCCCTATGGTGTGGGGCCCCCGCGCCGCCTCCAACCCTGCCCTTCCGCCTACTTAAAGCCTTCGTTGGGAAAACCCCAGTACCGAGAGCCACGATACGAAAAACCTTCCAGAGACGCCGCCGCCGCCAATCCCATTTCGGGGAATTCAGGAGATCGCCTCCGGCACCTGCCGGGAGAGGGAATCATCTCCCGGAGGACTCTTCATCACCATGATCGCCTCCGGATTGATGTGTGAGTAGTTTACCCCTGGACTATGGGTCCATAGCGGTAGCTAGATGGTTGTCTTCTCCTCATTGTGCTATCATGTTAGATCTTGTGAGCTGCCTATCATGATCAAGATCATCTATTTGTAATGCTACATGTTGTGTTTGTTGGGATTCGATGAATATGGAATACTATGTCAAGTTGATTATCAATCTATCATATATGTGTTGCTTATGTTCTTGCATGCTCTCCGTTGCTAGTAGAGGCTCTGGCCAAGTTGATACTTGTAACTCCAAGAGGGAGTATTTATGCTCGATAGTGGGTTCATGCCTCCATTGAATGCTGGGACGGTGATGAGAAAGTTCTAAGGTTGTGGATGTGCTGTTGCCACTAGGGATAAAACATCAATGCTTTGTCTAAGGATATTTGTGTTGATTACATTACGCACCATACTTAATGCAATTGTCCGTTGTTTGCAACTTAATACTTGGAAGGGGTTCGGATGATAACCTGAAGGTGGACTTTTTAGGCATAGATGCATGCTGGATAGCGGTCTATGTACTTTGTCGTAATGCCCTGATTAAATCTCATAGTAGGCATCGTGATATGTATGTGCATTGTTATGCCCTCTCTATTTTTCAATTGCCCAACTGTAATTTGTTCACCCAACATGCCATTTATCTTATGGGAGAGACACCACTAGTGAACTGTGGACCCCGGTCCATTCTTTACATCTGAAATATAATCTACTGCAAACTCTGTTCTTTACTGTTCTTCGCAAACAAACATCATCTTCCACACTATACATTTAATCCTTTGTTTACAGCAAGCCGGTGAGATTGATAACCTCAGCATTACGTTGGGGCAAAGTACTTTGATTGTGTTTTGCGAGGTTCCACGTTGGCGCCGGAATCCCTGGTGTTGCGCCGCACTACACTCCGCCACCAACAACCTTCACGTGTTCCTTGACTCCTACTGGTTCGATAACCTTGGTTTCTTACTGAGAGAAAACTTGCTGTTGTACGCATCACACCTTCCTCTTGGGGTTCCCAACGGACGTGTGTCTTGCACGCCATCAGTGTGCTGCTCTTCTCTATGTCTTGTTTTTGTAACTCATGAGCTCTTTCTCATGAGCATACTGTGATGCTTATGCTCAATTAAGTTGTTCCTGATGTTGCTATGTGTATCATGCCTCTCATGTGTGTGCATTTCCTTGCCCCTGGCTTGATTATTATGCATAATCCTTGCATTATGCAAGTGCCAGTGCTTCTAATTGGCTAACCCCTTGTGTTGTTGTTCATATTAATGCCCTGTTGAGCATGCTTGCTACAAGATATCACCATCCTTGGATGGTTTGCTCATGTATATGACTGATTTAATTATCTGTGATATATTTGTTAATGTCCTGTGGCTGAGTAATTCATATTGTTAAGGTATTGTTGCTAGGCTGAGCTGTATCATGCTTTGTCATGCTTTAGCAAGCTCCTGATGATCAGATGATCATCAGTTGCTTGTAAAGGTTCTTCGTTTGGTGTCCGTGCCTCACTGTCTTGCTCATTCTGTGATGTGTGTGTGTCACACGGGCTTGTGTTGGTGTGTGATGGTGCTTTCTCAAGCGACTACGATGCTTGCGATGATCCACTGGATCATTTGCAAGTGTCCAGTTCATAATTTACTTATTGATATCATTTATACGTGTTTGCCTTAGTTGATTAAGTGGATAATTGATGTGAACTATTGAGCGAGTAATGATCATATAGATTGATTTAGTGAAGCTAGAGGGATGCCAACAATTGTTGGGGACCCTAGCTCACTACGAACCCATGCGGGTAATGATGCGGTGGCTTGGTGTGTGGTCTTTTGGTTTTGAGGTGGCCCTAACGAGTCTTTTGATCTTTGTCCAAGGGTAGCTCCCCTTCTCTGTGACTTCTTGTGGTTGGTGAATGCATTACTGGTTAATCCCTTGTTGGATTTCCAGTGATCTTTGATGTTGACAAACAAGAATAGACACATGTTGTCTATCTGCCTGATTATGTAGTGGTCATAGGTGCTAAGTGACTCTGGCTAGCTAGATAGGATCATCTCCTTGTTGGATGTCTTTGGTTATGCCACTGGTTTGGCATAACCAATGTTCCCTAGGTGATTTCCTATTGGTTTCTCTCATATTTGCTTGCACCAATTGGCTATTAGCCATATAATGACTCAAACAGGGTTCTCACACCCTATGGCTTGTGTGTGTTTGATGCACATGCTTATTTATGAGCAAAACAGATGTTTTCCCATGATTCTTTGTGTATACCTCACTCCAGCTCCTAGAATGAGCGTTGGTGTAGTGGATTTGCTTCTGGTTGGATTTATGTGCTTGCCCTGCTCCTCCTGGCTTCGTTGGTGATGCTTGATTTGATTCGACTTATTCTTGGAATAGGCTGAGCAGCTCTAGTTGTTCAACTGTTCTTGCTGTTCTTGGTGTTCTTACCACTTGAGTTGCTGCCGATGAAATGACTAGGGTTTGGGCTGTGAAAAGTTTATATATGCCCAACTCTTTGCCTATCTGGTCGACAACAGAGCCTGGCATCATTTGGTGACTCCCCTGGCTGTGTGTGTGTGTGCTGTTGTGCATGCACACTCCATGGCTTGCTGTTGAGCATGCACTCAAGCTGTGTGAGCAGCTTGTGTGTGTGTGTGGGACTTGTGCAGCTGAGTGGATCAGCTCGGTTGGTTCCTGGTCATATCCTCTCAAATTTCATTCTTTTGCTAACCTGCCAAGTGGCAATGCCACTTGGCATAACCTGGTGTTTGCTTTATGTGTGTTTGCAGGGATCAATGAGATGATCAAGATCATCATGCACAAGCTTTTCATGAAGATAATCTTGTGTAGTTTAGGACATTTCATTAACTTGTAATTTTCCTTTTTCTTTTTCTATTTCTTCAATTCTTGTAATGTGTTGTAAATTCATAATTCACAAGAATATTGTAAATGACAATGTATCATGTGTGTTGATCAATAAAGCTCAAAGTTTCTCTAATGAGCTTTAATTATATGTTTATACTTGATTATTGATATTTGTTTAATGAATTATCTCAATTTGAATTATGAAATAATCATGTGATGTTTAAATTTGAAATTCAAACCCAAGTTGTTTGAATTCAATCATACAACTTAATATTTGTGATGCACTACTCTCCTCTCTTCTCAAAAACCCTAATTGAACTAATTGAGGTGCAAGTTTGTCGCACACTCGAAACCCTAACCCTGTAAGGTGTCGAGAGAGAAACTTGTCCCCCTTCGATGCAGTTTTCTTTAAAAGCGCGAAATTTCCCCAGAATTTACGATGCAATGCACATCCCTTTCTAAAATCTACCCCTCGATTGTCTCTAAACCTGGGACATTACAGCCTTTCCCCCTTAAAGAAAACTTCGTCCCGAAGTTGTGGTTGTAATACCTGAACGATTCTGGGTAAGACTTTCTCAGGTCTTCTTCCTTCTCCCAGGTGGCTTCTCTCTCGGGGTGATGCTTCCATTGAATCTTGCAGTACTTAATGGCTCTATTCCTGAGTTGTTTCCAATTTTCCTCGAGAATCTTGGCTGGCTTCTCGATATAGGTCAAGTCTGGTTGTAACTCTAGCTCATAATGTGATACTGGCTCGTCTGGGGTCTTCAAACATTTCCTTAGTTGAGACACATGGAATACATTGTGTACTTGAGCTAACCTTCCCGTTAGATCCAATTCAAATGCTAACCCTCGGTTCTGAGTCAGTATTTTGAAAGGTCCGATGTATCTAGGGCTAAGCTTCCCCTTTACTCCGAATCTCTGAAGACCTTTCATCGTACTTACCTTAAGGTATACCATGTCTCCAACTTTTGGCTCCCATGTTCTTCTCTTTTGATCTGCATAGCTCTTCTGTCGGCTTTGGGCTATTTTGAGTCTATCTCTTATGATGTCGATGATCTGCTGCTTTTCTTTGACATAGTCTGGATTGAACTCCTTCCTTGAACCTGCCTCGTACCAACAGATAGGTGGTCTACACTTTCTTCCATACAGAGCTTCAAATGGTGCCATCTTGATACTGCTTTGATAGTTGTTGTTGTATGAAAACTCCGCTAGTGGTAAATGCTCCTCCCATGATCCTCCGAAGTCTAGGGCACAAGCCCTAAGCATATCCTCCAATATCTGGTTTGTCCTCTCTGTTTGTCCTCCCGTCTGAGGATGGTAGGTGGTTCTATAGTCTAACTTGGATCCTAAAGCTTCATGTAGTTGTTTCCAAAATGCAGATGTGAATACGGATCCTCGATCTGACACTATCTTCTTGGGTACTCCGTGTTTACTCACAATCTCTTTGATGTAAAGATCGATGAGTTTCTCTCCTTTGTCCTGCTGGTTTACTGCTAAGAAGTGTGCACTCTTCGTCAACCGGTCCACGATTACCCATATCATGTCCTTCTTTTTATTAGTCATGGGTAGTCCGGTGATGAAATCCATTCCTATTTCTTCCCACTTCCCTTCCGGGATTGGTAAAGGTTGTAATTGTCCTGCCGGACTTTGATGTTCAGCCTTCACCCTTTGACATGTATGGCATTCCGCCACGTATTGTGCTATCTCTCTTTTCATGTTATTCCACCAGAACAATTCCTTAAGATCAATGTACATCTTTGTACTTCCCGGATGTATAGAGTACGGTGTTTGATGTGCTTCTCTGAGTATCACTTCCTTGATCTCATCAATATCCGGAACGCAAATCCTTTTCTGAAACCAGAGTGATCCCGACTCTCCTCGGTGAAATTCTGATGGTCTTCCCTCGTCAATCCTTCTCATCTCCTCCACGATGAATGGATCGTCCCATTGACCCATGATTATCTCATTCTTTAGATTAACACTTAGTTCATCGGCTACTTGTAAAGCTGATAGTCCTTCATGAGCTTCTTTCTCCCAAAGTTGTATCTGGGCTTGGCTTATTTCCTTCTTCAATTCCGGTGCTATTTCTTGTTCCACTCCTCCAGTGCTCTTCCTACTCAAAGCATCTGCTACTACGTTAGCTTTTCCTGGAGTATAATTGATGGTCAAGTCATACTCCTTGATTAGCTCCAGCCATCTTTTCTGTCTCATGTTGAGTTCCTTCTGGGTGAAGAAGTACTTGAGACTCTTATGATATGTATAGAGCTCACACTTGGCTCCATAGAGAAAATGTCTCCATGTTTTTAGTGCAAATACGACTGCTGCTAGCTCTAAGTCATGTGTTGGATAGTTCACTTCATGAGGTCTAAGTTGCCTTGATCCATATGATATTACCTTCCGATCTTGCATGAGTACGCAACCCAATCCATGTTTGGATGCGTCACAATACACGGTGTAATCCTTGCCAACTTCCGGGATTGCTAACACCGGTGCTGTGGTGAGTTTCTCCTTCAGAGTCTGAAAACTCTTCTCACACTCATCAAACCACACAAAATGGTGTGTTCTTTCTTAACAGCTTAGTCATTGGTCCTGCTATCTTAGAGAATCCTTCGATGAATCTCCGATAGTATCCTGCCATTCCTAAGAATCCTCGGATTTCTTTGACAGTCTTTGGTGCTTCCCATTCTAAAACTGCTGCTACTTTGCTTGGGTTTACTGCTATCCCATCCTTACTGATAACATGACCAAGAAATTCTACTTGATCTAGCCAAAACTCACACTTGCCGAATTTGGCATAGAGTTGATGTTCTCTTAGTGTTTGCAACACTATCCTAAGATGTTCAGCATGTTCAGCTTTATCTTTGGAATATATCAAGATATCATCGATGAATACGATGACAAACTTGTCTAGACATGGCATGAAGATCTTATTCATAAGATTCATGAAGATTGCTGGTGCATTGGTTAATCCAAAAGGTACTACTAGGTACTCATGATGTCCGTACCTTGAGACAAAGGCAGTTTTCGGAACGTCTTCCTTCTTGATTTTTATCTGATGGTACCCTGATCTTAAATCAATCTTGGAAAAGACTCCCGCGCCTCTAACTTGATCAAACAGATCTTGTATTCTAGGAAGTGGATATTTGTTCTTAATAGTAACATTATTCAGATTCCTATAGTCTCCGCACATCCTTCGACCTCCATCTCTTTTATCCACGAATATCACAGGTGATCCCCATGGTGAGATACTCTCCTGAATGAATCCTTTCTGTTCTAAGTCATCCAACTGTTCCTTGAGTTCCTTCAACTCCTTAGGCCCCATATTGTATGGTGCCTTAGCAATCGGGGCTGTTCCTAGAATTAGGTCGATAGTAAACTCTATCTCCCTATCTGGTGGCATTCCAGGTAATTCCTTAGGAAAAACATCCTGGAACTCGTTAACTACGGGTATATCCTCTAGTTTAGCTTCCTTCACGCTATTTAACTGTAACTCTACTTCTATCTGGGTATGCTTATCTCCTTGGTAGATCATTCTACTTCCATCGGGGCTTTTCAGAGACACTGTTTTGTTTGTACAATCTATCAAGGCTCCATTTGCCTCTAACCAATTCATACCAAGAATGACATCAATGTCCTTCATCGGTAGAATGAACAGGTCTGCGTCAAACGCACACTTATTGATCATAATGACCTGTCCTGGTTTCGTGTGGGTGGTGGAAACTGGTTTTTGGCTGCTTCATCGGCCTCCTCCTTCTGCCTTGCCTCGCGCTCGAGGCGCTGTGCTTCTCTCTCCTCACCCGTCGCTCCCGACATTTCCCCCTAGTTCTGCAACACAAAGTGGTACTCATAGTTACTCCATGCGCAAGTTTTCTGAGCTCATCTTCGTGCACAGAACTAGTCACACAATGGAAATCAAGAAGCAAATTCAAATCATACAAAGCATATACCATGCATATACATACTTAAGTGGTTTATTACAATACGCAGTAGCGATGTGAGTATGCAAACTCACTTATTGAAGTATATTTACAAATTTCTACAAATATTACATACTACAATACATGTGGTACAACTGTATTGTAGCCTCGCATCCCATGGTGGTCTCTAGTCGTGCTTCACTTCCGGTACATCCCAGGCTTCCATCCGGTCGAACGTGTAGTCCTACTGACAGAATCTGGAACATAGGGTCTTCCAGTCGGCTGGTAGTCAGAATCAGAGGATGATCCCAGGAAGAAATCTGTGTTCATGAACTGATTATTCAATGCAGCATAATCCACCCCTGGGGTGTACTCCCCTGTGACTCCGCCATAAGTATTCCCACCATCTGTATCCGACTCGATCAGTATCGGATACTCCTCATAGTCTCCTCTACTATACTGATGGTTCTGGAACTGGGTTGTGGCGTCCTCATCCATCTCAGGATTACACCTGACTGGATCGCTATAGGTTCCCATGTATGATCCCCAACGCCAACCTGTGGAGTTTTCTATAGGAGTCTCGGAACGCTGATGGTTTCCGGATTCCTCTCCACCCTCATATCCTCCATGGGAACTAATAGGAAAGTAACTAGGTGTAATAGGTGTGGTTTGTTGTTCTAGATGGTCAATACTAATGAAGTCACCAGCTGAA
The DNA here is from genome assembly GCF_022539505.1 of Lolium rigidum. Classification (NCBI taxonomy): domain Eukaryota; kingdom Viridiplantae; phylum Streptophyta; class Magnoliopsida; order Poales; family Poaceae; genus Lolium; species Lolium rigidum. The sequence goes on along the minus strand of NC_061514.1, from coordinate 54,698,548 downwards.
TAAACTGGTGTGTGAACCTCACCCTCCATTGGTTCCTTTCCCTTCGTCTATTCCTTGGGCTCAGTGAATTCTTCCAACATTGTGTCAATTGCTCCCGACAGATGTCGGTTCAACTGAAAGAACAATGTCAGTAGGTTGCGGCTGTTATCCATGTACTTAGCGGCTTCTGCTGGTTTTCGTTTTGCAAGCTTGAAGTGGTTAAGCATAGGATCATCTTCCTCCTCCATATGAGGAATATGTGCGAATTCGGAACCAATAAGCTCTTTAGTCTTATGTTCCCGAATATCTGTGATGGCTTTCATTATGGCTATGTCGTAGGCTGTTCTTATGGTTCTAGCCTCACCTGCTGGCATCACTACACTCATTCCTAGGGATTCTGGAAGTCTTAATCCTACCCTACACTTTGCCAATACTGTACCGTCGTAGTACATATGTATTTCATTACTTGGATTTGGGGATCGCACCCAAATTCAAGTAACATAGCACGAAGAATGTCCGCGAGTCCTCCGTCATAGTCACTCAAGGTTGATTCCTTCACTTTCACGTTACGTCCAGAACGTGAACTTGCCATAGTTGGCTGTAGAATAGAAAGAATAATATTAGTAATGATGCATCATAATAGAGATAACAAAGAATTATCGCACTAAAAGATATGATTGTTTTATTCTCAAGTGAATATACACCATATTTTTAGAGAATTCTTTACTAATCCTATTTGACTCCTAACGTTCTGTCCCATTTACTAGGTTCCAACCTAAGGTCAAAGCTTTTGCTCTGATACCAACTGTGGTGACCCTGCATACCACTGCATGTTGTAGTATGCCAGTCGTTGATAACATTCACGAAGTACCAATCCGCAAATATTACATCCCTCAGAGTAGTACAACAGAACATAGCAGGTCCATAACTCATTCATTTATTATTACAAGCAACATGCACATATCATCTCGGAGTTCCTCTTGGGTCCTAAGAGGAATACTCCTGGGTTCGAGGTGAACCCGACTTAACTTACAATATAGAAGTCCTACTCAGTTATACATTTATTCTCAACGAGCAGTTAAGTGCTAAGTGTTCGCACTGCTCGGATACTACTACTACTCGGTAGATCTATGCTTGTTCTCCTCCGGAACCCTCCCCGGCTCCGTAGACGATGAGGTAGTCAACTCCTTCTATACCTCCGGAGAGGTCTGGTTCTTCATAGTGGATGTCTCCTGCTCCTTCGGGGTTGTCGTTGTCCTCCTCAAGTTGATTCAGACAATCTAAGCAAGGGATTTAAGAGTGGTATGAGTGCGAGCGTACTCAACAAGTTCATTATAGAAAAGAGGTGTTTAATGCACTAGCTACGATATCAGACCGGAAAGTCTAATACCAATGCAGGTTTTGATAATCATTTCTTCAAGAGGTTGCTTTTATTCAGAAGAACTATGTCCGTCGGCCTTCACCGGTTTAGTAGAACTTCATGGAGTTCCTTTCCGGCAGCGTTCGCAGTTCCAAATCCCGGAACAGGGAGTGACAAGTCACGATTCATTACACTCTGCAGAGGTGTGTTGCTTTACCCATAAGAGATCTTAACCTTGGTGGAAACCGGGCAGCTTTCCCGTCCACACTTCCTTTGGTGTGAGGCCCGGTATAAGGTCATAGCCAATCATATTCCTCCGCTACCTCGTACACCCACCCTTTGCTGCAAACTCCGACCCTGGGTCCTCGCCGGTGCTCTTATACCAATTAAGGACGCCCCCCGAACACGACAACAGTTCAGGTCTCTACCATGAACTCCTTCGCCGGGAGATGCAACCCATCATAGACCGCAATAACCGTGGGGAACTTAAGGCTTCCCCAGCCCACCGCTTGCTCCTCGGGCGACAAGTGTCTACGGTCTCTGCCGTGGGGACTTAAGGCTTCCCCAGCCCACCGCTTGCCCCCTTGGAATACAAGTGTCTACGGTAAAGCGCATCCGTTGATGTACAAGAGGTGGAATACAATTGACTATTCTGTCCCACTCCAGATCTTATGGTTAACACGGGTATTACGGCACAAGAATCACTTGACGACATTTGTTGTTTAATCCTAGATGGATATAAACCCTTGCAATGGAACCTCCACCATATCAACACAATCCATGGTTCCATTGCCCACCACATAGTCATATTCATAGTTATGAAAATAGTGGTTTTGCTTTTTATGCAATAGTGATAAACATAATACTTTGCAAGTAATTTGGTAAAAATACTCAAATGACATGAGCAAGTGATGAACTTGCTCGAACACCTGCAAAGTGTTGCAGTTGGATGGTGTGGACTGACCCTTGTCCTCTGTTGCTGAAAAATAGCATCATTGTCCGATAAGGGCACTGGTTAAAGAAGCAATTATGCATGATTCAGCTTTTAGGGTTTGTTCCCCCTTCTGGTGTCTTATCATTTTATGTGAGAGGTAAATACTAAGAACAAATTTAGGGATACTCTATTTAGGGTAAAATACTACCTTGAAATGTTGTAAAGGTGTTTTTAAAGTCCAAAAGAATTTATGGACTTATTTTCATTATTGCAAATATAAAGTGTGTTTTAAATGATTATTATAATCATCAAATTAGGACTTAATCTTAGTTGTCTTCAAAAATTCCTTTTTATATTTTTGTTCTGATAGAGAATTTTATGATGAGCAGTTTTCATATTTTTAATTATTTTTTTTGGAGATTTTATCCATTTTCTATTTAATTTCAAAGTTTCTGGTTTAAATGGATTTGTGAAATGACTAAAATGCCCCTGGACCCACCAGTCAGGGTGGCCCGGCGGGTTAGGTCGAACCCGAGCCGCCTATCCGGCTCGGTCGGACGCACTCGTCCCCTTCCTCGCTCGCTCGCGCTAACCCTAACTCCTCCCGAGCGCTGGCGACTCGCGTCGTCGTCGCCTTCGCCGAATTTCTCCGGCCGCCTCCGGCCATCGCCGGCGGTGAGATGGGGCGCATCTGAACCGCCTCTCGACGGCGCACTAGATCCACCGTGTCGATCTGGTCCTCGTCGCCTCCTCTTCTCGCCCCCAACTCATCTGCTCGCCGGGCCGTGGTGATCCGCGGCGATTCGTCGCCCACCGACGATCCTGGCGCTGTGTTGTTGCTGGCGTTGCGGCGAGGTGGTGCCTGGCTCGGCTTGGCCTGGCGCCGCCGTTCGCCCGGCGTGTGCCGCCGTGCCGCCATGGCCGAGCTTCTCTCCGCTTCACTTGTAAGTTCTCCCCTCCTCCTTCTTCCTCTGCTACCTGTTCTACCTATTCTCCTTCCTCTGGATGCCCTGGCATCCATCTGGTTGTGCTGTTGCTGCTCCTGTGCCTATGTGCTCTGCGCTAGGCTAGCTCTGGTGCTGCTATGATGTGCTAGTTGCTGCTGCCATATGCGTATGCTGCTGCTGTGCATATGCTGCTTCTGGGTGTGCTGCTCTTCTCTATGTCTTGCTGTTGTAACTCATGAGCTCTTGCTCATGAGCATACTGTGATGCTTATGCTCAATTAAGTTGTTCCTGCTGTTGCTATGTGTATCATATGCCTCTCCTGTGTGTGCATTTCCTTGCCCCTGGCTTGATTATTATGCATAATCCTTGCATTATGCAAGTGCCAGTGCTTCTAATTGGATAACCCCTTGTGTTGTTGTTCATATTAATGCCCTGTTGAGCATGCTTGCTACAAGATATCACCATCCTTGGATGGTTTGCTCCTGTATATGACTGATTTAATTATCTGTGATATATTTGTTAATGTCCTGTGGCTGAGTAATTCATATTGTTAAGGTATTGTTGCTAGGCTGAGCTGTATCATGCTATGTCATGCTTTAGCAAGCTCCTGATGATCAGATGATCATCAGTTGCTTGTAAAGGATGTTGTTTGGTGTCTGTGCCTCACTGCTGCTCATTCTGTGATGTGTGTGTGTCACACAGGCTTGTGTTGGTGTGTGATGGTGCTTGCTCAAGCAGCTACTGATGCTTGCAGTGATCCACTGGATCATTTGCAAGTGTCTGGTTCATAATTTACTTATTGATATCATTTATCTGTGTTGCCTTAGTTGATTAAGTGGATAATTGATGTGAACTGCTGAGCAGTAATGATCATATAGATTGATTTAGTGAAGCTAGAGGGATGCCAACAATTGTTGGGGACCCTAGCTCACTCTGAACCCATCTGGGAAATGATGCAGTGGCTTGGTGTGTGGTCTTTTGGTTTTGAGGTGGCCCTGACAGTCTTTTGATGCTGTCCAAGGGTACTCCCCTTCTCTGTGGCTTGCTGTGGTTGGTGAATGCATTACTGGTTAATCCCTTGTTGGATTTCCAGTGATCTTTGATGTTGACAAACAAGAATAGACACATGTTGTCTATCTGCCTGATGGTGTAGTGGTCATAGGTGCTAAGTGACTCTGGCTAGCTAGATAGGATCATCTCCTTGCTGGATGTCTTTGGTTATGCCACTGGTTTGGCATAACCAATGTTCCTTGGGTGATTTCCTATTGGTTTCTCTCATATTTGCTTGCACCAATTGGCTATTAGCCATATGATGACTCAAACAGGGTTCTCACACCCTATGGCTTGTGTGTGTTTGATGCACATGCTTATTTATGATCAAAACAGATGTTTGCCCATGATTCTTTGTGTATACCTCACTCCAGCTCCTAGAATGAGTGTTGGTGTAGTGGATTTGCTTCTGGTTGGATTTATGTGCTTGCCCTGCTCCTCCTGGCTTGCTGGTGATGCTTGATTTGATTCAGCTTGTTACTGGAATAGGCTGAGCAGCTCTAGCTGTTCACCTGTTCTTGCTGTTCTTGGTGTTCTTACCACTTGAGTTGCTGCCGATGAAATGGCTAGGGTTTGGGCTGTGAAAAGTTTATATATGCCCAACTCTTTGCCTATCTGGTCGACAATAGAGCCTGGCATCATTTGGTGACTCCCCTGGCTGTGTGTGTGTGCTGTTGTGCATGCATGCACACTCCATGGCTTCCTGTTGAGCATGCACTCAAGCTGTGTGAGAAGCTTGTGTGTGTGTGTGTGTGTGTGTGTGTGGGACTTGTGCAGCTGAGTGGATCAACTCGGCTGGTTCCTGGTCATATCCTCTCAAATTTCATTCTTTTGCTAACCTGCCAAGTGGCAATGCCACTTGGCATAACCTGGTGTTTGATTTATGTGTGTTTGCAGGGATCAATGAGATGATCAAGATCATCATGCACAAGATTTTCATGAAGATAATCTTGTGTAGTTTAGGACATTTCATTAACTTGTAATTTTCCTTTTTCTTTTTCTATTTCTTCAATTCTTGTAATGTGTTGTAAATTCATAATTCACAAGAATATTGTAAATGACAATGTATCATGTGTGTTGATCAATAAAGCTCAAAGTTTCTCTAATAAGCTTTAATTATATGTTGTATTATTTATATACTTGATTATTGATATTTGTTTAATGAATTATCTCAATTTGAATTATGAAATAATCATGTGATGTTTAAATTTGAAATTCAAACCCAAGTTGTTTGAATTCAATCATACAACTTAATATTTGTGATGCACTACTCCCCTCTCTTCTCAAAAACCCTAATTGAACTAATTGAGGTGCAAGTTTGTCGCACACTCGAAACCCTAACCCTGTAAGGTGTCGAGAGAGAAACTTGTCCCCCTTCGATGCAGTTTTCTTTAAAAGCGCGAAATTTCCCCAGAATTTACGATGCAATGCACATCCCTTTCTAAAATCTACCCCTCGATTGTCTCTAAACCTGGGACATTACAGTAAACCTAGCCGCCGGCTTCGCCTTCCGCTGCACCGACAATGGCCCTCAACCCCACCTCCGGCGCCATCGTGTCGGCCACCGCCGGCGCCGGGCCTCCCGACGATGCTGCCCGCTCCGTCTCGCCCGTCGTCCTCTCCTTCGACGCCGGGAACTACACCAAGTGGGTGATCTACCTCCGCGCCTCGCTCGGTCGTGCCGGCCTCATCGGCCACATCGATGGCACCACTCATGCCGCTCCAACCGACGACGCATGTATGGCGGACAACTACACCGTGCTGAACCACCTGCACGCTGCCATCGACGAGGACATCGCCGACATGGTCCTCGCCAGCAACTAGACTACTCGCCAGCTCTGGCTGGCCATCTACGAGCTCTTCTCCGCCAACAAGGCCAGCAAGGCGATCTACCTCGACAACGAATTCCACCAGCTGGTCCAGGGCATGTCCTCCATCACCGAGTACTGCCGCCGCCAGAAGGAGCTCTCCGACGCCCTCGCCGACAACGACTCCCCCGTCTCGGCACGCGCGCTCGTCCTCAACACCTTGTGCGGCCTCGGGCCTCGCTTCGCCTCTGCGGTCACCGTGATCTCCATGATGGACCCGCTGCCCACCTTCATCCGTGTCCGGAGCATGCTCCTCATGGAGGAGATTGATGTCTACGGGTGCTTCTATTCTTGTAGACAGTGTTGGGCCTCCAAGAGCAGAGGTTTGTAGAACAGCAGCAAGTTTCCCTTAAGTGGATCACCCAAGGTTTATCGATCTCGGGGAGGAAGAGGTCAAAGATATCCCTCTCATGCAACCCTGCAACCACAAAGCAAGAAGTCTCTTGTGTCCCCAACACACCTAATAGGTGCACTAGTTCGGCGAAGAGATAGTGAAATACGGGTGGTATGAATAAATAGTAGCGAGTAGCAACGGTGCCGGAAAATAGCTTGTCTGGCGTGTAGTTGATGGTGGTAATATGGTAGCAGTAGTAACGCAGTGAAAACAAGTAAACAAGCAGCGATAGCGATATTTAGGAACAAGGCCTAGGGATCATACTTTCACTAGTGGACACTCTCAACATTGATCGCATAATAAATAACTCTTTCTCATATGTGCTACATACACTCTTTTGTTGGATGATGAACACATTGCGTAGGATTACACGAACCCTCAATGCCGGAGTTAACAAGCTCCACAATTCAATGTTCATATTTAAATAACCTTAGAGCATAATAGATCATTGAAAAATAAACCAAGAACTAACATAGTGCACACACTGTCCACATTACACTATGAAGGAGGAATAGATCACATCACTACTATCATAATGATAATTAACTCCACAATATACAAGAGATCATGATCATAGCCTACGACAAGAACCACACGGTGCACACACTAGTCACCTTTACACCATGCAGGAGGAATAGACTACTTTAATAACATCACATGAGTAGCACACAACTAGTAGCGATACAAAGCTCATCATATGGATCTCAATCATGTAAAGCAGCTCATGAGATCATTGTATTGAAGTACATAGGAGAGAGATTAACCATATAGCTACCGGTACAGCCCCGAGCCTCGATGGAGAACTACTCCCTCCTCATGGGAGACAAGCAGCGTTGATGAAGATGGCGGTGGTGTCGATGGAGAAGCCTTCCGGGGGCACTTCCCCGTCCCGGCGGCGTGCCGGAACAGAGACTCCTGTCCCCCAGATCTTGGCTTCGCGATGGCGGCGGCTCTGGAAGGTTTCTCGTACCGTGGGTTTTTTGTCTCGAGGTTTTAGGTCAGGGACCTTTATATAGGCGAAGAGGCGGAGTCGGAGGGGCGACGAGGCGACGACACCATAAGGCGGCGCGGCCAGGGCCTGGGCCGCGCCGGCCTATCATCTGGGGCCTGTGTGGCCCCCCTCTGGCGACTCTCGGGTGTTCTGGATGCTTCCGGGCAAAATAGGATGCTGGGTCTTGATTTCGTCCGATTCCGAGAATATTTCCTTACTAGGATTTCTGGAACCAAAAACAGCAGAAAACAGAAGCTGGCCCTTCGGCATCTCGTCAATAGGTTAGTTCCGGAAAACGCATAAATATGACATATAATGTGCATAAAACATGTAGATATCATCAATAATGTGGCATGGAACATAAGAAATTATCGATACGTCGGAGACGTATCAGCATCCCCAAGCTTAGTTCTCGCTCGTCCCGAGCAGGTAAACGATAACAAAGATAATTTCTGGAGTGACATGCCATCATAAACTTGATCATATTGTAAACATATGTAATGAATGCAGCGATCAAAACAATGGTAATGACATGAGTAAACAACTCGAATCATAAAGCAATGACTTTTCATGAATAGTACTTCAAGACAAGCATCAATAAGTCTTGCATAAGAGTTAACTCATAAAGCAATAATTTAAAGTAAAGACATTGAAGCAACACAATGGAAGATTAAGTTTCAGCGGTTGCTTTCAACTTGTAACATGTATATCTCATGGATAATTGTCAATGCAAAGCAATATAACAAGTGCAATAAGCAAGTATGTAAGAATCAATGCACAGTTCACACAAGTGTTTGCTTCTTAAGATGGAGAGAAATAGGTGAACTGACTCAACATAAAAGGTAAAAGAATGGCCCTTCGCAAAGGGAAGCATTCATTGCTATATTTGTGCTAGAGCTTTGGTTTTGAAAACATAAAGAGAGCATAAAAGTAAAATTTTGAGAGGTGTTTGTTGTTGTCAACGAATGGTAGTGGGCACTCTAACTACCTTATCAACCAGACTTTCAAGAGCGGCTCCCATGAAGGACGTTATCTCTACCAAGCAAGGTAGATCATCCCTCTTCTCTTTTGTTTACACATGTACTTTAGTTTAGTTTTTCTTTATTTATGGATGACACTCCTCCCAATCTTTTGCTTACACAAGCCATGGCTAACCGAATCCTCGGGTGCCTTCCAACATTCACATACCATGGAGGAGTGTCTATTTGCAAAATTAAGTTGCTTACCGATGAATCGGAGCAAAACATGTGAAGAGAATTATTAATGCAAGTTAATTAATCGGGGCTGAGAACCCCATTGCCGACTCTTTTTGCAAAATTATTGGATAAGCGGATGAAGCCACTAGTCCATTGTGAAAGTCTCGTCGAAGTAAATGACAAGATCGAAAGATAAAACACCACATACTTCCTCATGAGCTATAAAACATTGACACAAATCAGAGGTGATAAATTTTGAATTATTTAAAGGTAGCACTCAAGCAATTTACTTTGGAATGGCGGAGAAATACCATGTAGTAGGTAGGTATGGTGGACACAAATGGCATAGTGGTTGGCTCAAGGATTTTGGATGCATGAGAAGTATTCCCTCTCGATACAAGGTTTAGGCTAGCAAGGTTATTTGTAACAAACACAAGGATGAACCGGTGCAGCAAAACTCACATAAAAGACATATTGTAAACATTATAAGACTATACACCGTCTTCCTTTTTGTTCAAAACTCGATACTAGATATTATCTAGACTCTAGAGAAACCAAATATGCAAACGAAATTAGCAAGCTCTAAGTGTTTCTTCATTAATGAGTGCAAAGTATATGATGCAAGAGCTTAAACATGAGCACAACAATTGCCAAGTATCAAATTATCCAAGACATTTTAGAATTACTACATGTAGTATTTTCCAATTCCAACCATATAACAATTTAACGAAGAAGAAACTTCGCCATGAATATTATAAGTAGAGCCTAAGGACATACTTGTCCATATGCTACAGCGGAGCGTGTCTCTCTCCCACAAAGTGAATGCTAGGATCCATTTTATTCAAACAAAACAAAAACAAAAACAAACCGACGCTCCAAGCAAAGTGCATAAGATGTGACGGAATAAAAATATAGTTTCAGGGGAGGAACCTGATAATGTTGTCAATGAAGAAGGGGATGCCTTGGGCATCCCCAAGCTTAGACGCTTGAGTCTTCTTAGAATATGCAGGGGTGAACCACCGGGGCATCCCCAAGCTTAGAGCTTTCACTCTTCTTGATCATAGTATATCATCCTCCTCTCTTGACCCTTGAAAACTTCCTCCACACCAAACTCAAAACAAACTCATTAGAGGGTTAGTGCATGATCAAAAACTCACATGTTCAGAGGTGACACAATCATTCTTAACACTTCTGGACATTGCTCAAAGCTACTGGAAGGTAATGGAACAAATAAATCCACCCAACACAGCGAAAGAAGCAATGCGAAATAAAAGGCAGAACCTGTCAAAACAGAACAGTCCGTAAAGACGAATTTTAAAATGGCACCAGACTTGCTCAAATGAAATTGCCCAAATTGAATGAAAGTTGCGTACATATCTGAGGATCACTCACGTAAATTGGCTTAATTTTCTGAGTTACCTGCAGAGAATTAGACCCAGATTCGTGACAGACAAAGAAATCTGTTTCTGCGCAGTAATCCAAATCTAGTATTTACTTTACTATCAAAGACTTTACTTGGCACAACAAAACACAAAACTAAGATAAGGAGAGGTTGCTACAGTAGTAAACAACTTCCAAGACACAAATATAAAACAAAGTACTGTAGCAAAATAACACATGGGTTATCTCCCAAGAAGTTCTTTCTTTATAGCCATTAAGATGGGCTCAGCAGTTTTAATGATGCACTCGCAAGAAATAGTAGTTGAAGCAAAAAAGAGAGCATCAAGAGGCAAATTCAAAACACATTTAAGTCTAACATGCTTCCTATGCATAGGAATCTTGTAAATAAACAAGTTCATGAAGAGCAAAGTAACAAGCATAGGAAGATAAAACAAGTGTAGCTTCAATAATTTCAGCACATAGAGAGGTGTTTTAGTAACATGAAAATTTCTACAACCATATTTTCCTCTCTTATAATAACTTCCAGTAGCAACATGAGCAAACTCAACAATATAAGTATCACATAAAGCATTCTTATCATGAGTCTCATGCATAAAATTATTACTCTCCACATAAGCATAATCAATTTTATTAGTTGTAGTGGGAGAAAATTCAACAAAGTAGCTATCATTATTATTCTCATCAAGTGTAGGAGGCATAGTATAATCACAACAAAATTTACTCTCCATAGTAGGTGGCACCAAAAGACCACTATCATTATAATCATCATAAATAGGAGGCAAAGTATCATCATAGAAAATTTTCTCCTCAATGCTTGGGGGACTAAAAATATCATGCTCATCAAAGCTAGCTTCCCCAAGCTTAGAATTTTCCATATCATTAGCAACAATGGTATTCAAAGTATTCATGCTAATATGTTCCATGGGTTTTTTAATTTTCGCATCAAACCATCCATGTCTTAAATCAGGAAATAGAATAAGAAGCTCATTGGTGTCCATTATGCCAAACTAGTGTAAACAAGAAACAAAAAGATGCAATTGCAGGATCTAAAGGAAATAGCTTCGAGTACTTACAACGGCGAAAATAGCTTAGTAGCCGAGATCCGGAGTGTGAGTACCTTTTACCTTTCCTCCCCGACAACGGCGCCGGAAAATAGCTTGATGTCTACGGGAGCTTCTATTCTTGTAGACAGTGTTGGGCCTCCAAGAGCAGAGGTTTGTAGAACAGACAGCAAGTTTCCCTTAAGTGGATCACCCAAGGTTTATCGATCTCGGGGAGGAAGAGGTCAAAGATATCCCTCTCATGCAACCCCGCAACCACAAAGCAAGAAGTCTCTTGTGTCCCCAACACACCTAATAGGTGCACTAGTTCGGCGAAGAGATAGTGAAATACAGGTGGTATGAATAAATAGTAGCAAGTAGCAACGGTGCCGTAAAATAGCTTGCCGGCGTGTAGTTGATGGTGGTAATATGGTAGCAATAGTAACGCATAGAAACGAGTAAACAAGCAGCGATAGCGATATTTAGGAACAAGGCCTAGGGATCATACTTTCACTAGTGGACACTCTCAACATTGATCGCATAATAAATAACTCTTTCTCATATGTGCTACATACACTCTTTTGTTGGATGATGAACACATTGCGTAGGATTACACGAACCCTCAATGCCGGAGTTAACAAGCTCCACAATTCAATGTTCATATTTAAATAACCTTAGAGCATAATAGATCATTGAAAAATAAACCAAGAACTAACATAGTGCACACACTGTCCACATTACACTATGAAGGAGGAATAGATCACATCACTACTATCATAATGATAATTAACTCCACAATCTACAAGAGATCATGATCATAGCCTACGACAAGAACCACACGGTGCACACACTAGTCACCTTTACACCATGCAGGAGGAATAGACTACTTTAATAACATCACATGAGTAGCACACAACTAGTAGCGATACAAAGCTCATCATATGGATCTCAATCATGTAAAGCAGCTCATGAGATCATTGTATTGAAGTACATAGGAGAGAGATTAACCATATAGCTACCGGTACAGCCCCGAGCCTCGATGGAGAACTACTCCCTCCTCATGGGAGACAGCAGCGTTGATGAAGATGGCGGTGGTGTCGATGGAGATGCCTTCCGGGGCACTTCCCCGTCCCGGCGGCGTGCCGGAACAGAGACTCCTGTCCCCCAGATCTTGGCTTCGCGATAGCGGCGGCTCTGGAAGGTTTCTCGTACCGTGGCTTTTTCGTCTCGAGGTTTTAGGTCAGGGACCTTTATATAGGCGAAGAGGCGGAGTCGGAGGGGCGACGAGGCGACGACACCATAAGGCGGCGCGGCCAGGGCCTGGGCCGCGCCGGCCTATCATCTGGGGCCTGTGTGGCCCCCTCCGGCGACTCTCGGGTGTTCTGGATGCTTCCGGGCAAAATAGGATGCTGGGTCTTGATTTCGTCCGATTCCGAGAATATTTCCTTACTAGGATTTCTGGAACCAAAAACAGCAGAAAACAGGAACTAGCCCTTCGGCATCTCGTCAATAGGTTAGTTCCGGAAAACGCATAAATATGACATATAATGTGCATAAAACATGTAGATATCATCAATAATGTGGCATGGAACATAAGAAATTATCGATACGTTGGAGACGTATCAGAGATGCAATAGGCAAACGTGGCTGGTAACACCACCTCTACTGCTCTCGTCGCCCAGGCTATGCGCCCGGTGGCTCCTGCACCCACGTGCACCGGCACCGCTTGTCAAGGTGGGTCGTCCAACTCTGGCCTGCCTCACAAAGGCAAGAAGAAGAACACCACCACCCAGGTTGTCGCGCCCTACCGCATGCCTAACCCTGCACCTACGGGTCCCTGGTTCTGCATCCCTCCCGGAGCCAGACAGTGGTGCCCACCTACGGGCGCTGGCATCCTCAGCCCCCGTCCTCAGGCCTACAACACCATCAACACGCCTTTGTTCCAGTCCACGCCCTCAACCTCCACATTGACATCGCCTGCCTGGGACAATGGCGGCCTCATCGCTGCCCTCAACTCGCTGTACCAGCAGGGTCGCTGGGTCATGGACTCTGGCGCCACGTCTCACATGACGAACGACGAGGGTAACATCCAGTTCTCTGCTCCCGTATCTTGTCCACACTTTGTCACTGTTGGGAACGGTACCTCTGTGCCAATCTCCTCTTACGGTTCTACTTCCTTCCGATCTCCTTCTGGTCATGTGTTTTGACTCAACCATGTTCTCCTTGTTCCACGATTAATTCGCAACCTTCTCTCTATTCGCAAATTTCTCGTGACAATTCATGTTCTGTTGAGTTTGACTCTCTTGGTTTTCTGTGAAGGACCTGAAGACATTCGCTGCAATAGTGAAGGGGATCTCTACACGTTTCTTGGCACCCCTCGCCGAGCACCACCCACCACCGCCATGCTTGTCTCCACCAACGCTGATCTCTGGCACCAAAGGCTTGGTCACCCCGTCAAGATACTATGTCGGCACTCTAGAGTCTATCTTTTATAAGTCACGCTTGTCAGCTCGGCAAACACGTGCGTCTTCCGTTTAGTTCTTCCACTTCTACGTCTAGTGCCAAGTTTGAGTTGATACATTGTGATTTGTGGACATCACCAATTATTAGTAATTCTGATTTTTGATATTACCTTGTTATTGTCGATGATTATTCTCACTTTTATTGGTCCTTTCCGCTGCGAAAAAAATCTAGCGTCTCCAGTACTCTTGCTAATTTTTTCGCGTATGCACGCACTCAGTTTGGCACCGCCATCCCTTCTATCCAAATGGACAACGGCACCGAGTTCCTAAATTCTATCGTTGATGATCTTCTTACAAAACACGGCACCACTCTTCGTCTGTTGTGTCCATACACATCTCAAAAAAATGGCAAGGCCGAGCGTGTCATTCGTACTATCAATGATACAATGCGCACCATCATGTTTCATGCTCATATTCCTGAAAGTTTTTGGGATGAAGCCCTTGCTGCTGCGACCTTTCTCCTTAATCGCCGTCCTTGCAAGGCCATTGGGTCGCTGATTCCTTACAAACGTCTTCATGGTCGTCCTCCTACATATGACTCGTTGCGTGTCTTCGGATGTCTATGTTACCCCAATGTTGTGTCTACAGCTGCACACAAAACTTCGACCTCGCTCGGTCTCGTGCGTGTTCCTTGGCTATCCGTCTCAACACCGTGGTTACCGCTGATTTGATCCATCCTCCGTGAAAATAATAATCTCTCTACATGTTGTTTTCGACGAAGGTGTGTTTCCGTTTCAGCTTGCAGCGTCTACTTCGGGAATGTCTGCTGCCTCGCCCACGCCACGACAGCTGGACTTCCTCTTTAGCGACATACGGGAGCCAGCCCTGCACGTGCCACCCAGCCCGCCCGCGCATTCAGCTGGTTCTCCTCCTAGGGCAGCTGGATCGCCTGTCGCTGCCCCGCGGCAGCCTCGGCAGCCTGCCTCGGCCACTTCGTCTGCCCCGGCAGAGCACAGTGCTCCCGCGGCTGCCCCGACACGCTCGCGCGCCCTTGCCCGGACCGAGCCCTCTGCACCCAAGACGACACGCTCTGGCCGTGTGTCTTGATGCGTGTAGTTAACACGTCCGTTGGGAACCCCAAGAGGAAGGTGATGCGCACAGCAGCAAGTTTCCCTCAGTAAGAAACCAAGGTTTATCGAACCAGTAGGAGCCAAGAAGCACGTTGAAGGTTGATGGCGGCGGAGTGTAGTGCGGCGCAACACCCACTACAAGAAAAGTTGCCATGGCCGACGAAGTTGAAGTCGCGCCGTGGTTGCTGGTGTACAATGGCCGACGATTTTTGGTCTCTCCGTTGTGCATGTCAAAACGTTTTTTTCTCGTTTTTGAGGCCACCTAGCCCGACGAAAACGGCCAAAACGTGGCGTATGGTGTCCCGGGACGTGGTGCATCTCGAATTCTCGGGTTCGCCGGCCGAGTCAACGCAAATCCGCACCGCCGAGGGATGTAGGGCCCGGATGGCAGCCTCTCCGGCATTGTTTTTTTCTCGATCGCGCCATCTCGTTCAACGCTCTCCGATCGAGCCGTTTACGATGCAGGATCATGGGTCCCGCATGTCATCCTCTATGAACCAAAATTCTTTCTATTCTTGGATTTTTTTGATCCCCGATTTCCGGCTACTTCCTTTTTCTTTTGATCCCTTGCCGCCTTGGAAACGTTGAGACCGCTGCTGCTAATTGGCACCCGCATGTCATCCTCTATGAGCAATCAACTTTCTTTTCTTGGAGTTTTTTTGGCACCTCAAATTTGGTCACTTGCCTTTTTCTTTCGATCCCCTGCCGCCTCTCAAACGGTGATACCGCTGCTGCTAAATGGGACCCGCATGTCATCCTCTATGTACTATAAAACTTTCTTTTCTTGGATTTTTTTGGAACCTCATATTTGGTCACTTGCCTTTTTCTTTCGATCCCGTGCAGCCTCTCAAACGGTGATACCGCTGCTCGCTAAATGGGACCCGCATGTCATCCTCTATGTACAATCAAGTTTCTTTTCTTGAATTATTTTTGGCTCCCGATATTTGGTCACTTGCATTTTTCTTTCGATCTCATGCCATGTTGAGGACCCCGCGGGCTCATGGGACCCGCATGTCATCCTCTATGTACTATAAAACTTTCTTTTCTTGGATTTTTTTGGAACCTCATATTTGGTCACTTGCCTTTTTCTTTCGATCCCGTGCAGCCTCTCAAACGGTGATACCGCCGTCGCTAAATGGGACCCGCATGTCATCCTCTATGTACAATCAAGTTTCTTTTCTTGAATTATTTTTGGCTCCTGATATTTGGTCACTTGCATTTTTCTTTCGATCTCATGCCATGTTGAGGACCCTGCGGGCTCATGGGACCCGCATGTCATCCTCTATGTACTATAAAACTTTCTTTTCTTGGATTTTTTTGGCACCTCATATTTGGTCACTTGCCTTTTTCTTTCGATCCCCTGCCGCTTCTCAAACGGTGATACCGCTGCTGCTAATTGGGACCCGCATGTCATCCTCTATGTACAATCAAGTTTCTTTTCTTGAATTATTTTTGGCTCCTGATATTTGGTCACTTGCCTTTTTCTTTCGATCTCATGCCACGTTGAGGACCCTGCAGGCTCATGGGACCCGCATGTCATCCTCTATGTGCTATAAAAGTTTATTTTCTTGGGTTTTTTTTCACCCTCTGATTTTTGGCTATTTCCTTTTTCTTTTGATCCCCTGCCGCCTTGGAAACGTTGAGTAAGCTGCTGACTCATGGGACCCGCATGGCATCCTCTATGTACAATCAACTTTCTTTTTCTTTTGATCTCAAGCCGCATTTGAAACGTTGGGACCCGCATGTCATCCTCTATGTACAATAAAGTTTTTTTCTTGGATTATCTTTGGCTCCTGATATTTTGTCACTTGCCTTTTTCTTTCGATCTCATGCCGCCTTTGAAACGTTGAGTAAGCTGCTGGCTCATGGGTCCCGCATGTCATCCTCTACGAACAATAAAAGTTTCCTTTCTTGGAGTTATTTTTGACCCCTAATTTCCGGCTATTTGCCTTTTTCTTTTGATCTCCTGCCCCCTTTGAAACGATGAGGACGCTGTTGGCAGGTCGGTCCCACATGTCATCCTCTGTGAACAATAAAAGTTTCCTTTGATGGATTTATTTTGAACCCCTAATTAATTTCGGGATATTTCCTTTTTTTCCTTTGATCCCCTGCCGCCTTGGAATCGTTGAGGATGCTGCTGCCTCATGAGTCCCGCATGTCATCTTCTCAGAACGGTAAATGTTTCTTTTCTTGGATTTTGTTGACCAAACGATTTTTGGCTTATTCTTTCTTTCGATCTCCTGCAGCCTTTAAAACGTTCGGACGCCGCTCGGCTCACGGGTCCCACATGTCAACCTCTATGAACAATAAACGCCGAGGATGCCGCTGCCTCATGGGTCCCGCATGTCATCCTCTCGTAACGAAAATGTTTCCTTTCTTGGATTTTTTACCAACAGATTTTTGGTTTATTTTTTCTTTCCATCCCCGCCGCCTTTAAAACGTTGACGACGCCGTCGGCTCATGGGTCCCCGATGTCAGCCTCCCCGTACAAGAAACATGTGATATCTTGATTATTTTGCAGACAATAAACATTGTATTTCGCTCTGAGCTATTGCAAACGGATAAATTAAATCTTTATTTTTGCATAAACAAACTTATATGTTGAATCTCCTTGTTTTGTGTTTTTGCGAAGCATAGGACTTTCCTGTTTTTTTTAGAAAAATCCGAACTTTCATGTTTTGGAGTGCGCTGAAATTGTACGAGTCAAAAGGCCCAGCAGGATAGTTCGAAGGCCCAGATGTGCAGATGCAGCCCAATTGAAATCTTTCTTTTCTTGGATTTTTTTCACCCCCTGATTTCTGGCTACTTCATTTTTCTTTTGGTCCTGTGCCGCCTTGGAAATGTTGAGACCGCTGTTGCAAAATGGGACCCGCATGTCATCCTCTATGTACAATAAAATTTCTTTTCTTGGATTATTTTTGGCTCCTGATATTTGGTCACTTGCCTTTTTCTTTCAATCTCATGCCGACTTTGAAACGTTGAGGAAACTGCTGGCTCATGGGTCCCGCATGTCATCCTCTATGAACAATAAAAGTTTCCTTTGTTGGATTTATTTTTTACCCCTAATTTCTGGCTATTTGCCTTTTTCTTTTGATCCCCTGCCCCCTTTGAAACCATGACGACGCAACTGGCAGGTCGGTCCCACATGTCATCCTCTATGAACAATAAAGGTTTCCTTTGATAGATTTATTTTTGACCCTAATTAATTTCTGGCTATTTCCTATTTTTATTTTGATCCCCTCGCCGCCTTGGAATAGTTGAGGATGCCGCTGCCTCATGGGTCCCGCATGTCATCCTCTCGTAAAGGTAAAAGTTTCATTTCTTGGATTTTGTTTACCAACTGATTTTTGGCTTTTTTTTGTTTCGATCTCCTGCCGCCTTTAAAACGTTGACGACGCCGCTCGGCTCATGTGTCCCCAATGTCAGCCTCCCGTACCGCAAATCCTCTTTCGCAAAGGTTGTATTTCTAGCTAGATAGCTAAGGTGGATTCGAATCGCCGTGGTTCGGTGCAGCTCGTGTAAGCCTTCTTGCACCGATTAATGGAACTAGTGTATAGCAAGGTCAAGACATGTGGCTTGGTGTAATGAATCTATTTGAATCATGTTGTGGATTCAATCCGATAGTTCTCTAACGAGTCAGCCAAAATAGAAATTAAGTTTTTTTCTAAAACGGAAATGCAAATTAAGATGAACACAAACATTAGTTATCATAATAGCCGACCATACATACATACTTGCTAAGAGCAAAAGCTTGCCGTAGTTTTACCACCCATACAATTAATTAGCAGTTCGTATAAGATAACCTTATATAATTATAACTACAAATGCATTTGCTACGGGCTCATGGGACAATAGAACTAGACAACCGCAAACTTGATGACCAAGCATGTCACAAGCCGGCATCGAAAGATCTTGACCTTCAACTTTGATCCAATGCGAAGTTTGGCACCGTCAATGAACTTTTTCCACTCGGAAGTAACAGACCAAGCGACCATCCGTGGGACCGACGGAGTACCGTCCCTCCACTGGTGAGACCTTCACTCTCCATGACGAGGGAAATCTTGCCCCTTCGGCCAGCATTGAGATCCTTGGCGATACTTTTAGGCAATTTCTGATTCAAAGCAAGAGATACCAACAAAAATTAGTCAATGACACCAATGCACCGAAGACCGAACCATGTGAGACTTTGAGCAGAGAAGACATCAAGATAAGAGCAGCTTATGCTGTCATATACTCACGAACATCGCCTTCAGATGCGTCCTGGTCACCACACGGGTGGCCACAGCAATGAGCCGAGACCTCGGTGATCTGGCTGGGGCAGGTGCAGGAGCCTGGGCTGGTACACGAGCTGGTGCTGATGCAGGAGACTGCTGGGCAGGTGCAATAAACGGTGCCTCTAGAGGAACCGGTGCTGATGCAGGAGATTGTTGGGCAGGTGCAGTAAACGGTGCAGCTAGAGGAACCAGAGTGTCGATGCGAGAGCCTCGCTGGGCAGGTGTAGTATATGGGGTCTCTACAGGAACCAATGCCGATGTAGGGGCCTCGCTGGGTAGATGCAATAAACGGTGCCGGCACGAGAACCGGTGCCGATGCAGAGAGTGGGAAGCCGGTGCCGGTGCCGGTGTGGGTGTGGGTGCCCTTTGTGACATCCGCTCCTGTTCCATCAGGGGATCTGCAGCTTTGATCATGTTAAACCCAGCAAGCTAGAACAGAGGGAATGGTTTAGAACAACTGCTCAGAATGCAGTAATCAAAAGATATGAGTACAAAAAAGTTACATATTATATATTTGGAAGTGTCTCCAACTATGTAAGCAGTTACGTATATCTGCCCATTTGAGTTTCTGATCCTCGCCTCGTCGCCCTTCTTCGCACCGTAGTCAAAAGCAAACTTTCTCCAATCATGTCCATACAAATATGTGATGGCTCGCGTCTTGTAGACATACACCTCATAGACCGTGTAGGTGTTCATCAATTTGCCATTGCCATGCATAGTGAAAGACCCTTCATGCGGACACATCCGGTTAATCATTGGACGAAGTTCACAAGGTACAATCCGTAGGTGAAAATTGATACTAATGTAAGAAGCAGGAAGACTAAAAACAAGACTTTACTATATGCCAATTCATGCTAAACCACCGAGAATACATACCCGTAACTCGTGAAGGAGTTATTAGAAAGGTAGATAGAGCCATAGGAGGTGTTATATGCGGGGTATGTACATGGGCCCGCCATATTCCCGCAAGCTCGGTATCGGGATGGTGAAGGAAACATGGGAGGTACTACTGGTGCGTAGCGCTGAATGTAAGTGGAAGAATTAGGTTGTGTAAAGTGCATAGTTCAGAGCAATGCAAATGTTGACAAGCGAGTGCATAACACTATGTTACAAACTGAACAGATCAAAATTTAGTGTATGATGAATATAAGCATGCTAATTTGGCGTTTCCGAATTCCAAGAAGCATTAGACAGAGCCGGTGATAATATCATACATAAATCATGGCATGTATATGTGGCTTAAGAAAATATACCCGAACCCTTGGATGGTTACGGCCCGGCTGGTCCTTGGACTTGAGCTTATATAAGCATCCGTAAGGTGGGGCCGACAAGAACTTGGTGGCAGCCTCTGCAGATGCCTCATCAAGCAAGCAGCTTGCAATCCTTTTGACCAATGAAGGCTTAGCAGCTTCGACTCGCATATGAAAATTGAAGAGCAACAGACATCAGCAGTGATATATAAAATGAATCTATGAGACACTGATGCATATAGTGTTGGATGTAAGTGGAAGAATAGGGTTGTGTGTGTTTCGGAACTATTGGTAAGCATAATTAGACAAAGCCGGCAATAAACAGACAAATCAAATCATGTATGAGGATTAAGAAAATATACCTGCTTATCGAAAAGGATACCACCCAACTGGCCCGTGGCCTTGTGCTTGAGGAGGTTTTCGAAGATGGTGGCGGCACCATCGTCTTCACAAGCAGCCTCATCGAGATCATTTTTTATCCATTTGAGTAGAGGCACATAAGCTTCATCCTGCATATGAATAGCAACAGTAACTCATCATTGATATTTAATAAATCTATGAGATAGACTGATGCAAATAGTGCGGGATGTAAGTGGAAGAATAGGGTTGTGCATAGACAACAGCTTGACAACAATGCAAATGATTATAAAAGAAGCCAACGGAACTCAACAAGCTTATATACTCGGATGAGACAGATCGAAAAGTGAAAAATTAGTGTATGATGATTGTAAGCAAACGCAGGTGTTTCGAACTTTTGGTAAGCATTAGGCAAAGCCAACAGTAATTAAACAGATAATAATAAAATCATGTATGTGGATTAAGAAAATATACCAGATTCATTAAAAGGTCACCACCCGACTGGCCCATGGCCTCGTGCTTGTAGAGGTTTTCGGATGATGGTGCCGGCACCATTGTCCTCACAAGCAACCTCATCAGCCTCATTTTGCATCCACTTGAGTAAAGGCGCAGCAGCTTCAGCCTCGCATAAGAATGGGAACAAATCTCAACAAAGGATATTGAATGACTCGAGACAGACCGATGCATATAGTGCTGGATGTAAGTGGAAGGGTATGGCTGTGTATGGACAACAAGTTCACAACAATGCAAGGGTGTGTTCGGTTCTGAAACAACGTGGAATGGAATGGAATGGTTCCATTTCAGAGGAATGGAATGGTTACATTTTTTTCGGTTGGGAAAAATGGAGAGCAGAACAGATCAAGGTTAAACTAATCATTTGCCTCAAAATTGTAATTAGCAATTGCAAATGACATTTTAATCTCAAAATCGTAATTAACAGCGCCTAATGGTGCTCTTTTAATCTAAAAATCGTAATTAACATCATTTTTTGTTGGGTTAGGGGAACTAGAGAGTAGATGAACATTACTGTATGATGATTGTAAGCAAACGAATTTGGTGTTTCTAAACTTTTGGCTTCGAGATCTTATGGGCTTCAACTATAGCCTACCCCAACTTGTTTGGGACTGAAAGGCTTGGTTGTTGTTGTTGTTGTTGTTGTTGTTGTTGTAAACTTTTGGCAAGCATTAGAAAAAACCGACAATAAACAGACAAAAATCAAGGCATGTTTTGTGGATTAAGAAAATATACCATATTCATTAAAAGATCACCACCCAGTGGGCGCGTGGCCTTGTGCTTGTCGAGGAATTTAGAAGATGGGGGCGGCATCAACATACTGGCAGCCTGATCAGCCGCAGCTTTGATCTTCCTTTTGAGTAAAGGCCCTAAAGTTTCAGTCCGCATATGAATAGAAAAACAAAAGGCAGATCTCAGCGAGTGATATTGAATTGCTGTATGAGATAGACTGATGCATATAGTGGATGCTCTTAGCCTTTTGCACCATGAACACTAGCTATGGACAGACAAAAAAAAACTACCCCAGTTGACTCAGCTTTGTCTAGATACATCCATCCCAAAGCTTAAGGCTTATTTATTTTTGAGAAATCAAAACAAGTAAAGTTTGACCAAAATTTTAGAACATTCTATCAACAAATATAATATTGTGTAGATACCGTAGGAAAATATATTTCACAACCTATTTAATGATATTAATTTTGTATTTTGCATGTTAATGATTTTTGGTAAAAGCTTAGTCAAACATGGTATAGTTTGACTTTCTAAAAATAATATAATCCCTAAGCTTTGGGATGGAGGTAGTAGTATCTAGAGCTAAAAACACATCTAGATACATCCGTATATACAGATAGTTGAGTCAATTAATTTGGATCTGAGGGAGTATCAGATTCATACTACATCATGGTAAGTTGGTTTAAAAAATTACCCCTCGGCGGTCCCTGCCCAGCTCGGCAGTGGCATTTCGCTTCTTGTGTCAGCAGATCGGGCCATGCTCCCGCAGCGAGGTGGGGCGCTATTCTCGTTCCCCATAGCCTCAGCACGGAACCCGGAGGTACCAACCCGATACAGAGAATATAGAGCATGGTGTCACGAGAGGCTTTATGCACAAACAGCCGAAGACATGTGCTACTTTAAGCATCTTCCGTAACAGGAATCGATTGAGGATGCAGACAGACAGAGTGGATAAGCAAACGGAGTACCTGCTTTGCGGGGCTAGGGACGCAGCTCAGGCTCAGCCAACTGCCCACATGCGTGGTGGCCTTATGATGGCGTGTAACTCACACGTTCGTTGGGAACCCCAAGAGGAAGGTATGATGCGCACAGCAGCAAGTTTTCCCTCAGAAAGAAACCAAGGTTTATCGAACCAGGAGGAGCCAAGAAGCACGTTGAAGGTTGATGGCGGCGGGATGTAGTGCGGCGCAACACCGGAGATTCGGCGCCAACGTGGAACCCGCACAACACAACCAAAGTACTTTGCCCCAACGAAACAGTGAGGTTGTCAATCTCACCGGCTTGCTGTAACAAAGGATTAGATGTATAGTGTGGATGATGATTGTTTGCAGTAAAACAAGTAGAACAAGTATTGCGAGAGATTGTATTCGATGTAAAAGAATGGACCGGGGTCCACAGTTCACTAGAGGTGTCTCTCCCATAAGATAAATAGCATGTTGGGTGAACAAATTACAGTCGGGCAATTGACAAATAGAGAGGGCATAACAATGCACATACATGATATGATGAATATTGTGAGATTTAATTGGGCATTACGACAAAGTACATAGACCGCTATCCAGCATGCATCTATGCCTAAAAAGTCCACCTTCAGGTTATCATCCGAACCCCTTCCAAGCATTAAGTTGCAAAGCAACGAGACAATTGCATTAAGTATGGTGCGTAATGTAATCAATAACTACATCCTCGGACATAGCATCAATGTTTTATCCCTAGTGGCAACAAGACATCCACAACCTTAGAGCTTTCCGTCACGTCCCAGTATGTCAATGGAGACATGAACCCACTATCGAGCATAAATACTCCCTCTTGGAGTTAATAGCAAAAACTTGGCCGAGCCTCTACTAATAACGGAGAGCATGCAAGATCATAAACAACACATAGGTAATAGACTTGATAATCAACATAACATAGTATTCTCTATCCATCGGATCCCGACAAACACAACATATAGAATTACGGATAGATGATCTTGATCATGTTAGGCAGCTCACAAGATCCAACAATGAAGCACAATGAGGAGAAGACAACCATCTAGCTACTGCTATGGACCCATAGTCCAGGGGTGAACTACTCACTCATCACTCCGGAGGCGACCATGGCGGTGAAGAGTCCTCCGGGAGATGATTCCCCTCTCCGGCAGGGTGCCGGAGGTGATCTCCAGAATCCCCCGAGATGGGATCGGCGGCGGCGGCGTCTCGCAAGGTTTTCCGTATCGTGGCTCTCGCATCGGGGGTTTCGCGACGAAGGCTATAAGTAGGCGGAAGGGCAGCCTCGGAGGGGTCACGAGGGGCCCACACCACTAGGGCCGCGCGGGCCCCCTCGGGCCGCGCCGCCCTAGTGTGGCGCCGCGCCTCGTGGCCCCACTTCGTCTGCTCTTCGGTCTTCCGGAAGCTTCGTGGCAAAATAGGCCCCCGGGCGTTGATTTCGTCCAATTCCGAGAATATTTCCTTACTAGGATTTCGAAACCAAAAACAGCAGTAAAACAACAATCGGCTCTTTGGCATCTTGTCAATAGGTTAGTTCCGGAAAATGCATAAATATGACATAAAGTGTGCATAAAACATGTAGATATCATCAATAATGTGGCATGGAACATAAGAAATTATCGATACGTCGGAGACGTATCAGCATCCCTAGCTTAGTTCTCGCTCGTCCCGAGCAGGTAAACGATAACAAAGATAATTTCGGAGTGACATGCCATCATAACCTTGATCATACTATTGTAAGCATATGTAATGAATGCAGCGATCAAAACAATGGTAATGACATGAGTAAACAACTGAATCATAAAGCAAAGACTTTTCATGAATAGCACTTCAAGACAAGCATCAATAAGTCTTGCATAAGAGTTAACTCATAAAGCAATAAATCAAAGTAAAGGTATTGAAGCAACACAAAGGAAGATTAAGTTTCAGCGGTTTCTTTCAACTTATAACATGTATATCTCATGGATAATTGTCAACATAGAGTAATATAACAAGTGCAATATGCAAGTATGTAGGAATCAATGCACAGTTCACACAAGTGTTTGCTTCTTGAGGTGGAGAGAGATAGGTGAACTGACTCAACATAAAAGTAAAATAAAGGTCCTTCAAAGAGGAAAGCATCGATTGCTATATTTGTGCTAGAGCTTTTATTTTGAAAACAAGAAACAATTTTGTCAACGGTAGTAATAAAGCATATGTATCATGTAAATTATATCTTACAAGTTGCAAGCCTCATGCATAGTATACTAATAGTGCCCGCACCTTGTCCTAATTAGCTAGGACTACCGGGATCATCGCAATACACATGTTTTAACCAAGTGTCACAAAGGGGTACCTCCATGCCGCCTGTACAAAGGTCTAAGGAGAAAGCTCGCATTTTGGATTTCTCGCTTTTGATTATTCTCAACTTAGACATCCATACCGGGACAACATGGACAACAGATAATGGACTCCTCTTTAATGCATAAGCATGTAGCAACAATTAGTGTTCTCATATGAGATTGAGGATATATGTCCAAAACTCGAAACTTCCACCATGATTCATGGCTTTAGTTAGCGGCCCAATGTTCTTCTCTAACAATATGCATGCTCTAACCATTAAAGTGGTAGATCTCCCTTACTTCAGACAAGACGGGCATGCATAGCAACTCAAATGATATTCAACAAAGAGTAGTTGATGGCGTCCCCAGGAACATGGTTATCGCACAACAAGCAACTTAATAAGAGATAAAGTGCATAAGTACATATTCAATACCACAATAGTTTTTAAGCTATTTGTCCCATGAGCTATATATTGCAAAGGTGAAGAATGGAAATTTTATATGATAACTTCCCTACTCATGATATGACGCTACTTGATAGTAAAAAGATAAAAGGTAGTGATGATGTGATACCGCGGCACTCCCCCAAGCTTGGAACAAACCAAGGGGATGCCAATACCGATGATGAATTACTCCTTTGGCGGTGGCGGTGATGAATTCCCGTCTTCAGACTTCCAAGGAAGAGGCTCTCCATCAACAAACGACATCTTGGTCTCGGGAATCCTGAAACTAGCAGCATGGCTTATGTGTTTAAACCTGTTTTCATACTCACAATTCTGATTCTGAACGTCATAGAGTTGAGCTTGGAGTTTTTTGGTGGTGTCGTGAAGTGAGAGGATGTCGCCCCATAGCTTTGCGGTTTCTTCTCGTGTTCAGCAATGAGTTCGGACACAATCTTGTGGAAGATATCCACCTCACGCTCAGCCATCTTCTTGTAGTTGAAGACTTCTTGTTCTAGCTTCTCCATCCTGTCTTCCAAACTTCCTTCTCCCTTAGGACCCTGGACATCTTTGATCTGCAGCTCCCCATCAACGAGCAGCAACTCCTTGGGATACATCCTCAGCTCGTTCATGTACAGGTTGTCAACGTCCTTGCAGGAGCTGTCCTTCGGAGTTTCTGACGAAGACATGATACCTCTAGATCCGAAGCAAATCTTGGCAGAAGCAGCTCAAAACAAAACACGTCGAGAAAATGATATACGGACCTCCAGGGGTCCGGGGGATTATATAGCAGGAATTTTTATGTCATAAGGAAAGTACCAGGTCGAACCGGAGTTGGAAAGGGGCGACGAGGCGGCCAGCTCATAGGGCGGCGCAGCCCAAGGCCTGGCCGCGCCGGCCTATGGGGGCACGCCCTCGTGCGTCTCCTCTACTCCGTTTCGATCTCGTAATTTTTCATATTTTCCAAAAACAGCAAAAACATTGTTTGGAAAGTAAATCGCGAACTTTTTATTACCTGTATCGTTACCTATTCAAAGTCGAGTTCGGCGGACTGTCAATTTGACCTTTGATGAAAGCCTCCGGTGTTTCCACTCGAATAACATCAACATCTACATTATAGGAATCACCTGAGATATAATGCTTGAGTCTTTGTCCATTCACCACTTGCGTGGCATTGCCTTGGAGAGAACTAATTTTAATTGCTCCTGAACGATACACCTCCTCAACGACATATGGTCCTTCCCATTTCGAGAGTAATTTCCCTGCAAAGAATCTGAGACGAGACCGATACAATAGGACTTTGTCCCCAATATTAAACTCTCTTTTGATAATCCTTCTATCGTGCCATTTCTTAACTTTCTCTTTAAAGAGTTTACTCCTCCGATTCATATTAATTGACTTCAATATGGATGTATCTAGACACATTTTAGTTCTAGATACATCCATATTAGAGTCAATTAATATGAACCGGAGGGAGTAGCATTTTCATAAGCTTCACTTCTCCATTCATCTAGAGAACTTAATTGCAGCAACCTCTTATTACCGGCTAGTTTAGGATCTTTATTTAGTTCTCTAACAGCCCAATAAGCTTTGTGCTCTAGTTCTAAAGGTAAATGACAAACTTTTCCATAAACCATTTTATAAGGTGACATTCCCATGGGGTTTTTATAAGCAGTTCTATAAGCCCATAGTGCTTCCTTCAATTTACTAGCCCAATTCTTTCTAGTTTTATTAACAGTCTTTTGCAAGATAGATTTAATTTCTCTATTTGATAGTTCTACTTGCCCACTAGTTTGAGGATGATAAGCGGAAGCAATTCTATGATTAATACCATATTTAGCAAGAGTTTTTCTAAAACCACCATGAATAAAATGAGAACCTCCATCTGTCATAATATATCTAGGCACTCCAAATATAGGAAAAATAATGTCTAAAAGCATTCTTAAAGAGGTCTCACCATCAGCACTTTTTGTAGGTATGGCTTCCACCCATTTAGTAACATAATCAACAAGCAACAAGTATATGAGTGTTACCTTCCGAAGAGGGAAAAGGTCCCATGAAGTCAAATCCCCAACAATCAAACGGTTCAATAACAAGAGTATACTTCATAGGCATTTCATTGCGTCTGGAGATATTACCAACCCTTTGACATTCATCACAAGATAAAATAAACTTCCTTGCATCTTTGAAGAGAGTTGGCCAATAAAAACCTGATTGTAGAACCTTTTGCGCGGTTCTATCTCCGGCGTGATGTCCTCCATAAGCACTACCATGACATTTACTCAATATCTCTTGTTGTTCATATTCGGGAACACATCTTCGCAGAATACCATCCACTCCTTCTTTATATAAGTGTGGGTCATCCCAAAAATAATGCCTCAAGTCATAAAAGAATTTCCTCCTTTGCTGAGCTGAAAAGGTTGGAGGCAAGTACTTGGAAACAATAAAGTTAGCATAATTAGCATACCAAGGACTGTCTCGCGAGCTCACCTTTATTACAGCCAATTGTTCATTTGGAAAACTATCATTAACAGGAACAGGATCATAAGCAATATTTTCCAATCTAGACAAATTATCAGCAACAGGATTATCAAGCACCTTTCCTATCTACAATATGTAAATCAAATTCTTGCAAAAGAAGTACCCATCTAATAAGCCTTGGCTTAGCATCTTTCTTTGTCATAAGGTATCTAATTGCAGCATGATCGGTATGAATCGTAACTTTTGAATCAACAATATAAGATCTAAATTTATCACAAGCAAAGACTACAGACTAACAATTCTTTTTCAGTAGTAGCATAATTTCTTTGAGCAGACATCAAGAGTTTTACTAGCATAATGAATAACATTCAGTTTTTTATCTACTCGCTGTCCAAGAACAGCGCCTACAGCAAAATCACTAGCATCACACATAATTTCAAATGGTAGGTTCCAATCAGGAGGTTCAACTATAGGGGCAGTTGTTAAAGCTCTCTTTAGAGTTTCAAAAGCTTCCTTACAATCATCATCAAAAACAAAAGGTACATCTTTTTGAAGAAGATTAGTAAGAGGCTTTGAAATCTTAGAAAAGTCTTTAATAAACCTCCTATAAAACCCAGCATGACCAAGAACACTACGAATACCTTTAACATCCCTAGGATAGGGCATCTTCTCAATTGCTTCAACTTTAGCTCTATCAACTTCAATACCTCTCTCGGAAATTTTATGTCCCAATACAATTCCTTCATTAACCATAAAGTGGCATTTCTCCCAATTAAGAACAAGGTTAGTTTCTTCACATCTCTGCAAAACTTTATCAAGGTTTCGCAAGCAACTATCAAAAGAATTTTTATAGACGGAAAAATCGTCCATGAATACCTCTACAATACTCTCACAAAAGCCATGAAAAATAGCAGACATGCATCTTTGAAAAGTAGCAGGAGCATTACATAAACCAAAAGGCATACGCCTATAAGCATAAGTTCCATAGGGACAAGTGAAAGTGGTTTTCTCTTGATCTTTAGTTTTAACGACAATTTGTGAAAACCCAGAATAACCATCAAGAAAGCAAAAATGAGTATTTTTAGATAACCTTTCTAACATTTGATCAATAAAAGGCAAAGGGTAATGATCTTTCTTAGTAACCTTATTAACTTTTCGATAATCAATGCACATTCTATATCCTACAACTACTCTTTGAGGTATGAGCTCATCATTATCATTAGGCACAACAGTCATTCCTCCTTTCTTAGGAACGCAAAATGCACAAGACTAACCCATCTACTATCAGCAATAGGATATATAATACCAGCTTCAAGGAGTCTTAATACCTCATTTCTTACCACATCCTTCATCTTAGGAATTAGACGACGCTGAGGTTCAACAACGAGCTTCGCATCATCTTCCATATTAATGGCGTGTTGGCAAATAGAGGGAGAAATCCCCTTCAAGTCATCAAGAGTGTAGCCAATAGCACCTCGGTGTTTCTTCGATATTTCCAATAACCTTTCTTCTTCAAACTCGAAAGCTTAGAACTAATAATAACAGGATATATTTTCTTATCATCAATATGAGCATATTTAAGATTATCGGGCAATGGTTTTAAATCAAAGACAGGATCTTCCTTTGGTGGTGGTGTTGTACCCAAATCTTCCACCGGTAAATCATGCTTAAGAATAGGTTGACGAAGGAAAATTTCATCAAGCTCATCTCTTTCTTCCCTAAAAACTTCACTCTCACTATTCTCCAAATGTTGCTGCAAAGGATTACTAGGAGCAAGAGCAATAGATGCACACTGTTCAACCTTAAAATCACTATTAGGCGAATCAATTTTATAAGGAGTTTTGGTAAATTTAGAGAAGTTAAACTCATAAGATTCACCAGCAAATTTAGTCAAAATTTTCTCTTTCTTGCAATCTATAATAGCTCCACAAGTATTTAGAAAAGGTCTACCAAAAATGATAGGACAATATTTACTAGCGAAGAACCAAGTACCAAAAAGTCAGCGAGGATATTTAATCTTACCACATAGAACTTCCACATCTCGAATAATACCAATTGGAGAGATAGTTTCTCTATTAGCTAGCCGAATAACCACATCAATATCTTCAAGTTCACAAGAACCAATTTCGTGCATAATCTCCGTGTAAAGCTCATAAGGAATAGCACTAATACTTGGACCAATATCACATAAACCATAATAACAATGATCACCAATTCTAACAGATAGCATAGGAACACTAGCTTTCCTAGACTTATTAGGATGCGAAACAATATTAGAAGCATCTTCACAGAAAATAATATGACCATCTTCCACATTTTCAGTCACAAGATCTTTAACAATTGGAACAACAGGTTCAACTTTTATTTGTTCTTCAGGTTCTATAGGTTTCTTTTCACTTTTATGAACCGCACTATTTATAACAGAGTACTCCTTCATTTTAGCGAGGAAAGGAGTTTTTTCAATATAAGCTTCAGGAATAACATGATCAACAGTTTCAACTACAACACATTTATTTATAGATGAATCAATTTTATCTTTATACGGTTCATGATACCTATCAAAGTTCTTCTTAGGCAATTCATAATGAGAAGCAAAAGCTTTATAAAGATTTGCAGCAACTTGAGAATCAAGACCATAAGTAGCACTCATATTACGAAATTTATCAGTATCCATAAAAGCTTCAATGCATTTATAATCATAATTTATACCTGATTCTCTATCCTTGTCATTCTCCCATCCTTCGGTATTTTCTTGGATCCGATTAAGAAGGTCCCTTTTAAACTCTTCCTTGTTGCGTGTAAATGATCCGAACAAGAAGTATCCAGCAAGGTCTTGTCTTGAAAAGAAAGTCTTGCATAGAAATTATCAATAATAATATTACCAGGAAGCTCATGAGTGGGGCATTTGAGCATTAAAGACTTCAATCTCCCCCACGCTTGGGCAATACTTTCTCCTTCATGAGGCTAAAAATTATATATGCGATTCCGATCTTTGTGAATCTCACTTGGAGGATAGAACTTAGAATAAAACCGGGGCACAATATCATTCCATTCAAGAGAATCCCCATTATCCAAGTAATTTATACCAATGCGCCGCTTTACCGGACAGCGATACGAGAGAATAGTTTCTTCCTCACTTCATCCATAGAAATACATGCACACTTGAATAAACCGCATAATTCATGTAAGAACAGTAAATGATCTCCAGGGTGGACAGTTCCATCCCTGTATAACGGTTACCCACTACACGTTCAATAATTTTAATAGGTATTTTGTATGGTATTTCTTCCTTACCTGGCGCCTCATCCACTACCTTTGAAGTAGTAGTAGATTTCCCAAATAAACTCTCAAGAGAAGATCTCTCCATAATGAATTATAGCAGCAGGCAGAAATAAAATCAGCACAAACAATAGAAATTTCCCTTACCAATTCCACTTACCAATAGCGCTTCACTCCCCGGCAACGGCGCCAGAAAATATGCTTGATACGCGTACAGCACGCGTCCGTTGGGAACCCCAAGAGGAAGGTGTGATGCGTACAGCGGCAAGTTTTCCCTCAGTAAGAAACCAAGGTTTATCGAACCGAGTAGGAGCCAAGAAGCACGTTGAAGGTTGATGGCGGCGGGATGCGGTGCGGCGCAACACCGGGGATTCCGGCGCCAACGTGGAACCTGCACAACACAACCAAAGTACTTTGCCCCAACGAAACAGTGAGGTTGTCAATCTCACCGACTTGCTGTAACAAAGGATTAGATGTATAGTGTGGATGATGATTGTTTGCAGAAAACAGTAGAACAAATATTGCAGTAGATTGTATTCAATGTAAAAGAATGGACCGGGGTCCACAGTTCACTAGAGGTGTCTCTCCCATAAGATAATAGCATGTTGGGTGAACAAATTACAGTCGGGCAATTGACAAATAGAGAGGGCATGACAATGCACATACATGCTATGATGAGTATTGTGAGATTTAATTGGGCATTACGACAAAGTACATAGACCGCTATCCAGCATGCATCTATGCCTAAAAAGTCCACCTTCAGGTTATCATCCGAACCCCTTCCGGTATTAAGTTGCAAACAACAGACAATTGCATTAAGTATGGTGCGTAATGTAATCAATAACTACATCCTCAGACATAGCATCAATGTTTTATCCCTAGTGGCAACAGCACATCCACAACCTTAGAACTTTCTGTCAATGTCCCAGATTTAATGGAGGCATGAATGAACCCACTATCGAGCATAAATACTCTCTCTTGGAGTTAAGAGTAAAAACTTGGCCAGAGCCTCTACTAATAACGGAGAGCATGCAAGATCATAAACAACACATATGTAATAGATTGATAATCAACATAACATAGTATTCTCTATCCATCGGATCCCGACAAACACAACATATAGAATTACAGATAGATGATCTTGATCATGTTAGGCAGCTCACAAGATCCGACAATGAAGCACATGAGGAGAAGATGACCATCTAGCTACTGCTATGGACCCATAGTCCAGGGATGAACTACTCACTCATCACTCCGGAGGCGACCATGGCGGTGAAGAGTCCTTCGGGAGATGATTCCCCTCTCCGGCAGGGTGCCGGAGGCGATCTCCTGAATCCCCCGAGATGGGATTGGCGGCGGCGGCGTCTCAGTAAGGTTTTCCGTATCGTGGCTCTCGGTGCGCGATCTTCCAATAATCATGAAACATGCAAAATAGATGAAATAACATAAGTATCATCTCCAAATATGAAATATATCAATGAATAACAGCAAATTATGATATAAAATAGTGATGCAAATTGGACGTATCACTCCGCTGATCGAAATCTTGGTTAACCTTTCTTCAATATGATTTTCCTTTTGGTTGACAATAAATTGGAGCTTGGCTAATTGCTTTCCAGACAGACAAAGGCACCGGTCCTCCTTGCTCGTGTATCCTCCGGTCCTTTGGCTTTTCTTTTTTCGTCACCGGCTGAAAGGATTGTATGGACACTTAGAGGGGGATGGTGCTGGTTGGTGAATATGTGCTAATCAAATTTTACTTCTTTTTAATTTAGACTTAACATAAAAGGTAAATTTAACTATGTTAATTTACCTGTATGACAAGATGCAAGCAACTAACAAGGTACGACAATACAAGTTGTAAAGTGCGGTAAATGGATATAGGTAACCCCAGAGAGACCTAGCGGGGATAGAAGGGTTAGTTCTCATAATTCCTTTCGAACCTAAATAGTTGGCGCAAATTTAGGTAAAATATGGATTAAAATCTGTCCAGATTTATTGAACCTGCAAATAGTTGATATGCATGATTTGAAAATTTATGTTTAATAAATGCGAAACTTAAAACTGATCACGGTGCATACACACCTGATATGTACAAAACATATTTTAAAAAAGTTAAATATTTAGGAAATATTTTTCACATGTAGAGAAACATGTTCTATGTGCACACGTAAAGTTTCACATAAAATCGATAATTTTTGTGCCCTTTTTGTTGCTAAAATAATCTATTTCTCGAGATATTTTTTTATCTTTTTACACAGGGCACAAAATATGTCGATTTTTTGAGCATGTAACATATCAAGATATACGCAAGATATTTTTTATATTTTTAAATCTTTACTATTAAATGGGAGTTGGTCGTTTGACACTCAACGCACTTTGGTGGTCGTCATTGAAAGCATCCTATCCGTCCAATCTAATCCTACGGTCTCCGGTCTCCGTTTGACATCCAATCCCGCAACAATCATGGAAACAATCGATCACGCTACGAATTAATAAGGAAACAATCTGACAGCCTTTTTTAACGCTCATGCCATCAATCAATCATGATACAAATATTTAGGAAACAAAATCAGAGGTATTTCCTTACTTGGTCTCCATTTCTATAAAATTATTACTCCGTATTTCTTTCCTTCTTTTCCCATATCTATATCTACCTATTGCTCGAATACACGGAACGGACAACCCGATTCATCCGTAATCAAAAAATCCCGTCCACTTCCTTCCCCAACCTCCGCACGCTCCCGCCGGCGTCGCCCGGCGTCGCCGCATGTACCCAGCGCCAGCACCGGTGCCCGTTACCAGTGCCGCCGCGTGTCACCAGCGCGTCTGTACGAGTGCCGCCGCCCGTATCC
Organism: Lolium rigidum; assembly: GCF_022539505.1. NCBI lineage: Eukaryota > Viridiplantae > Streptophyta > Magnoliopsida > Poales > Poaceae > Lolium > Lolium rigidum. The sequence continues at coordinate 54,664,305 of NC_061514.1, read as the reverse complement.
AGGGCGGCCCCCGTCGCCGTCGCCCATCATCATAAGCTCGTCCGTCGCTGCCGTCTCCGCCGCCCGTCATCAACTCGTCCGTCGCCGCCATTCCCCCACGCCGACGCCCTGTCAGAAGGCAGACGCCCTGACCTGTAGTTTCAAGAATGACGGCGCCCTGCCCGTGGCGAAGATGCCAGCGCCCTACACCTGCCGTCCGGCGCCAAGGGCACTCCACCCGCCGTCCCCTGCACCCAGTTGCACGGCGTACTGCTCCTCCAAGGCGGGGCTCCTCGAGAACATGTCCCGCTGCACACGAATTCGATGCTGAAATTTGAAGGTACCTGAATTGCACAGAATTGATAATTGTACATGTACAAGCGATGAGATAACCAACAATGCATATTCTGAACCTAATATTGGTACCAATAATTTTCGGGAGGGAAGAGAAGGAACCAGAAGGGGACGCTGGTGATGACAAGGAGGAGAAGCGACGGGAGCGCATGACTTCTCCAGTCGCAAGCGTTCGCTTCACTCCCGCTACGACTGAGGGGGAATGTTAGAGTACGTGTATAATTAGAGATAGACTAGGATCTTCTTGTATCCCAAGTCATTAGATATCTTAGCCTCCAAGTCATGTACCTCTATATATACCCCATGAGGGTCATTGCAATACAACACAAAAATTCTAGGGTTCTATATTTTTCACATGGTATCAGAGCGGTTAGCCTCGCGGCGCCGATCCTAGTTCCTCCAACCACTTCCGCATCGCGCCGCCCCCGGGGAGATCTCTCCTCGGGGGCGCGGCACCCGGTTTTGATCAAAGATCGGATCGGTTCTTAGTTTAGATTAGATCCAAATTTCGAATTCCCAATTTTCATAGATTAGATCCGATTTAGCCAAATAAAATCCCTACATCCACGACCCAAGATCCGGTGCAAACAAGTGCGAGATTTCCTACTTCAATCTGTTTTAGATCGTCTCCGGCGTGAGGTTTACAGGCTCTACATCAACATCTGCCTAAACTTCGCTGCTGCGGCACGCGGACGAATTACGAGCGCCGCCGTTCAGCCACGCTCCAATCTACGTCTACTCGCGGCGGCGCGTCTTCGTGCTCCACTCGAGCTGCACCTGCGCACGTCCGCCCGATCAGGCCGGCACCATCAGCACATCTCCAGGAGTTGCAGCGTACGCGCGGGAGTCGGCCACACGGACGTCATCTACGCGTGCGTGCAGCGTGCATGTACATGCGTGACCAGCCAGGAGCAGCAACTAGCATCGCCACCCACCCTGCAACAATGATTTTACACATGGCGTACACCTACACCAACAGCACGGTATACGATCAATCTGCACTGCACCGCGAACTACACCACGCTCAACAACTACATCAAGCTGTACCATTACATCAAGATCTACGTCGAGTTCTACATCGCCAACGACATCGCCAAGGTCTACATCAACATGGTCTTCATCGACATCCTCGTCAACACTGCCGTCGCCGCCTACGACACAAAAACCCCGCCGCCGCCGCAGAATCGCTGTCGCCGCCGCGCTACGACAAAAACCCGCCGCCGCCGCAGACCCGCTGCCGCCGCCGCGCTATGACAAAACCCGCCGCCGCCGCAGAACCGCTGCCGCCGCCGCACTATGACAAAAACCCACCGCCGCCGCAGAACCGCTGCCGCCGCCGCACTATGACAAAACCCGCCGCCGCCGCAGAACCGCTGCCGCCGCCGCGCTATGACAAAAACCCGCCGCCGCCGCAGAATCGCTGCCGCCGCTGCGCACAACCTAAAACCCTACGACCAAAAACGCGCAATTTTTTGCGCCTTCGGCGAATACGGCTACACCATATACGACGACTACGACATCGACCACATCTCGACCACGGCTACATCATGCTCGGCTACCTGGACATCGACATCAACAAAATATCTACGGCAACTCAAGAACTCCAGTCAACAGCGTCCGCGTCGTCACTTGCGTCCACGACACTCCCGCTGTGACTGCGGGAGGGAAGAGAAGGAACCAGAAGGGGACGCTGGTGATGACAAGGAGGAGAAGCGACGGGAGCGCAGAACTTCTCCAGTCGCAAACGTTCGTTTCACTCCCGCTACGACTGAGGGGGAATGTTAGAAGTATAATACGTAGAGATATTGGAGTATTCTAGAGCTAGAGATATAGTCGGTTTAAACTTAGCACAACTTGTCTTGTACTCCAAGAACCTCCCTTTGTACTCCTATATAAACCCCTCACCAGGGTCCAGATCAATAAAACGAAATATTAGGGTTCTATATTTTCCACATGCACTACTATTTTCTGTACTACCAAAGTAATTTCCCAGTACCGTCCTGCTTGAAACCACTGGAAATGTTATTATTAGTGTAACAATGTTTGTTCTTCCCATACGGAAGTCTGGCCATTTGCTTCCCAATTCCTCTATCTGCAATTAAAGTATCCATCGAGTTCTCAGTAAGCAGAATTTCTTGAACTTTCAGCTTGCTGCGAGAATGATATGACGATGTCCCTGCTGGCCGCCGCCTAGGTATTTTCCTGTCCCTAGGACTCATGTTGTCCTGATGTAAACACTGCTATGTTTGTCTGAAGTCTTACCCATTTGTTTATATATTGAGTATCATCTTATATGTTTTTCTCTTCCAAAAAGGAAACTGGGACACTTTGCGTAACCAAAGTCAGTTCTAAAATTGGATTAACTTGAAGCATGGCCAACACTTCTTTTGATTCGAACTGGGATTGTCGTTGATGGAGAAGTGATCATGGTAACTATGGTATTAATTTAGATATATGTGATCGCAAAGGTTCAGAAGATGTATTTGATTGGAGCAAGATGTGAGTTCTTTTCCAGAACTAATTTGGTTTATTTTGCTTTGACTATAGATTGCATGCCCTTTGAATTGATATTATTGTTTGACCTTAGCCTGCAGTCTATGGAGCTGAAATCTTGCTGCTCTCTGATTTTTTATTGATGTAGAAACAAGCAACCTGGCATCTCAATTCAAACCTTGTGCCCTCTCTTTGTGTTTGATTTGTCGTATATGTGTGTTTCCTCGGGACATATAATTTAGAGCTAAACTTTTATGCTTTAACCTGCAAGCTTGTGACCATTCAAACCTTGATATGGGACACATGCCAAGCGGCATAGGGCTTGGCAGACACAAAGGTGTAATGTGCGACACAGGTCTATTATGTTCATGTACATGTGCAAATAATGTTGTTTTTACCAGGTCACCTAAACTGTCAGCTCTCTTTCGCTCCAAGGGTTGTAGACTGATCGGAGGCTGATGAGGAATTTTTGGCAAAAAGGACCACCTGCCCCAATGAAATGGCAAAAAGGACCGTCCGATCCCGTGCTCTCCTCCGCTTATGCAAAATTACCCGCCGATGCCATCCGTAATGCTGCCCACCTGATCCGCCCATACCGATCTGGAATTCTGGATCCGATCCACCCACGGTCGTCTCTTTCTCTCCTGTGGAGATGCCATAGCATGGCTGCCGCCCCCCTGTGTACATATGTAAACTCATGTCCTCAAGTACCTTCACCTATGTATGTGGTCGTCTGCATCATTGAGCTCATTCTGTTCCAGGTACCTTGATGTCTTCCCGTAGTTTTGGTCTTGCTCGTAACTGTAGTAGAGGCCCGCATCAGTTCCTGACATCGTTGTAAAGCTATTCTCTATTCGGTACGGGTCTGAATTAAATAACCGGTCACTGAACAAATCAGCCTAGCCAGATGCAGCTAAACCTTCATTTCTTTAATTAGTTCGGTGATTTACTGATTACCATAGGGATTTGAGTACTACAAGCCTAACATATAGCTTCATCCGTATTGAATCTAGAAGGCAATTGATGAATTGGTTCAATAATCCAGTAGAAATTAATGAAATTGGAATTTACCAAATCATGGCACATTGTTGGATAGAAAGGTTAGGATGGGGTTGTTTGGTATGTTTGAATTAGTGAGCCTGTCATCTACAGAAAAAAGAACTACCAGTTCAGATCATGGAGCACGTGCGATATTTAAGATAATTCTGTTTGGGAGTAGCTTCTGCTAATAGGCTTTCCCACAGGTGTGAGAGCTGCAAGACAAGGTCTATGTCGCGATCTGCCAATCTGGTACGATTCATCAACCGCGCTTCTACTTCTGCTGCTTAAATTTTTACTTGCCCCTCTATTTGTACAATTAGTTTGGTTGGGTAAGATGGATGGGATGGGATAGCGGATGGGTATTGTGTACGTAATTCAGCACCAGGGGAAGGAACCGACACAAGGGAAATAGCATGGATCTGATAGCTGCTCCGCGTAATTTAGCACCTGCATATTTTTCTGAACTATCTGGTGTACATTCTCCATATGCTTTGGATAGTGGAGTACTACTGTGTATTTACTGGTGTGCTATGTTCAGTTAAGTGTTACGCTGCTATCTACATTCACAATATCTTTTTGTTGACATGCGAAATGATCTCCCTAACATATGGGGTTATACAAAAAAAAACATTTAAGTGAATTCATTGGCCATCTATAGTCGTATAGAGTGGTGCCAGACAGGACAATTCACTAATGTAAGACCTTTTAGCAAGCTAATTTAGATGGAATACAATATTAGTGCTACCAATTTGTAATGTGTATAGATGAAAGAAAAACTGCTACCAGTGAGTTCTTGCATCTTAGGTTAGTTTATTGAGTGATGATCAAGAAAGACAATGACAGATGTGCAAAGAAGCAATGATATATTCCAACTCTTTCAGTCATGTACCTCTATCATGTCTGTTTTTCTCCTTTGCAGGACCATGTGGTGGTCTTTTGTTTTTTGTGGTAGTTCTTTCATGCATACTGTTAACAGCCAAATCCATCTTACTAATATTTATTTGCAGGCGGGGTTCATTGCTAGGATTATTCTCTATTTTTGTATGAAGTACTTTCAAATGTAAAGTTTTCTTTCTCAACTATGAATTAGTATCTGATCTGATCTGCTTTTAGCCCAGAGAATATTCAAGGAAATGCCTATATCGTATCACTCTTCTTTAGGATAATTAGTAGTATGTACCTAGCATAGGTCATAAAAGGAAATGATATAGTTGCTTTTCTCTGTAGGGTCAAATTTTTACTGACCAAGCTCTTCGCTGATTTTTGTTACACACGGGTCTTACACTTCATCGTATATGAAAAACAGTAACTTTTTTTTGTATGTTTAGTCGTTGATTTTTCTTACTTCATAGGTGGTCCTTACATACTTGGGCAAACAGAGACTAATAAGAATGTACATGATCATGCATTGATGCATGGAGTTATGTAACTTGGACTGTAACAGTAACTACAAAGGCCTCATATATATGCATCAGCTAGGAATCCTAAGCTTCTTTAATTAATATTTAATGATTCAAACTTGTTTTCATAGATTGCTTTGTTGTTTCTGAAAACCTTGTATATTCTATATCCTTGTAAAAACGATATTATGAGGAAATGAACATATTAATGGTTATGATTACATGAGAGAGTGGGTACTGAGTAAATACGTAATGCCGAAGATGAGATTGCAGGTAGCATTTCTAAAGACAAACTACACGAGCAAGGTCTAATTACCACAGTGTGTGACTATTCTTGTAATTTTTGCATAGTTATTTGATTTAAAAATAAAAAAAGTGACTACATGTATGCCTTTGGTTCGATCTGGATCCAAATTCGCTGATATTTCACCAAATCACACTCATCAATTTTTGGGAAGTTTGTGCTGTGAGTAGTGAATTGCTTCCACGAGCATCAGGTTGGTGCCGAATAGACAGGGATTAAAATGACACCTTGCATAGCTGAAGTGACACATATTGGAAAAATGTGTGATAATTCATGGCATACTCAGGATGGACTGACCTATGGTAGATGCGATGATCTTGTCGATGTGATGAGATCTTGTAAATGGCAGGGACTGAAGTGCACTACATCAATTTATGTTTTTAGTATAATCTTGTATGTTCGTAGTTATCACTGTGTTTTAAAAAAATATTAGAATATCTTGTGGTTGTCTTTATCTTTACTATTATATTCGAGTTGGTACGTTATCAAAAATGTTTGATGTCAAAGATTGGAGACATCTTAACCGTCTAATCGCAGTAAACATCTTCCACTTCATATCTAGCCATCCATGGCCATAACTTTACAGAAGTTAAGGGATCGCATCAATCAATAATATGACAGCAATCAGGACTTCCCAAAACTATGACGGCAGAAGCATCAATCATGGGATCTTAAAGAAATCAGGTCGGTTAAATTGGTAAGGAAGTATTTTATGCACCTATCAATCAGGAGATTGCCATAATCGTTGTAATACATGGAAAGCAATTGCCATGTTTGCTTCTGTCTCCTCCTCACCTCGTTCGGCGCAGAATCACCGATCATCTCCGCGCCATCTTTGTCGCCCACATCCATCACGACATTGTTGTATCTCGTTGGAATGTATCCATTGCCGCCAGCCTAATTTCGTTGCTGCTGTGACCAAGTGAAGCCCGCATCGTCGCCGGCCCTACAGGTCTTTGCCTCCTACCCATCCTGGATCACGTCATCTCCCGTCTATGTCACCACTACCATCTCCTCTTCCAAGATCGTGCATCCGCCTCAGTACCATCAGGCCACCACCCCGAGGAGTTCTCTAGATTGCCGCCAACGACCCCCTCAAAATCTTCTTCCTTTACCCGTGACAGGAACAACGCTTCGCCCTTGTTCTCACGCATTCCCGAGAGATTTGAATCCCCATGGGCCATGGCTAGAGCCGAGGGCCATTGTGCTAGCGCTCCGCGCGCCGTAGGGCATTGCTGGTCACCCCTGCCACGTTAGACCACCACATGGGGAGGCCGGCGTCTCTTAGCTGTAAGTCAACTAATTTCGAGGTGGACGAGGAGCTCATGCGGAGCGTGATTCGGATCAACGTCGAGGGCATCACACGGATCGCCCACAGCCACACCATGCTTCCGGGCATGGTCGACGGGAAGACAAAGGCGCTGTTGTCTAACCTGCAACGGCGGGTGTGGCACCGCCCATCAATCCAGCCCAGTTTCTCACATGGAAGCAGCGAACCAGCAGCTCCTCTTTTCCTTCCCCTTTGCTAAATCATGGAAATCACTCATGATTTGCAGGCTTGTTTCTGGATGCACGTAATGTGATTATGTTTGCTTTTTCTCGATACCATGTGTAGTCTTTTTTTAGAACTGGAACGATGGGCTGTAAATTCTTTGGTGGATTGCCATCATCAGGCGGGTATCTTGATCTGTTGTTCCCTTCATATAGTATGGTCGCCTACCTCGTAAACTGAATGATTTTTGTTATAAGAAGGAGGAGCCATCGAGACGGAGGAGGCGTGATCTTCTGAGTGTCGGAGCACGGTCCTTCGACTGGCTCGTGAATGCTGCTATCTTCCCAGCATCATCCTGACACGGCGATATTGTTTTGTCCGTCACTTCATCAGTCGCAACAAAATTGCAGAGGAGCATAATGGAGTTCAGGTAAACTCTTTGCAGTATATGGAGATAATCCTTGTTGCCTGGGTTGTTTCAGTTTGCAGTTTGCATTGTGGTCATTCATACTTTTGAAGGAGATGTTGTGATGTTCAGGTAAGCTCGTGACAACTGAACTGGAGAATACACTGCCTAGATAGAACAACAAATTTTCAGTGATAATCTGACAAACATGATGAGAGGACAAGAAGAGCAGAGAATCATTGCAAATTATTTTCTCTAATGTGGTTTCAGTAAACTGCAGACTACAATACCATAATGCTGCATCATGTTGATGGTTTCAAATGGTAAACATATGACCATCCCCATACAAAGTAGAATTAAAAAATTATATTGGTGAAAGAAAATTTAGAAAAATATAATCATATTTCTTATAAAGAGAGGGAAAATCACCTTAATTAGGACACTATAAATTTACAGATGTTTCAAAACAATATCAGAGTTGAGTGTATATAATGACCGGAGGGTTTAAGGGAGGAGAGCTTCTTCCCGGTCCCCGGTCCCCGGCCATGCCGCTTCTTGTCCGCAGCGTCGTCAATCAGTATATAAACGGGTAGTACTTCTATTTTTCAATATCTGACAAACTGCTATGTTCATCAGGTCACCTATAAACAACTGCATGTTCATAGTGTTAATGAGCAAATGACATGGCGTCTAACTGATAAGGAGTAACAAGAAAAAAAGTTTGCATGTAGCATGACCTCGAAAGTGACCCTAAAAATCATGGTGTTATACATCACCAGAAACATGACAAACCTCATTAATAATCTTCTGACTTACAAAGAAAAAAAGATCCGTCATACCTAGAACATTGGAGTAGTAATTTTGTATCAAAAACAGCTTATTGCATCCACATGAACAAGGACGAACGGGAGTTCTGTGCATTATAAGTTGTATTGTTTCATTCCAACTTGTAGGGAGATCTTATTTGTCAAAATACTAATGCACTTCAAATCAATCCAGCTGACTACAATTATAACCATCTATTCTGAAGAACAGCTGACTTATGTGGCCTACTCATTTTTTTCAGAGTTCTTGGATTGGTGGCAATGATAAAATTCCTCTAAAAAATAGTTTTGTGCTGATTTTTTTCTAAGCTATTAATATCTGCTATTGTGCGTGCAGTGTAATTTCTCCAAAGATAGCTTGCCTGGTTAAGCTCAGATAAAGGACGGTTCCTAGACACCTAGAAGGAACTTGATGGAAAGAAGAATACTAGGGAGCAGAGATCACGGGAGCACCTAGACAACAAATAAGTGAGATTGCATTAGCTCATAGTTCCAATCCGAGTTGATTTTTATAATTTACATGATGCAACCGTTTAATTCACTCCTCGGTTTTATTTGACACGGAAAGGAGTGGCTAATGTAGATGTCTTTTATGTACTGATTTCTTATCTTAGGGATTAAGAACAAAGAACTGGGCTGCCAGGTTGAGCGCGCCGATGCGTGGTGCATCAGTCACCACTGCGATGAGAAGTTGTAGAGGACATGCAAAGCTGCACCTATGTCCGCTAAACAGGGTAGTGCCCCCGGTCATGTTTCCAGGTCATGGTTTTTTATGTAAAGTAATAGTTGGAGCAATATATAGTCCAAAATATTTAATGTGATCATGATTTTTTTATATGCAAAATTAACAAGCATTGTATAATGCCTTTTTCATATCTTGATTTTTCAGAGTATAGATATGTATGATTGGTCCATTGTGCCCCGGAGAATGCTTGGTATTCATTCTTCCACGTTTCGGATAAAGTGCAAGAAAAATTCTAGGATTAGGAGTCCATTTTAATCTAAACAATCTCTACTCTATGTTGTATGTAGGTTGGGAGGGGGGCAGAAAGGCTGTTCATGTGGGAAGCTAGGGGCAAGGTAAAAGTATAAATGCTAAAGAAAATGGGAGGGCAAGGATTACCATATCATGTATGTTAGAGGCAACGTAATAATGGAGAAATGCAAAGTGGAGGTGTTTCATGTGCCACCATAAGAAGTTGGAGACGGAGACAAAAAACATTAACAAAACCCAAACCAAGAGGTTAACATGGAAGAGAGACTGATATGTTGTGAAGAGTGAGTGAGAATAAACTGGAGTTTGTCACCACGTGGTTCAAAATCGTATCGGTTTCGTTGTCGATAAGAACAACTCGGTTAAAAATGGTGTATCTTTATTGTCGTTATATGTTAGATTATATAATCAAAATACAATCTATATATACATATATGGCTGATAAAAATTAAAGGGCCGTAGCAACGCACGGGCATTCACCTAGTAATAACAAAATTTTACATCTATTGTATTAACATATAGCAAGAAAAAATAGAGGCCGTAGCAACGCACGGGCATTCAACTAGTATGTTTAATATGCAACTTCAAATATGGTGCAGCCGCTTTGAGTTGACTACTGGATTCCAGCACGTATTGACAGCGAAATAGAAGTTCCTCCAAGGGGTGCCCCGTAAACCGCGCAGAACCCAAAAGGCCCCGCGCCGCACGCTCCCGTCTACCCGTCGCCGCGGCCCGGCCAGGCGGCCTCTGTGGCTCGCGCGCCCACGCCACCGAAATCCAAGCTCGCCCCTCCTCCCCCGTCAGCGTCCCCGCCGTCGCGCGAGCCCCCAGCACACGCGTCCCTCTAGGATCTCGACGAGGCCCGCCAGTCGGCGCCCATTTGGATTTGCGCGGTCGCGGTGACCGCGGCGAGACGGGAGCGTGGCGGACGAAGCCGGAGCGCGCGACTCGGGCACAATTGGACGGCAATCGGCGGCGACGGCGGCTTAACAGCTTCTCCAGGTGCGCCCCCTCGCTACCTCCTCCTCCGTTGTACGGGTAGGCATGCACGCGCAACGGCGCAACTCGCGCCCTCTGGCCTGGATCGGAGCAGCACCCACGAGGGTGGTAATCGGCGCTGCTATTTTTTAGGTCTGGTTTGGTGGATCTGCGGGGTAATCGGTAATAGCATTGAGAATTGTTTTCATCGAACACGTTGAGCGCACGCCATCCAACATGACTGGTGCGCGCCTGGTTAGCCTGTGAGACTGTGAGTGGTACGCAGCCGCTAGTCGATCCAGTTGATTCATGAGGATTTTGATGCCGTCGTGATCAATTGATCTGGTTAGATCAGACCGACGGATGGACACGCACACATGAGCTCTCGTGGCGAACTGGGTTTCCTTACGGGAGTGTTTAGGCTAAATTTGTTCTCGATTGGATATGTAGAGACTCAAGCGCGCTAGGTATCTCCTGCACGTTTTGTGTTGTTCGAAAACCACTGGGAATTGGGCTCAAGTGGTCAGTTTTAGCAACAGAAATGGATCTAACTAATATACTAGTAGTAGTTGTTTTATGAGGAAGTGGGCAATTCATGCGTTGGTGTGTACTGTACTGTATGTTAAATTGACAGCCAAACTTTGCCCGTGAGCTGTGTTTTCTATTGGGTTTTCTGTTTGAATGTTAGAAGAGCCTGTAAATTTGGTACTCCGTACTAATAAAAGTTATAGTGAATGAGACATAACAATGCATGGATATTGTGTACAGAAGAGTTAGGTCAACGAAGCCAAGTTGAACAACTGTGTGCATTAATTATGGATTACTTTGCACAGTCTTGTAGCCTTGAAGTTCGATAAGGTACACATTTGCCTCACAAAACACAATTTGACAAATCCCTATGGCAATCATTTCACTAACACAACAACAACAACAAAGCCTTTTGTAGTTTTGTCCCAAGCAAGTTGGGTTAATATGATACCTGACAGAAACATATGGAAACGGTGATTATTTCGGTAAGAAAAACATAAATTTCCCATGATCATATTGCATATCGCCTATCAGAATAACTTACACTGGCATTTTGTGTAGTCTGACTTTCAGTGATATAAGCACTTTCATCCATTATACACTGCCACAAGCATATCTTCTACATAGATCAGGCATGCATCTCTATACATTGGTCTACGATGGTGTGATATGGTATGTGCCTAGGGGTGGACCTAGGGGTGGTATGGCCCACACAAGGTACAACCATATTCCAGTATTGTATAATCGGTCTTTTCCAACAGTCTAATGGGGTTAGGTTAAAAATGGATACATTATTATTTAGTGTGAGTTGCTCAAATAGCAGTGTCCAGTTTATCAATAGCGCTGAATAAACTTAAATAGTAGCATAAATGGTGTCTAACTCGAGAGGTTTTAAACATAAGGCCACCAGGTCTGGCTTTATATATGAAGCCCCAATGACACGCCGAAGCGATCATAGTACAACATACACGCTAACACGCACGTCTAATACCAAACACACACACGGACCACATCTAGATGCTACAAGGCTGGTACCCAACATCCACACGAATCATGCGATACAACGACAGGGCAACCCGCCCCCGATACAAACTGATAACTAGCAAAGAAGCAAGACCACGACTGCAAGTAGGCAAGTGCATGAATGTCGCTGCGCTCAGCTCCTCGTCCTCGCGTAGAGCCTCCTAACGTCGTCCAGAGCCGAGTCCTGTCCGTCCGTCTGACCATGGACATTTTGAAGATGGCGTCAGCTGGGCTATTGATGATGGTACCCTCTATAGCTAGCTTGTTCCTAATGTTCCAAAGCGACCAGCATTGTGCCGCAAAGGTGAATCAAACTAGCCTACGCAGTGGCCCAGCCAAACCCTGGACTATGGCCACAAAGTCACCGACCCTGTCGGATTCCAATCGCATTTCAGGAGTTCCCTAACTCCTGCCCACATGAACTTAGCCAGATGGCATTTAAAGAAGATGTGGTCGCAATCCTCCCATTCCCCACACAGGACGCACAGACACCGTCAGACGGACCCTTCCGTTTAGCCAGCTGCTCCCCTGTTAGGAGTCTACCCCTGAGAAGCTGCCAAAGGAACACCTTAATCCTAGGTGGCACCTTCGTCTTCCAGACCTGTTTGAAGTGTGCTACAGCCGCCCCCCTGCGCCATCTTGTGGTAAATGGAGTTAGTCGAGAATTGTCCCGAACCCTCGAGCGCCCAGGAAACCTCGTCCACTCCGGTAGCCATCGGGTGTAGGTCGAACACCCTGCACAAGTTGTCCCGTTCTACCGACTCCACCAACCCAAATGGTCATCGAAATCGGATCCGCCATCCCTCGACAGATCGAACTCCCGCCATCGTCGCATACTGGTTGTCGCAGCATGCAAACAAGTGAGGGAAGATGGCCCTAAGCGGGCCACGCCCTGTCCACCAGTCGAGCCAAAAGTAGGTCCTACGCCCATCGCGGACCTTGTGGCGTGCTCCCAGCTTGAAATACCACTTAATTTTCTGGATAGCCCTCCAGAATTGCGAGCTAGCCTTCGGGACCGCCGGGGAGAATAAGTCATTATCCCGCCATTCTGGTAGAGTTTCCAAATCCACCTAAGCATGAGAGCGATGTTCATGTACTTGGTGTTGAGGATTCCCAATCCTCCGAACTCCCGTGGCCTACAGACCGTGGCCCAATCTACCATATGGTACTTACGCTTGTCCCCCACTCCTTCCCAGAAGAAGCGAGCTCGGGAGCGGTTCATAGCCCCATGTGTCGAGTCGTGGAGCAAGTACAACCCCATAGCAAACATAGGTAAACTGGACAAGCAGGAGTTTTGGAGCTCCAGCCGTCCAGCTGCGGCAAGGTACAGTCCTGCCACGGGTCAACCCTATGACCCACCTTCTCCGTAAGGAAGTGCCACTCAGCCACTGATAAGGCCTTGTTGCTGATCGGTAGTCCCAGGTAATGCATGGGGACGGTTCCCAGCTTGCAGTTGAGACCTCTAGCCACCTTAAGCTTAGCCTCCTCAGTGACACCAGTAACCGCTTCACTCTTGTTGTAGTTAATCTTCAGCCCGGACATATTTTCATAACACATGAGGATGAATTTGTGGTTAGCGACTCCCAAAGTCGTAGGCTCAATTAAAATCATCATGTCGTCCGCGTACTGAAGATGGGAGACCCCCAGGCAGGTGGGACACCACACCCTGTATATGTCCCGCGTCCTTGGCCTTGGCAATGATGGCCGCCAAGGAGTCAACCAGAAAGTCGAAAAGAATCGGCGATAGCGGGTCCCCTTGTCTGACCCCTCTCGCATTACGGAAGTAGGACCCCACCTCTCCGTTAACATTCATCGCTGTCTGTCCCCAAGACACCCGATGAATCAACCCTGCCGAGAAACCCTTTGTCAGAAGCACCTCTCTAAGAAAGTCCCAATCCACCCTGTCATAGGCTTTCTCGAAGTCCAGTTTGAGAAGCAAGCCCCCAAGCTTCTTCTGTTTCAGTTCGTGAGCAATCTCGTGGAATGCCAAGACCCCTTCATGGAGACTCCTCCCTTTGATGAAAGCCGTATTGGCTACGGTCAATGACTCTGTAGGCTACCGGAGCTAAGCGTAACGCATAGGCCTTGGCAATAAACTTAAAATGATGTTAATCAACGCTATAGGCCTGAATAATCTGATCTGATCCGCTCCTTTGACCTTCAGGATCAGGGAGAGGATACCAAAGTTTAAGCGGGCAGCATCCACCCTTCCTAGGACAAAGTCATTGAGAATCTCCAGCACTGGTTTCTTGACTCCCCAGAATCTCTTGAAGAAAATAACTGGAAACCCATCTGGTCTAGGAGCCGAGTCCGGTTTCATGCTGGCCAGCACCTCGTCTAGCTCCTCTGGGGTGAAAGTCAGACAGAGTGCATCGTTTTCTTCCTCCGACAGTCTCATACCCGCCGGCCAAAGATCCGGGTGTAGTGAGAAAGCCCTAGTGTCTCCCTGGGTCCCCATGAGGTTGCCATAGAACTGGTAGACATGTTCCATGACCTGCCCCCCGGTCTCCGTGATAAGTCGAGGAATCATACATTTCCGTCTCCTCCCGTTGGCAATCGCGTGGAAGTAGGCCGTACACGCGTCTCCCTGCAGCGTCTACCGCAAACGACTCCGCTGCCGCCAATACTCCTCCTCCAAACCATCCATGTTCACTATCTGGTCTTCCAGATGATACTTGAGTGCCCAGCCTTCCTCATCCAACCCTTGCGAGTCCGCTAGGGCGTCCAGCTGTTGCACCCTCCTGAGCATAGCCTCCCTGGCTTCACGTTTCTTTTTCCCCATGTTGGCTCCCCAGCCTCTAAGGAATTGGCGTATGACCCGGGAGATACACTGCCACAGATCAACACTACTACGGTGTGGACCTTTCCCTGTGATGCACTCCGAAATCTTGTCGGACACCAATTCATGGAAGCCTGGCACCCCCAGCCACCAGGTTTGAAAGAAAAACCTAGGCTTCACCACGATCCCCTTCTCTCCATCATCTAGGATCAAGGGGTTATGATCAGACCCAATCCATGTCACCACCGTGAGCGAGCACAGCGGGAATCTTTGTTCCCAGGAAGGGGAGACAAAGACCCTATCAAGCACAGAGCGGGTTGGCGCCCTTTGACGATTCGTCCAGGTAAATCGCGCCCCTACACGGTTAAGCTCTGTGAGCGACAAGGCCGTAATGGCATCGTTAAACCGGCGCACCCTAGGTCAGTTAACATTATCATTGCTCTTGTCCTCCATCCTCCTGATCAGGTTGAAATCCCCACCAATCACCAACGGAGTGGCGCAAGTCCCTACCTCCCGAACTAACTCCTCAAGGAAATCCCCTGTCCTCGAGTGATCAGCCGGTCCATACACCAGCATGAAACGCCATTTTAACCTGATCCTACGCTGCCAGGACCCCACCTCGAAGCGCTCCTCCCTGACGCCTAAGAGGACCCACCAGATTGTCCGTTTGCCAGGACCCAATCCCAAGCAAAGAGACCTCCGCATTCCAGGCCCCTGAGCTCAGCCGCAGAGAAGTCTTGTTTTACTGTCTCCGGCAACCCAATGATATCAACCCTTTCCTTAGCCATGTAATCGCGAAGTTGAGTCCGACACCCTAGTCGACCAAAACCTCGGATGTTGTAAATGAGCCCCTTCATTCTGTCCGTCCCTCTTAAACTGGTTCCTTCTTGGCGCTAGGTTCGCTATCTTTTTGGCAACCCGTGAGACGACAGCCTTTCCCTGCCTCGCCCCGGCACCTCGCCTAGCTGCACGCACGCATCCACCAGACCCTCCACCGCCGGGGCCTGGCCCAGGTCTAGGTGGGTCGTAGCCACCCCGTCGGCCTCCCCGGTCTCCCCCTCGGCATCCCCTGCCGCCGGCGTGGGGGCCTCCGCAGCCGTCTCCCTGGCAGCCGCCGCCACCGCCGCTTGCTCTTGTAGGCGGGCATCCGCCGCCTCGGCCAAAGCTGCTTGCACAAGCTCCTTTGCTCTAATGAGGGAGCGAGCCTCCTCCTTTGCACCCGCCCTCGGGTTAAAGATAACACAACTATCCGTTGCAACTAACTCAAGATGGGAATCAGAGAGGGAGTCGAGAAGAGTGTAGTCATTACCTTGACCCTTGTTGTTGTTAATGACCGTCTCGAGGTTCTTCTCGCTAGCCCTCCTTTGCACCTTCTCCAAGACCGGCGTGGCCTCGGCCACCCTCTTGCTCCTCGTGCTCTTGCGAGTGGCGAGTGGCCGTGACTCCGGCCACCCTCTTCGTCCTCGCGTATGGGATCGTCGGCGTGTGTTTCGCTTGCGGGACGGGGGCAACCAGGGTAACCACCGACCGCAGGTCGGGCTGCACCGGCTACCTCGCGCTCTCCACCGACACCACGTTCTCTACCACCTCCAGAACCCGCACCTCCGACACCGCCTCCCTAGCGCTCGTCCTTGCCACCTTGGCCGGTGGACCAACCGGCGGCTGGCTGTCTGCCACCCAGGAGGCCAGCGGGTCAGTCACCTGCGAGCCGGCCTCCGTCGAGATCAACGACTCCTCAGCCACCGCCCCTCCCTGGCCCAACTCCACCTCCATCGCCTGCTCCTTGCCCGTGTCCTTGGACAGGAGCCCCTGCTGCCACACTCCCAGCTCCAGATTCAAGCCGTATTGGTCGAAAGACCTCGGCAGGTTAGGTCCCTCCCAAACCCGCCCCGCAACCGGGGCACTCCGTGACCCGGTGCCTGCTTCCCTGCAGACTTGCATCAAAGTAAGTAAGAGTGTACCACGATTGCTTTCCGAAGTTCAAAAATGACTGTAGCGAATGAGAGAGTAGCTTAGTTTTATCAGTAATTAGATCCTCACACTGTTAAACACGCCACTTACGCAAACACACTATGTAATTCTTGTAGATCAATCATTTTGGTTTGCACTCTAAGTGTGTATCATACCCATGGGAAAAAATAGCGCGCTATTCCAACGCTAATAGCACGCTATAGCATATCTGGAGAGCCGACGCTACGCTATTTCGGCGCTATAGCGCGCTATTCGCGTTAATAGCATGCTATAACATGCTAATAGCGTATTTTTAGACTCACGCTATTTTGTTATAGCGCGCTATTTTTTTCCTTGATCATACCACACAATCCCCTCTCCTTGACATAGATTACCAAGAACTACCCTGTCTGGACGTACATTCCTATACTGGTTTGGTGAACTGTGTTCCTAGTTATACACAGTCTGTTGGATGTTTTCCCCTCTTCGTGCTGCCACACTACAATTCTACTACTTACAATCTGCTAGCATAATAGTCCTCTGTATCTCCTAGATTGTTGTAAGTCACCAGCAAGCAATTTTCCTGCAATAGACTTGCAAACAACAAAACCTGAAGTGAAGAAGGAGATGCATCAGGATTATCTCCGAAAATTTAATGATGAATTTCATCTGGATGGAATCACAACTTTGCTGTTAGGCTTCAGGCTTACTGTGCCAACTGCGAGTTAAATTCTTAATCTTGTGTCTCTGGTCCCTCTTCTCAGTTTGGTGATACGTGCTGACTTCTGTTTTCTAACATAAACCTGTGGGAACTCGCTGTCATTGTTTGCTAGGCATAATTTAATGCTATAAATTATGTATAACTATATATAGTGCTGGTGATTTGTGTGAGTAGCTAGCCACCAGTAGGCAGCAGCAACTCTAATTAGCCATATGAGTATATAGTCAGAAAACATTCTGTTTGCTATAGGACTAATCTTATGACACATTTGTCTTCAGCAGAAACTGCATGTGTTGCTTTTCATCTTTTATATTCATCAGACACCATCAGATGTGATTTGGAATAATACTATCTTTCGGTCACAACTTTGGCCGTTCTGCCGAAGTGTTTCAGTGAAGTAGACTTGTTTCCAAGTTAGCTACGATAAGTAGATATCTTACACAATAGTCTGAAGTATCAATTATATGCATTTTTGAATGAGTGCGTCCCCAGGATCCTTCAGTATCAATCGCAATATTTCCCCGACATTTGATGTTAGCAAACTTATGGGGACTATATCAGAGTGAATACTTGTATACGTTGTGAGAGAAAATGGAAATTCAGTTTATATTACTATTACACAGATTTCTGTAATTATTCTGCAGGTAAAATCTAAGCACACGTTTGGTAGGGAATGGAAAGAGGAGGTACTCGCAATCTGCCTTTGATATGACCACCAAAAGTCACATTAATTAGCATCAGCAAGAGAACTATTTTATGAATTAGCATCAGCAAGAGAACTATTTTATGAATTAGCATCAGCAAGAGAACTATTTTATGAATTAGCATCACCAAGAGATCTATATTTTCTCCTGAGCCATCCTTTCATTATTCTGCGAAAAAGTGGACATGTGCATTTGGTCAAAGTATCTTCCCTTATGTTACTCTATCTAGAAAATAATATAAGTTGAGCCGAACCTTGTAGGTAGCACTGTACTAAATTCGAGTCAATTAAAAGGGATCGGAGGGAGTACTTAATAGTTAGCAGGATGTGTTTCGTCCAGTGTGTCTTTTCCTTCTGCTGGGTTACTATGTCCTGTGGTGAAATGATGAAACTTGATATTTTTCATGATCTTGTTTGTCATCATTCTTGTTTGCCAACCTTTTAGATCTTATACTGATATTCTGGCTAATGCTGAGTTGGCAAATTAATGCGCTGCACCTTTTTTAGAATATGTTATTTTTAGTCCCTTTGGACTAAATAATGCTATACTTCTTGTAGCTGGATAAAAAATCGGTGCATGTGCTTTAGAGTAACATAAATCAGTCTCTTTCGTACAAAGATGTATGGTTTCATTATGATCTCTTTTTTTTATTTATTTTGATAAGAAAAGGATTTCTCACTGAGCTTCATTAACGAGTACCAATTCATTCTCATTTAATATTCTGTGTTTATATGCATGCTCTCTGTGATGGATAGTGTAGGCTTCCATATCCGAATGTTGTGCACCTATGTGATCTCAAAGATATGCAATCAGAGACATACTCACAGAAATATACAAGTATGTATTACTTCAATGGTCATGTTAGAAATGTGTTGTTGATTTTGTATGTATACTTTGTCTTTCTAAACTAGTGACGATCAATGATCAAAATGCTATATAGCCTGATTATTGCAGGTCAACAGCATGTAGTTCATTACTATTGACACCACATGGAGTTTATGTTTAATGCTATTCCTTGCACACATGCATGAATTTGTTGCACTGACAATTGATAGTTCTCTAAGATGCAATTAGTATTACCTGTACGGAGGGAGAAACACCGGGAAAATTCAAGTTTCTCCAGGCCGTGCAAGAGCAATACACAAGAGGTCGAGAGTAAGGTGTAGCCAAGGACGGACTTGCCGGGCAACTGGCAATCATTTCTAGATTACCACCTCAAACTGTGCTGCCGGCAAGTCATCCTTGGCTGCATTCCACTCTCTGCCTCTTTGTGCATGGCCCTTGCGGCAGTGAACTCTTCACCCCTCATCTCCCAGCTAGCTATGGAGGTGCTTCTGGTATTCATTGAGGGGAGGGTATTTATAGGCAGGGCTACAAGTTGATCTGGAACGATGCTGAAGTTTCCTTTTGATTTATTTTTAATAAAGGTATTGGCATCACTTTCCCCTTCTTGGAAGATGGTGACCTATCCATATATTGGGGCTTTCTGGATTTCCATTTTTTCTAATAATAGTTGTGGACCAAAAGGCTTGCCTCTGGCATCTATAGAATTGTTTTGTTATGTAGATTATGTGAGGTATCTAGGTTGGATGGTGTTCAGTCTACAGTGGATTCCAGAGCTCTTGATTAGAGTATAGTATCATAGTGGAAAACATTAGTGCTGCTATACAGTAAGGTAGTTTCTGATTTTCAACCTGTCTAATATGGGTTTCATCATGTTGTAATTTGCATATCACATGATACTGGACCCATGCTTGTATTTAACAAAGGCATATCACGTGGCTCTGGTGGTGCTTGTGCAGGAGGTGCTTCTGGCTTCAGCATGAGCATCTATTACTAGAATGCTGTTGGTTTCCGTTTTTGGCTTCTTTCTCTCAATCATTTGATGGCTCTGATTCTCACTTAGGTTGACCTTTCTGTTTCTCCCATATACACTCACTATAACGTGGACCTTTAGTTTCTGGATCGTCATATGGTGATATACACAAAAGGTTGTAAAGCTAAATCATATGTACAGGACCAAGGGAAACTTCCACTGTCTTTGTGAAGCCAAAAATGCGCCTTGCACTTCGAATGTTTGGTTGTGTGCTGGTGACTTAGAAAAGGCTTCACTGCCAGCTCCTGTTGTCTTGTGGAAATCATGAGTAGATCAAGTTGGGGCATTGCTGTAATTGCTCGATCTCCAAGGCCTGAAAACTTATCTAAGTTTAAGTCTGAGATTGGTTTATTTTATTTTGGGAGATCCGGCTTGGCCATCCACAGATGTATTTGAATCCAAATTCGTTTGATATGTTGAGAAACAAAAGCACAAACTCTGATGTGAATAGTAGTACACAAACACAATAAATTTGATTTAGTTGCTATTCACATCAGGGTTTACTGTTTTTGTTTTTTGATCTATGGACTGGATATGGATTTGTAATTTTGTGCCGTGGTAGATACATGTCATGTCAATATTGCCAAAAATTTCATTATAATTCGAGATGTTAAGTGTGTCTTTAGTGCACTACTACGCTAATCACCCTATTTACATGTATGCTTCAAATATGGAGTATATTTCTTCTTGCTCATATTCTATTCATTTATATTGTAGGAGTAGATTTATGGTTCGTCAAATTATGTCTCTTCGTCAATATGAGTATGGGTTCATCCTTGTTAGTTAAACATAATAATCTGAAGCTTGGACTTACTAATCTATTCTCTTGATACTCTATGCATTTTCAGAGTTAATACTTGTCACCCCTGACATTCTTAGTGTGAAATAGCTTTGTGGTTTGGTCACTAATATTGGACTTCTTTCAAATAATATTGGCTGGAATCAGTGGGTCAGTGTTGCGGGAATACTTCATACTTTGCAATTACGGCCTGTTACTTTTGGTTATCTTTCAAGAAAACTGTTATTTTTTTTACCGATCTGCATTTTCTAGTCACCATTGGGTTTTTAGACGAAAAACTAGCCATCATTAGTAATGTTTGATTTATCAGGAAAAAACCAAATCTGACTATGTAACATGCTTGTGAATTTAGTTTTTAGACATTAGCAACATCATGTTTTGCTGTTAGTTCATGTTGATACTTACATCTGGACATCTTAGCTAGTATTCTGCGTTATGCCATTATCATAGTATGATTTATTAGCACACTATTGAACTTGACATTTGGTAGTGGGCTGCTATGTACAGTAATTATCGTCATCTGGTGCATGAAAAAGGATATTGGCTGGTCTCACCATTTGGTTCAAGATTATATCTACTGGCTTCCTGTGTAATAGCGGAGAACACATCAAAATGTATCATGTGTTAACTGTGCACATTCATTACTTTCAGATTTATCAGATACGGATCATAGAGGGCTGTGGGCTCGTGACCTTGTGTTTTAGACTTTGTAATTGTCCATATCACTTTTAGCATGAAACTTATGTGTCGAGTCTGAGAATCATGTTTCATCATCTATCAACCAGTCAACTTTGAGGTAGTTAAGGATTCCATACTATGAAACAATGTTTTACATGAGGATGCGTCATATTATTATGATTTTCTATTGCCATATAAGCTAAATATTAATCTGAGCCTTGCTCTTGATTGTTTCTTGAAAAAGGTCTATTGGTCATTATGACTTACTGATGCTGGGAGTTTAGTAGTTTACCCATGGTACCTTACATGTACTTTCATTGTGCTAATAACGATCTAAAGATATCGTTAACATCGCCACCTTAATTTTAGGCTTTCAAGCAATAAAGTAAAGTTTTCCACTCAGAGGACACGAATGGGGCAACTAAGGAAATGCATCACTTTCTTAACATGGCTACATCACCGCTGTACCTTCCTGCTTCTCATGCTGTACATGTTTAAGATTTCTGTTACAAACACAATCGTTGTGGTACAATATTGTAAGAACAATTTCTGTCCTAACTGTTAGCCTTGAGGAATCTTTTGTTGTCGAGTGCTTGCTGTACATCTTTTGGACTTGAGGTCTTTTTGGCCTTCAATTTGCATCATGGAGGCAACTGAGGAAAGTCATTATCTTATCTTCAAAAGGCATGAATGAACATAAAATAATGGCGAAGGAACAGTGATATTGTCTGATACACGCACTTACGAATTATACAGATCTGATGCCAAGTGGGTTGAGCTAGCTTGTATGCAAGCCTTTACTTCTTATGCTTTCATATTCATGCATTTTGCAGATGAAAGAGCAAGATATTATTTTACCTCTAACATACCCACACATAGAGCTGGAGAGACATGATGTCAACTAGAGGTTGAACTGCTGGAGATGCAGACCTTTCAAAACTGGAAAAGTTATGTCAAGTAGAGGTTAGACTAGCTAAAGATGCATATCTTTGATGCTTAGCATACTTACTACTCATGTATTTCTATAACAAAAATTGACAGAAATGCAGATATTTGAGATCTCTTGACAATGCTTGAGGGCCAAACACCAGAAGAAGAGAACTAGGTGTAGCCAAGGACAACCTGCCGGCTAACTCTAAGGCTCAACAAAGCTGAGATTTCCCCAACACCAGGAGTCGGCAAGTCATCCTTGGCTGCATCCCGTTCTCTGCCTCTTAGCGTATGGCTACCCAGCAGAAGCTTTCTTGGTATCACTACAGACTACAGGTAATTCCCGCCCCTGCTTCCTCTCCTTGCTTCCCCTATCATGACTGCTTCACTACGTGTGGTATGGTCTGCAAGTGTGCATTGCTATAGGGTGAGAGGGCCTGCATTTATAGGCATGAGCAAGTTGGATTTGGAATAACACAGAAACCACTGCCCCCAATGAATTCTTTACTACAAATATGTCATCACAAAGTTTGCCGTTTTGGGGATGAGACATGATGACTCACCAATTGGTTGTCCTGGGTCTGATGTCCATTTTTAAATTAAGGATTCGGCATCTTCTGGATTCGTTGGTTGAGACTTAGGATTGAGCATATGATCTGTGCTTCATGTGCACATGCGGTGAGCAGCCCTTGACTTAGCCAAATTTTATGACTACCGAGAGTTCTTTTGGTCCATCTCCAAACTTAGTATGTCCTCCTAAATATAATACGTTTTGGGAGTTAAATTTAGACTCCCAAAACTTCTTATATTTACAAACGACGGGTGTACCTTTTATTGGAGTATTGGAAATCTATGAACAGTAAACATTCTCCTATCGATTTATTGAATGGCATACTCAGTATGTTAGTAGGATATATTTCACCATGTTTTATTTTGGTTGGTATGTTTACAATTTCACCAAGCTAGCTGTTGCTGTAGATATGTAAGGTTAAAACTATTTATGCGGATACACATGTGCCGCTTAGGATTGAAACTGGATGGCAGTCTTTGGTTCATCCTGCATAAGAATATGATAATTGCATCATAGAAATATGTTGTATGGAACAATTACATGCTTTATTAACCGCATTTGTTTCTAATAAATGTTTGTACCAAATTTCTGTTAGAACCATTCAGTATTCAAATGAAATTCTTAGAATAGTATGAGTGCAAACAATTTATGCCAAAAAACGTTCCAACCCTATTTGTTAATTTATGCTTGAAGCATATAGATATAAAAAGTTGATATGTATGTTGAAACAAAGTACCTCATTAAGCCAGCATGTTGTTCTGTTATGGTACTTTGTGAATCTCTTGGCAAATCTGGGACATGACACATATGCTTTTCATAATGGTTGGTGCAGCCACAGCCAGCATCAAATCAATACCTAGCCAGCATTTTAAAGACTAATGAGGTATAGGTTGAGTCCATTTTAGACATTATAGCAATTCCACTGATGGTGTTTGCTAGGGCCAATATTTCTGCTACACCACAAAACAATGTGTCCCCAAAGCAATCCTACAAGTTACATCAACTTGAAAGAGGCATTATTTGTGCTCCTGCGGGGACCTACAAAATCAATATAGGTATGGTGGTGATACTGTTTGCCGGTGCCTCGGTGGCCGCTGTTCTTGTACCATTATTCTTTACCATATCTGGCTTGAGAACCCACTGGTGGTTCATTTGGAGCATCTGGCAATTGGTTATTTTGGCAGTGTCCTACTCTTTGATGGGGTCCCTTCTCCCATGATTTGATGCCCTGCGTATCTCCATTGGATTGTGTGGTCTCACTCTCCTAGTCTCGCCCTCTCTCCTTTCCCCTAATTTGATTGGTGGACAGTCTACTCTTAGGATAACTGGTCCTAATGACACGATATAGATCTTCCAGTACTGATGTACTGTGCAGAGTTATAGAGGTAGTACCTGATACCCCCTCCAAAGTCAAGCACTCCTCATTGGCTCCCAAAGCTTCGGCACTTATTCTGTACGGTTTATCAATGGCGATCCTAAAGTAGTTAGTTGGCCAAGTGAGGTTGTCTCGAGTTCAGATATTATCATACAAAGAAGGCTCGGTAGAAAGGAAAGCTGCTATTTGCATCTTCAGCTACTAGAGCTAAGCTTGCTTCTTTGTAGTTATTGCAAGCTGATGAAGTTAAAGTTTTTCTTATTCGAGCTAAGTTGATGAAGTTGGGCATGAGATATGGGCCGACATATCAAAACTAAAACTAAATTATATAAGTCAGCCGCTGAAACCTTAATAATGCTTGTTTACACTGGAGATGCTGCGTTCGTGCAGCCAGCAGGCACCTATCGCAATGGAGAACACAAAACTTGTTGATGTCCACATGCACTAGTTAGTGGCTCAGGTATTTTGACTTCAAAAATAGTGTGGCCCGGATATGAAAACGAGCTTTCAGTTGGAATAATTATGTAGTCATAGTTCGATACTGTGAATTTAATCATTAAAGTTGAAAAACTGGTACATAAGTACATATTCGTGGGAAAAGATTTAGGTCGACGCGCAAGCTTTTTTGAGAAAGAGATCTTTGGTCGAGGGTGCGACAGGGAGTCAAGATATGTTATCACTTGCTGCCACTAGTTTTGTCGTCCCATTTACTAAAGTTCTCGCATAAACGATAATTAGTCAAATCCAACTGTGGTTATGCTTTGATGAGATCCAGTTGATCTTGCCAGCCCTCGTTCGGCCGTTCCTGGCCATGATCTGCTCCTCTCTATTTGCTGGCGCTGAGGCGAGGGCGTCAGTATTGATGCCTGTTTCTGCACCACTTGGTCGGCAAAATGCAATTATATACCGAGTATTTTATTTTGGATCGGCGTGTCTCGGGAATTGGATTCTTTCAGGGGGCGTACATGCCGTGCGGTCCGTCCAAAATCTCAGAATGCGGCGGCCCTTGGCCTCCACAGGGAGCCGCTTTGATGAACAGCGCGACCCTAACGAAAGCGGTCCAGTCAGTGAGAGGGCTGGCTTTCTGGTCTGCTATGGTGCCTATCATGTGCCATCGATGGTTCTTTGACACGTCCCGTGGGAAGTCCGGTGACAAGGCACACCTAGAAAGCTTCGTAAAGGCTGGTTTGCATTCTGCAAGAATCTACGTACGCATTCACGTGCAACAATTTGCACTTGCACTCTCCGTTTCGAAAAGATTAGGATCCTTCTACAGTACCTAAACTTGTTCGGTGGAGCCGAACTTGTCACATTGCAAAGAATAATTTCAATTTTTTGCGTCTTATCTTGTTCTGCCATGTTGTATATGCACTTTCTTTTACTACGTTGACGTGGCATATGTTTGACCATTCTGACCGACATACTCGGTTATGTTGTAGGGGCTGCATCAGCGAAAAAAACCCTTTGGCACACGAGCACCAGTGATCAAATATATATACAACTACATATACATGTGTAGTATATGCCACAAATTTGCATCCGAATACATTGTCACATATGACCTGCCAAAAAACACAAATATTGGAGGGAAAAATGAGTTATTTTTGCTTTTTCAGATTCATGATTTCGTGATAGCTCATGCTTTGCTAAAGTGCAATCATGCACACAGACTATGGGAAACCATGCGTGAGACATGGTGCCTTCCTTCAGACGCTGATCTTCAGGTGAACCCGGAGTCTTGGCTGCGAACTATCTTGCAAAATTTACCAGACCAAATGATTGACACGATCTTGTTGGTTCTATGGCGGGCATGGTATGCTCGCAACGAGGTAACCCATGCAAAGCCCCTCCCGTCAGTCGAAGGATCAAAGCGATTCTTGTGCAGCTATATCAAGATCCTGCGTAACATAAAGGACCGAAGTACAGAAGAGCTGATTAAAGGAAAGCACACATCTGTCCTAGACCTTCCTCACGTCCGTGTTGTCTATCGGCCAAAGAAACCTCCAGATAAAGTATGGTTGAAACTAGCACTGGGATATGTTAAGCTCAATTGTGATGATTCAGTTAAACTGGAGGATGGCTCTGCTGGTACTGGAATGGTGCTACGCGATGAAAATGGTCAAGTGATTTTTACTGCATGTCGCCATCTTTTGCATTGTGAGGATGCCTTGGAGGCGGAGGCGTATGCAGTCGCGGAAGGTTTGGAGTTATCCTTGCAACGAAGTAATCTTCCTATCATAGTGGAGACAGACTGTGTTGGCCTCATCACGGCGATTAACAATGGGTCTCAAGACCGCTCCTCCATCAGGCATATTATCTCTGAAATCAAACTACTAGCTAATGGCACTACAAATGTATCTTTTATAAAAGTGGATCGCTCACAGAATAGGGTTAGCCACTGTCTTGCAAATTTTGCAAGAACAGAATCTAGAACTATGGTTTGGATCGGCTCTGGACCTGACTGTTTGGCTCAGGCTCTGGTTTACGACCAAGATGTAATCCCTGCTGCTTAATATATCCTCTTTTACCCGCAAAAAAGAATTTGTGTAGCCTATAATACAATGTATTGTGAAGCAAAAGTTTGCAGATATGTACATAAAACGTGTTTGTATATCGACCTAATTGTTTTTTTTGGATTTGTTTGAAACTTTAAAATACAGTTTCTGAATGTTTTTTTAAAACACCGAGACATGTAAAGCTAGGAAGCCAAAACATATATTTCCAAGGGCCTTTAGCATACACATTAGGTTGTAACATCCCAGGATTAGGAACTATAAATAAAGAGGAAATAAAAGTGTCTATTACCGTTTATGCATACAAAATATGGGATTTTTTTGCGATTTTAAATAAAACTTGTCAAAGTGATTGAAGTTTCACCTAAGTTGATGGAACTGAAGTAGATTGTTAAGTAAAGTGCGATAAATTTTAATGTGATCTTTGTTAAAACCTTTTTTAGGTAAAGGTGATTTGATCAATGGGTTAGTTCAAATGGGACTAGAATTAAAAGGACAACACATTACTTACCGATCAAATACTAGATCTTCTAAGGGATCATTTGCAACTACTCATGGATACATATTTTAGTACAACTCAATACAAGAGGAAGTTAGCAACCCAATCATAACTTACCTTTTCGATGTCTATATCCAATATCCATGTTTACCATGATTCACATGGTATTTCTTAAACCACATTCTTGAACTCATGACAAGGAATTCAACACAAGTATAGTCATTTCATATTGATCTATTCTATTCTTGTCCATTCCAAATACATCTATACCACCAATCAGAAGGGAGTGACTTATACCTATTCAAGAGATATCACCATCTATATCTTGAATTAGAGCCCTAGGATATAATCCAATTCACTTACAAGTTGAAGATGTTAAATCAATCCTAAATTGACTAGAACAAATATCTTGACCTTGATAGGTACACACGTCACCATGAGACTAAAACCATTTCTAGGAAAGGTTCCAAGCGAGAGTCTTGTGGAATAAATAAGTAATAAAAAATCCTCTTAGCCAAATGATGTTCTAAGAGAAGAGAGTGGATTTGGTGTTCAGGGGTACCTGCGCACCCCCTAGATACCGTTGATTTGCTTTTAGATTCGCGGAGTGCTAACGGAGATCGAACGGGATGTGAAATCCCAATCCCGCGATTCCGCCTGCATCGAGCACGGCAGGCTCGATTCCGCCCGCGAGCCCGGGCCTCGCCGCCGTGGACCGCCCTTGCTCCGGCGACGTAGCCGACGTAGCCGCCCCAGTGAGCTGCCTCCTCATCGTCCTGCTTCGCGCCGCCATCTCGCCCCGGCCGGACTCGCCGACGGCCCGCGCCAGAAGTTTCCAGACGCACAGCGCCACGAAGCTGATTCCTCTCGCAAATCAACTCGTTTCCTCTCCCAAATCGAACACGAAGACGCGAGGAGGGACTCAACTGATTCCCAAATCGAACACGCCATAGAGCAGCTTGCCCGCGCGAGCGTCCACGGAGGAGGGGCGGAAGTCGACCTCCCGAGTACCCGCACCTCCATTTCTTCCCTATAGAGCGGCTCCGCTGAATCGATTTTGAGCCTGGTCCTCACTGTCGTTTTTGGAGTAGAGCGTCGATGGCTCTGGTTGGAAATCCTCGACGCGGTGCACCAGAGCTCGGCGGCCTCGACGGATCCCTTGGTGCGGCTGATGAAGCGGAGCCCCTTGCCGCGCGCTTGGCACCGGCGTGGGACCGATTGACCCGGGCCTGGATGCGTCGCCGCTCGCGGGCCGCCATGGCGACCTCGCGCTGCAGCTCGCCATGCGTGGGCGTGGGTGCACGGGGGAGGGGAGGGCGCCGGCGACGGAGACCGGGCGGCTCAGGGGTGCGCGACGGGATGGCGGCGGCGCCGTAGAGCGTGGTGCTGGTTGGCGGGATGGCGGCTTGCTATCCCTCCCCGTACCCGTCCCTTCCAGTCACGCGTTTTTTTAATCACCATTAGCTACTCAGGTTACTGCCCTCTGGAGCTCCACGAGATTGGCCGCATCGACGCGGTACAGGCGCCGCTCGATGGCCGCGACCATCTCCGCGAGGCTGTTGAGCAGGAGGATGAACGCCCCTGCCGTCGGCGAGGAGGTGGTTGGTGGCGACGGTCAGCGAGATGGAGGGGGTGTAGATGAGGTTCAGCGACCGGTCGACGCACGCGAAGTCGGCAGCGGCGAGGGGCACGGCGGTGTCGGCGACGACGAGCTCGGCCCCGGCGTTGCTGCAGGCGACCTGGGGATGTTGGTCGCCGGGTCGCGAACGACGCGGCCCACGAAGGGGAAGAAGCGGGTCCTTATTCCCTTGATGGCCATTGACCGCTCCTCTCACCCCGCTAATCTCCGGGCCGGAGAACGGAGACGGTGACAGACACACTCGCTCCTGATTTTTTTAAGATTGAATGTTTTTTCAGATTTTTTTTTTCGAAATTTGAACATTTTCGAATATGAACATAATTAAAATTGAACATTTTTAAAATTTTATTTTTGTTAAAAAAGAATTCATTATAAATATGAACTTTTTTCAATTTTGACCGGTTTTGAAATTTGAACGGTTTTGAAATTTCAACGATCTTCAGATTGAACGTTTCTCAAAATCAAATAATTTTCAAATTTGAACATTTTTGAATTTGAACATTTTCTCAATTTCTAAAATTTAAACATTTTTATTTGAACAAATTTTAAAGTAAACATTTTCTAGTTTGAACAAATTTTATAATAAAACCGTTTTTAATTTGAACAAATTTTAAATTGAAACTTTTTAATCTTGAATTTTTTTAAATTTGATCATTTCCTGAATTTGAATATTTTTATATTTGAACACTTTTTTAATTTGAAATATTTTAAAATCTTGCTATTTTTCGAATCTGAAAAATAAAAGTAACAAAAAAGAAACATAACAAAAGAACAAAAGAAAAACAAAAACAAAAAACAAAAAACAGGAAAAAAAATAAAAAAAAAAGAAAAATCGAAAAAAGAGGCAACTCGCACCTAACTGAGCCGTGTGAAGAAACATAGCGATGCGGCCTACGGACTGGTAAATGGGCTGTTATCTTTTTTTCTCAGCGGCGCCAAGCTTAGTGGCCGCATGAAGCGGCCTATAGGAGCCCCCATTCGCTCCCGTGAGAAGCCTATCTTGCTAACGTGGCCCACCGGGGCCATAGTCCGGCCCGCTTCTCTTACGCTCGTCGTCTCCCTGCTTCGTTACCCACTCCGACCGCTCACCGGCCGGATCCAAATCCCTCACCGGCCGGAGATGCGCGCGAAGGGCACTGAGGAGGAAGGTGGAGTCCGGTGGCGCGCCTCCTCGTCCTGTACCTTCCCGTGCCGGCGTCGGCGGGGTGGCGACCTCAGCTTCCCTGACGGAGCGCGCGGCGGCCGCGGGGGGAGAGGGAGGATGGTTTCGGCTGCGCACCGAGTGAAGCAAAAGCCGCGCGCCGGAGCTGCAACGGTCGGAGTCGCCGGCAGGTCGGGTAGGCGGTGCAGTACTGTGAAACCTTTAGTCCCGCATCTATAGTTTTGTGGTTCTGGTTCTGTGCAACAAAAGCTCCAACGTATGGTGTTACGTGCAATTTCCTCGTTTTAATGGGACTGCAGTGGTATATAGACGCACACTTTAGCAGGGTTATCTCCAAGTATCTTTAGAGATGGGATTAAGATTAGGTGCGTATTAGGGTCTTCCTATAGGGTTAGGAGGAAAGGTTAGAGGGGCGCGAGTACAGGGATTTGCAAACAAAAAGGGGACTACGTACTCATTTTTTTCTGTCGCGTAAACTTTCTTTACATGAGAACAATAGCGGTTGAGATACATCAATCTCTTCTGAGCAACCTCTTTTCGTTTCTTAAGATCACCCTTGCAGTAGGATACCATCCGTTTTGGGTTCTTTATTATTATCTCCTTCAGTGCTCGTTCGGCACACCGGTTTTTCAGTGGATTAGGGTGTTTAGCTTTTCTGGGACAGCTCAAGATTCTCACAAATACCAGATGAACTGTTCGGCCGGGTTTCAATCGGGTTGGACGTGTCAAACCTCAAATATTCCCGAAAGACCTGCTAATACACGTGTGAATTAAAACGCTAGGAACTCCTCGCGTTTTTTCTCTCTCGTGCTTGCCGTACATTTGTCAACTCCAATCGATTATCAGCTTAACCGGCCGGGGGAGCAGGACCGCATGTGACGATGCCCCAGGTACTGCGAGCCCCACGTGCATCATCCTACCCATGAAAAGCTAGCTGCATACATCGATTATTAGCCTAGCTTAGCAAGGATTTACCATGGATGCAAACGTACCCTGTGAATAACACGTGTTTTCGCCCAAAACACTAGATGTAATACACGCTAATCCCTGCCTGCCGAACGAGCCCTCAAGGGATTTTCAGGATTGTTTCTATGACGGTTGGGAGGTGTATAGTTGGGAGCTGTGCTCGGGGTGGTGGTAGGGGTACGTGGCTATTCCTCCCAGCTCCCAAGACGGTGAAGGGGGTATTAGGTAGGGGGGGGGGGGTCCTTTGCCATAGAGGACAGGCTGGGGCGGGTGCTGATATTGGAGCTGCGCACCCAAATAACAAGGATTGATATGGCTGTGCAACCATAAAAGAAATTTAAATAAGAGAAAAAATGCCCCTTTCCACTTTTTGTCCTCAACTCTCCAATCCTTTTTTTGTTTTCCCCAATTTTTGTAGGTCTCTAAAGATTAGATTGCCATTTTTGCTTTTCCCCTTTTTTTGAGCGTCTAACTTGGCAAGTTTGACTAACCAAGAAAAAATCTCAGTACTTTTGACAGTTCCATGTTTTTCATTACCCTATCATTATTTAATCTCCTTTGAATCGCAGGATTCCCCTAGCAGAAACTATGAGGTAGTGACAGTTGCAAGCCTGCAATGACTATATCCTGATCTTTCAACAATGACGAAAATGATGTGAGCCTTCTGCCTTTGTCCCTACTGAAATAGCTACACAATTCAGTGTCGTGGTTCTCTAAAATGAGAAGAATTAGCAAGTTCAACGATGGGTTTTTATGTTTCAGTTCGCCCAAGATTTTTTTAAGAGTATGCACTCTTTAGAAATGTTAGAGCTTTTACCACCTTCATGGTTATTAAATTTTCCAGTCTTGGTGGCTACAAATCTTTGCTTATTTTTTCGGCTACGTGTAGAAACTTTAGGTATTAGTTTTGTACATGGTTAATAAGTTGAAAGGTGCCAAACAGATCCCACTAAACAACGTGACCAGGAAGCGTGCCCTGGAATTTAGTCTGTGACCATATCTAGAAAACTTCTCTATTGTTTTTAATGTACCAATTATTACTTCATGCAGAATCATCTGAAGCAAAGGCCATCTGAAGCAGATGAGCATCATCAGAGTTATGCAGTTGTAAATCAGAAGAGCATCACCTGCAATTTAAATGCCGAACACAGATAAGATGCGAGGTACCAAATAGGATGCAAAATAGACAATGTGATCAGGAAGCACACCATTTGCGTGGCCCGACATTTAGCATCTTACCCGCAAATTCATCCTATTCTATGCTTATGTGCATTCTACATGTATTTATTGTCTATTGTGGCTATTTGTGGAAAATGTGATCATGGCGTACGTTGTGATGTTAGTATGTCGAAACATGAGGCTGCGTGTTGTGGTGTTAGTATGTAGAAATATGAGGCGTATGCTGTGATGTTAGTATTTCGAAATATACAAGTCAGTAATTTGTATTGAATCTGAAATTGTCAATAGCATGAATAGTGTATGCAATTCTTTACCCTTTCGAGAGGCATGCTATTTTTTTGCCACAAATCTCTCTGAGGCAGACTGCTGGGTCTGCATTGGCATGTTATTAATTGACTATGTTGTTTTTCTGAACCTGGTGTGTCTTTGTATGTCCTTTTTTGAGCGAGCACAACTTTCGAGGTCTCCATTTTAGAGATGGGTGTGTCCCTCTCACGCGCAAAGCGCTGGCAGTGAACAGATTTACAAACTCAGAGTTGTCTTATGTTCATAAAAAAAGATTCTAACATCATACTACTATCCAACCACTTCTGGCCTCTGATGTTGTGTTCTACGTGGATGCACATTCAGTGGTTTCTTCCTTTTGAGTCTGAACGTTTTGAACCTTCCCAGGAACATCACCAAGATGATGATGAGCCTTCCTTCATCAGACCACCTGCCGACAAAACCATACGAAGCATCTCTGCATGTGGCGTCAGGCTTCAATAACTTGTTGCAGCTGTACCCGAGGGAGTAGCCAACATTGCCGTAGGCGCTGCAAAAGAAAAAAATGTGCATTAGTTGTTTGGAAGCAACGTACATGATGTTCTTGATTGCAATTTCCTATTTCTGCGGCTAACATAGTTCAACCTTTTCTTATGCTGTTAGCTATTATTTAGCAATACCTCATTTCTAGTATGGAAGAAAATTTTGGTTAAAGATGTCAACTTGCCTGATCACTTCAAATATTACGCTGAACATGCTGAAATTGAGTGGATCGGCGGACATTGACTTCCTTTCAGTTATACATGCCAAAATTGTGAATATTGCTAAACAAGCAGGCTTGGTAATGACAAACTTCTCCCATGTTGCTTGGTTATTTGGATTTTCCTCTTTATCTGTCAAGGTTTGACTTTCACCACTGGTAGCGAGGAATGAAGTACCAGAAGGAAGGTACCTGCAAGTCAATAATCTGTTAAAACCATAAGGAAAATACTGATGTAGCATGCTGGTAATTGTCTTCTTGTTCAAAATAGTTAGACCTTAAAATCTCCTTTTCTGTGGACACAATAGTAGCGGCGCTGTTAAAATTTATTGTCATCGGTTACTGTGGAGCGGAAC
The DNA here is from genome assembly GCF_022539505.1 of Lolium rigidum. Lineage (NCBI taxonomy): Eukaryota > Viridiplantae > Streptophyta > Magnoliopsida > Poales > Poaceae > Lolium > Lolium rigidum. The sequence continues at coordinate 54,630,768 of NC_061514.1, read as the reverse complement.
AATTATTCTGTCTTTGCTAGCTCAGCCTAGAAGAGTTCTATAGTTATTTTGGTTGCAGTTTAGGTGTGTCTTGAATGCACGTTTTCCGATTTTGGTCTAGGTAGCATGAGACATGTTCTGTGTTGTAAGACTGACATTTTTGCAAGCTGAGATAACTACTTTGGCAACAATTGCTATTGTCAACTTCAGATATAACTAATGCAATCTGAGATAACTAGCTTGGAACTATTTATGTTGTTTTGGTTACTAAAAGATGCACTCTATTTATTATCTGCCACTTTTATGTTCAAACAAGCATAGTTTTCTCTGCCATCTATAAGAGCTAATCTCAGTATGCTACTGAACTTCATTAAATTCATCTTGAAGGCTTGAATATGTGTTGAGGAGATACTTACATGACAGCTGCAAATATCACCAAAATTGGCGGCGAAAGGCCTGAGATGTCAATGACAGTTTCACCGGCATGTCTTGAACTAGCACCCTGGAACACCGAGGCTACCAATTTCTGGAACCATTTCATTCCCTTGAAGGCCTTTGAATCCGACTCAAAATAACAAAGACACACTGCTTGCAGCAGAATTAGCAAAACTCCAGTCAGAACCAAGTAGACAGAATTCTTATGTGTTCGCAAATGCCTGTATCCAATCTCCTTTGGGTGCCGAAGGATGTAAGCATATTCTTCTCTTTTGCTGACCTTTCCCAAGGCCCATATGCTTAACCTCAACAGTGGTGCAAACAAAGTGTTGCCTACTAGAATCTGTGGGGTAACTAGAAGCAGAAAAGTGGGTTTATTTCTGAAAATCGCCATGTTATGATTTACCGGAGTGAAGCCGCAGTTTGCAAACGAAGATATTGCTGTGAAGACCGAGAAGGTCCATATCTTGATATCTTTATTCTTCAGTAGATGTCTTGCATCAGAGTCAATCCACAGGTAGATGACAATGACTACAAAGCCGCACAAAATTGCTGCTATGAAGTAGCCTGTCACTACATGAGCTAAAATATTGCGGGAGTTCTGATTCATTCCCTCTACCTGACTGTGTGGCATGGTTGCCTCTGACTGGATGCCTTCGATATTATTCTGATTGTTATTAAAAACATCGGAGGATTCAATGTCCCTGCTTATGAAAGCCAATCTTCTCTGGAGGGCATCATCAGTATTGGCCCTAGCATTTTTGAAGTGCAGCCCTAGTATTGAAGTGAACACTTCTCCTCCTAATATCATCAATATGATCAAAACCCAGAGCTGCTGGTCGGAGAAGTCCTCCATCTCAACTGTTGCCATGCTTGACACTGTCACTGTGGACACGGAGGTGAACATCAGATCCAAGTTCCTTCGAGTTGGCTTATTCAGGGACTTGAGATTCTTCAGGGCAAGAAAACCAGCAAAGGATATCGACATGAAGTAAATAAGCTGGACTATCAAAGGATTGCTTTTGAAGACCAGAAACTGGTAAGAGCGTCTGAACAATTTTGATGTACACTTGGAGAGAAAACCTAGCCTTCTGGACAAAAACTCATGGAAATGCTTCACTTTCTCCTTGCTAGTTCTAAATGCTTCAAAATTGGATATTGAGAGCTTCATGGCTATGTGTGGTGGCAGATTCTGCAAGGTAACTACGACTGAACTGAATCGATGCATTGAGGTTTGTGGGCTTTTGAGTTCCGACTTACAAGTGCTGGAGTTGGCAACTGGAAGCTGTTTTCATGGTGTGTTGTGCATTAAGTATTCCCCCTGCAAGCACTGCCCAGGTTGATCAAGTTCTGGAGCTCAATATGTAGGTTGGAGCAAGACAAGTGTGTCCACATGTATAATCATGATGCTGATAGTGTCGACAAGGGCCCAGTCTCAAATATAATTGATTCATGGACCAGCATGTGCTTCTAATATTATAGCAAATAGCCAACGACTTATGAGCTGATTGAAAGGATTTTTTCAGCAATTATTATCATTCATTTAACACTTTCTGCATCTGAAGATATCCTTGATTTGATTTAGCACTTTATCTTCACAAGCAAAACCTTATATGCCAATAATCCGCACTTCAGATTTGAAACTGCAAAAGCAATTGTTGCATTATTCTGGTTTATCCTAAAATCTACCTTAACTTTAGGTGTACTCACTACTGTGATGCTGAAATTGACTACCATTTAAATTTGCTGCTGCAAAATGGTATGTGCATTACATCCTATGGGATGCTCCATCCAAGAGACACGTCAGTAGAGATTGAAATAGTTGCCGATTGTGAAGTTGCGTTGCAACATTTGCATTCTGCTGATCGTATTTTCAATCATCAGAGCATCCTGAATAAATTGTTCCGTTTCATCCATTTCCCTGAAAGCTCCACACAAGACACGGCTGCACTGATTGAAGATATGACTGGTTGTGAGAGCTTGTGTTGCCAAATTTGCATTCTCTTGATTAAATTTTCAATTATTAGTGGGGGTTGGGATTTCTGGGCTGATGTTTATCGATATTTTTACATAACTCTTGTTTATGTATCAGATCCCACTAGACTGGATATGTATCTTCATTACTGTAGAATAATGCATCCCCTGTTGTGGGAGTAAATGTGCAAGCATGCACACAAGTGTGTGGTGCAATTTTTCTTTTCATTCTTTTATTCCATTTTCTGTTCATGTGGCACAATCTAGTTGCACGTGTGTGCTACTTTTTATGTCAAAGAAAAGTGTGTGGCTAGTGAAGTTTGCGGTAAGATAGCAAATTAGCAATATAATGCTTTTCCATAAAGCAGTACTTGTGGCCTCAGGTACTTCCGGGCATATAATATGAACCCAGCTCCTCTTGGTTGGAGTCTTTCTTTACACGCTTACGCGTATATTTGTGAGTCCAGATGTGTGGCAGCCAACTTTTTTGGCTCCACCTAGTTGTCAGAAATTACTAGTAGCCCATCTCCGCGTATCAAGAGAATCGGGCGTGCCTTCATATTCTTATGATCAACTTTCATTCACCTAATCATAAATTGGCAGCACATGTAGGTGGCTCTGTACAAGGATGACAAGTAGAAGGTTCCCTTCTACATCTAAATGAGTACTGTTTGGGGTAACAGAAGAGAGGAAAAAGAGAGAGGAAATAGTATGTGTGCCTGCAACTACAATGGTCACCAGGTGATTCATCTAACTAAGCTTCCATGCTTTGCCTCCTTTCATACTGAACTTCTTGAGCCTCCCGAAGAGCATGACAAGAATGAGGACAAGCTTGCCAGAATCGCTCCACCTTCCAACTAAGCCGGTCCATCTATCTGTGCATAGCTTGTCCGGGTTGATCTTTCTGCTGCAACTGTATCCAATGGAGAATCCTACGTTCCCATAAGCACTGCAAAATTTGAATAAAACACGTCAGCTTCCTTTGAAGGAAATCACGAGATATGGAAAGGAACCATGAATTTGTCTGGTATGACCATATGATTGATAAATATGTTGTCTCTTTTCAGGTTTTAATCCCTCGGAGTGACTTGCCTGACGACCTCAACAACAATGCTGAGCAAGTTAAAGTTGAGGGGATCTTCTTTGAGCTTGGTCCTCTCGGTGATGCAGATGGCGATGACAAAGATAGTCAGGTAAGAGAGTTGTGACAAAACTGTGCTCTCGAGCAACCCGATCCCCTGGCTCTCCGCGGGATGATCCTTTATGCTGGAGTTCTCTTCAAATGGAAACCATGTTGTGTATGGAGGTAGGTACCTGGAAACAAGAACATCTAGACTGTGAGACAACAATGACTGCAAGTCTCAGGATACAGCAGGCCATGCAACCGTAATTGTTGTAGGCATGATAATATGATATCCACATGGAGAAGTTCTGAATGCAACCACAACTGATTACCAAAGACACAAATAGCCACAGAAAAGTAGTTGATTCGTAGCTTTGGGTCACATGGACAACTGGCATGAATGGAAATTAGAGGACTATACGACTCGCTTATCTATTCCTGGTCTGGAAAACAATCAGTGCTGCTGACTGGGCATGTGAATGATTGCCACTAGACGGAACAATCGAGGTCTGCTTCAGCCAGAGGTGAAGCCATTTCTAGATGCTCTGGTTTAGTGGCTAGCATGAGCAGTTGAGCACATGGCAGATCCGATTGTTATCTTTCAGCGGTTGTTAACCACGAGACGGGAGCTCATTCCTTTCGCAGAATTAAGAATGATGTGCCATTTGCTCGTGTCGTCCCAAGAATGATGTCCATCACTGTCAGTGTGTGAACCTAGAAATCGAGTGTTGATCCAGTTTAACTACCTACACGGGGTAGACCTTGACAGAACTCTGTTCAGTGGCGGCAGCGTGTGCCACGGAACCATCCTATTCTACAGAATTTTCTCGAGCCCATATATCCTGCAAAACGATATGTTGCTTTCATTTTAGGGTGGCCATTTTGGAACGATTTAAGTTACTCGATTGCTGGTGGGATCTTCCTCAGATTCTTGCAAATAGCACGTGGCTGATGTGCGAAGGTACGTTTCACCGCTAGCGATTTGCTGATGAGGATTCCAGAGGCATATTCTCAGTTTGGTGGGCATTTGATGCATGGGCCTAGTTTTGAACGGCGACTTGGAATATCAATCAGTCTCGTTCGATTTTGGTGATCTTGGAGGCCTAGAAGGAATGCAGTTTTGTGGTTTTGTGATAGTTTTTTTTTACGATGAACAGCCGGAGGGAACTGGAAAACAGAGTGATAGGCTTGCAGAATGCTTTTTTATTCGGAAGTGCATAGTCGTGCTAAGGTGCCTCAAAGTTCTGAAAAATAATATATCATGGCTGTCGTGCATTCTATAACATGTAGATTAGGAAACTTTCATAAGAAAATGTTTGGCCATGTGTGTCCTGCACACAAGAAATAAAAACTCCATTATGATACCAAGGTTATTTCTTTTGGTGCAGGCCTCAAATGGTCATATCTTTTGGTGAAAATTTGCAAGCTCACATGCTTCAAAATATAGTATACACTAACATTTTATCTTATGGAAACATACTTTTATATTTTTTCTTCAATGTATCATTAAATCTAAGGCTTGGTCAATTTGTCCACACAAATGAGTGAACGTTTAGCCCCAAAATTTGTTCACAAAAAGTGTACTTCTATTTTCTGTTTAAAACAGGGAAAAATAGTTCTCTCTCATCTCGTGGGAATCAAGTTCAATAACATCCAGCACACAATCTCTTATTTTTTACATGCACTTAGCTTGTTGGAGGTGGGGAATTAAAGATGAGAGATGGTGGGTGATACCTTATCAATGCATTTTCTACTCCACTCCATAATTTATCCTGAAATTCCTACACATCAACTTATTTGTGAAGGGAGGGAGTAGCCATGAATCAAAGATGTGGGCACAAATGGTCCAAACACTGTCACAGAGAAACTTCTCTGTCACATGCTTCTGCCAACCTAAGACGTCAACAAGAGAACAAATAGAAACTTGGAGTGATTCATGAGTACAAATACTTTTTGGCCCGTAGCGCGTAGTGGCTGTCGGGTTTCTAAACAGAAAAGTACCTTATTGTGTTCAATAATTCAGCGAGCCTCAAATTGCAGGAAAAATACATCGATGCCGGTTGTCAATACTTAATAAGCCAAACAAATTGTCGGTATGATCAGAAGAGACACCTGCGGTCCTCACCAGCTCGAGCAATTTAATTAAAAACGTCTAGGTGGTCAAATTATATTGTATATTTGCCATGTACGTACGCAGTATATTCAGCTCTGGTCAATGTACTTGTACTAGTATAAAATTATAAATTGTATATTTCCCATATACGTACGCAGTATATTCAGCTCTGGTCAATGTACTTGTACTAGTATAAAATGTGGCACTTGAGAGTAACTGAACGAGGTGTGCTTGACTAATTACATTTTGGCAAATATTGTCAAAGATATGCAGCTAATGTATGTGGCAAGACTGACAGACTCGTATTGTTGATTCCATTTTTTCTTTGGTCAAGATGAATCTCTTTTATCCGAAAAGGAGAACCTCTTAGGCGATCGATGCACACAGAAATGGATGGTCAAGATGAATAAAGTTCAAATTTGAATCATGAAGGGATATGAACCTTTTGATTAATTAATTAGTTATATGCACCTAGAGATAGCATTGCACTCTCGTAAGCACCGACAGCTATTTGGAGTAGAATGAGAAAGAGACAGATGACTCACATCATAAGCACGAAGAGAACGAGGATGGCCGGCGCGAGGGTGGAGAGGTCGACGGTGGACTCGCCGGTGTGCCGGGCGTTCACCGCCAGGAACAGCGCGTTGGACAATTTCTCCCACGGGCTCATCCCCGGCAGTGCACCGCCCCACTCCATGCCGCACATCATCGCCATCTGCACGGCGATGAGCCCGGCCACCGTGGCCACCAGCATCACGCACCGTCGCACCGGGAGCAGGTGGTCGTACCCCGTCAGCTCCGCGCCGTTCTCACTGGCCGTCACCACCAGCTCCGGACGCCGCGTCGCTGCAGCTGCCGCGTGCACGCACGCGGCCAGCAGCGGCGCAAACAACGTGTTCCCGACGAGCACCAGCGGCACGAGCAGCAACTGCAGTCCGGTGTCCCGAGGGAATGAGATCATGTTCTCATTGTTCGGCATGAAGCCGCAGTTCGAGAATGTCGAGACCGTTGTGAATAGGGCAAAGGTCCACACGTTCAGGGCCTTGCCCTGAAGCGTCTGTCTCGGGCCCGGCGACGAGTAGACGTAGGCTGCAATGGCGGCTGTGCCGAGCCCGTGCACCGTAAGGAAGATGGCGAGGACAATGAAGAACAGAGAGCGCACAGCGTTGAGCCGCAGCCGCTTCGCGTCCACCGGGCTGACGCTGCTCGTCGACGTCTTGTCAATGTCGACGGCATCGGCGACCGGTCGCATCTCAAGCTCATCGTGGCTCTCGACCCGCCCAGAATTTTCTGTTGCTTGTTTCCTCAGCGTGGACCACTTGGACGCGAGGCCCATTAGCGACACGAACACCTCGCCACCGACGAACATGAGCAGAGTCAGGACGAGCAGCTGGCCGTTGGTGAACACCTCCATCTCGACCACGGCCATGCTCGACACCGTCGCGGCCGAGACGGCGGTGAAAAACAGGTCGATGCCGCTGGGCCGGCTCCCGTCGCCACCAGGTGCGCGGAACTTGAGATCCCCGAGGAGGATGTACCCGCACCAGGAGACGGCGAGGAAGTAGACGACGTGGACGAGCAGCGAGCCGAGCCGCGGCGGCCAGACCTGCCGCGTCCGCGCCATCGGCTCCGTGACGTCGTGGTGCGCGTGGTACTTGGAGAGCGAGCGGAGGAGGGATAATGCCTTATCGAGCGCCGCCGCAGTGCGCCGCCGCACGTCGTGAAAGAGTTCGCCGAGCTTATGAGCTCCGTCCATGCGGTTTGCACTATTTTTGGACATGAGAGCTATTTTTGGGTTTTACGTACGCGCCTTCACGAACGTGCATGCACGGGCGGCGTAGGTGTGTTTGGCCGCTTGAGGGTGTGGAGAGTGGAGACGTCCGTCAGTCCGTGGTCAGCTAATATATACTAGCTGAGAGCTCAGCCCAGGATAGTAGGACGCGGTGTTGTTTACGCATTTTAGCGAGTTGTAAGTGCAACACGCAGAAGTTGAACCGAGGTACCTCGCCGCCGCGCGCCGCCGTCGGGCGAGACCGGAGACAGTTGCCAACCTCTAGGGATTTGAGTTGGCGGCCAATTCTCGACACTTTTTTTAGCTGTTTTGTTAATTCTAAGTCTCTAACTCTTTAGCTACTTAGATTTACCTTGCGATTCCTACTGATGATCTGACAACTGCTTGTGGGTTTTAACTCACAAGAAATGTTGCAAAATATATACATACATTTTTTTTCGAGAATACATCCTGAAAGGTGTACTAATCATATAGAAGAAAGGGCAAGAAATCCCGAGCCACGTGTATCACTGCCAACAAGGAGTGGCAGCTCCCCTTCTGAACGAAAGCCTAATCTCCATCCCTCCACGAGAAAGGAAAAGGCTCAGGAAATCCAAAGGACTCCGAGCGTAATAACCTAGCTACACGCCATCTCTGGTACTCCTCCCTAATTCTTTGCCTAATGGCCGCCGCTGCCGGGGTGGCGCCATTGAACACCACCACGTTCCGATGCCTCCAAACACACCAGAAAGCCAAAATGATAGCCGTCCACATATCCCTCCTCACAGAACTAGTGCAACTGAGCGAGGTCCACCAGGGCAGAACCTCCGTGTCCACGCCGGGCATCCACTCCAGCTTGCCCCAACGTGCTAGCACCCAAGCCCATACCTCACGAGCAACCACGCAACCAAGCAGGAGGTGCTGGAGCGTCTCCTGCTCCTGGTCGCAAAGGGAGCAAGCAGTCGGCCTCGGCAAGCCGCGCCGCTGAAGCATGTCCGCCGTCCAACACCTGTTGCGGGACACCAACCAAGCGAAGAACTTGCAGCTATACGGCGCCCTCGAACGCCAAATCTCCGAAGCAATCGGTGCCACCACGGTCCCAGCGAAGAAAGCAGAGTAAGCCGACTTCACGGAGAATAACCGGTCCGCCGACCAGCGCCACACAAAGACGTCCTCTTGCTCTGGTACCAGCGTGTAACCGGCAAGGATGCCCCACAAGTGAAAGAACTCTGCCACCGCAGCGGGACTCAGGTCTGGTCCGCAATCCCGCAGCCACCCACCGGCTAGGTCGTCCTTGACCGAGCGGACCTTGGCCTTCCGGGCCGGGATCATGGCCACCAAGTTGGGAGCGTGGTCCACCACCCTGGCGCCCTGTAGCCAGCGGTCCTTCCAGAACAAGGCTCGCTCGCCATTACCAACCACGACCGCCGTAGCAGACTCGAACAGGGCCCGGGCCAGGGCGGGGATCTGGAGGTCAAACTCTGCCCAGGCCTTGGTCGTGTCAACTCTCTGCAACCATGCCCAGCGGCAGCGTAGAGCAAGGTTAAGCAGCTGGAGGTTTGGGAGACCCAGCCCGCCCACAAGATTTAGGGGAGGTCACCTTGTCCCATGCCACCAAGCAGTGGCCACCACTGACGTCCGCCCTCCCCTTCCACATGAAACCCCGATAGATCTTCTTGAGGGCCTGCAGCGACTTAGCGGGGATATTGATACGTCCCAAACGTATCTATAATTTCTTATGTTCCATGCTACTTTATTGATGATACTCACATGTTTTATGCACATTATATGTCATTATTAAGCATTTTCCGGCACTAACCTATTGACGAGATGCCGAAGAGCCAGTTGCTGTTTTCTGCTGTTTTTGGTTTCAGAAATCCTACAAAGGAAATATTCTCGGAATTGGACGAAATCATCGCCCAGGGGCCTATTTTTCCACGAAGCTTCCAGAAGACCGGAGGGGAGACAAAGTGGGGCCACGGGACGCCGCCACACTATGGCGGCGCGGCCTAGAGGGGGCCCGCGCGGCCCTAGCGTGTGGGGCCCCCGTGACTCTCCCGACTCCGCCCTTCCGCCTACTTAAAGCCTCCGTCGCGAAACCCCCAGTACCGAGAGCCACGATACGGAAAACCTTCCGCAGACGCCGCCGCCGCCAATCCCATCTCGGGGATTCAGGAGATCGCCTCCGGCACCCTGCCGGAGAGGGGAATCATCTCCCGGAGGTCTCTTCATCGCCATGATCGCCTCCGGATCGATGTGTGAGTAGTCCACCCCTGGACTATGGGTCCATAGCGAGTAGCTAGATGGTTGTCTTCTCCTCATTGTGCTATCATGTTAGATCTTGTGAGCTGCCTATCATGATCAAGATCATCTATTTGTAATCCTTCATGTTGTGTTTGTTGGGATCCGATGAATATTGAATACTATGTCAAGTTGATTATCAATCTATCATATATGTTATTTATGTTCTTGCATGCTCTCCGTTGCTAGTAGAGGCTCTGGCCAAGTTGATACTTGTGACTCCAAGAGGGAGTATTTATGCTCGATAGTGGGTTCATGCCTCCATTAAATGCTGGGACGATGATGGAAAGTTCTAAGGTTGTGGATGTGCTTGTTGCCACTAGGGATAAAACATCAATGCTTTGTCTAAGGATATTTGTGTTGATTACATTACGCACCATACTTAATGCAATTGTCTGTTGTTTACAACTTAATACCTGGAAGGGGTTCGGATGATAACTCGAAGGTGGACTTTTTAGGCATAGATGCATGCTTCGGATAGCGGTCTATGTACTTTGTCGTAATGCCCCGATTAAATCTCATAGTACTCATCATGATATATGTATGTGCATTGTTATGCCTTCTTTATTTGTCAATTGCCCAACTGTAATTTGTTCACCCAACATCTGCTATCTTATGGGAGAGACACCGCTAGTGAGCTCGTGGACCCCGGTCCTATTCTTTACATCCGAAATACAATCTGCTGCAATTGTTCTTTACTGTTCTTCGCAAACAACCATCATCATCCACACTGTACATCTAATCCTTTGTTTACAGCAAGCCGGTGAGATTGACAACCTCACTGTTACGTTGGGGCAAAGTTCTGTGATTGTGTTGTGAAGGTTCCACGTTGGCGCCGGAATCCCTGGTGTTGCGCCGCACTACACTCCGCCACCAACAACCTTCAACGTGCTTCTTGACTCCTACTGGTTCGATAACCTTGGTTTCTTACTGAGGGAAAACTTGCTGTTGTGCGCATCACACCTTCCTCTTGGGGTTCCCAACGGACGTGTCATCTACGCGCATCAAGACTGTTTTCTGGCGCCGTTGCCGGGGAGATCAAGACACGCTGCAAGGGGAGTCTCCCACTTCCAATCTCTTTACTTTGTTTTATCTTGCTTTACTTCACTTTATTTTACTGTCATGTTCTCTATATCAAAAACACAAAAAAATTAGTTACTTGCATTTACTTTATTTAGTTTGCTTTATTTACTACTGTTAAAATGAATACTCCTGAGAACACTAAGTTGTGTGATTTCACTAGTTAGGCTTAATGGAAAACAACAAAAATATTAGAGATCTTTATAGTATCTATCTTGAGTTAGGACATGAGGTGTTTGAAGAGAAAATTAAAAAACCTATGGAACTTTATATGCATGATAATGCCAATGTTGTTATTGTGAATGCTTTGAACACCATTGTTGCTAATGCTATGGAAGAATTTAAGCTTGGGGAAGCTGGTTTTGATGAGCATGATATTTTTAGTCCCCCAAGCATGGAGGAGAAAATTTACTTTGATGATACTCTGCCTCCCATTTATGATGATTATAATGATAGTGGTATTTTGGTACCGCCTACTATGGAGGATAAAATTTATTATGATTATACTATGCCTCCTATATTTGATGATGAGAATAATAATGATAGCTAGTTTGTTGAATTTGCTCTCACTACAATTAATAAGAATGACTATGCTTATGTTGGGAGTAGTAATTATTTTATGCATGAGACTCATGATAAGAATGCTTTATGTGATAGTTATATTGTTGAGTTTGTTCATGATGCCACTGAAAGTTATTATGAGAGAGAGAAACATGGTTATATGCATCTTAATAATGTTAAGTTTCCCCTCTTTATGTTGAGAATCTTGAAGTTGCGCTTGTGTTACTTTTCTATGCTTGTTGCATTATGCCTACATGACTTGTTTATTTACAAGATTCCTTTTCATAGGAAGTGGGTTAGGCTTAAATTTGTTTCGTACTTGCTTTTGATGCCCTCTTTTTCTTCAACTCCTATTTCTTACGAGTGCATCATTAAAATTACTGAGCCCATCTTAATGGCTATAAAGAAAGCACTTCTTGGGAGATAACCCATGTTTTATTTTGCTACTGTTTTGTTGAGTTTTGGAAGTTGTTATTACTGTAGCAATCTCTCCTTATCTTTATTTTAATGCATTGTTGTGCCAAGTAAAGTCTTTGATAGTAAAGCCAATACTAGATTTGGATTGCTGCGCAGGAACAGATTTCTTGCTGTCACGAATTTGAGCAGTAGTCCCTGTAAAAAAATCAAAAAAATCTGCCAATTTACGTGCGTGATCCTCAGATATGTACGCAACTTTCATTCAATTTGGGCATTTTCATCTGAGCAAGTCTGGTGCCACTTTAAAATTCGTCTTTACGAACTGTTCTGTTTTGACAGATTCTGCCTTTTATTTCGCATTGCCCGTTTTGCTATGTTTGATGGATTTCTTTGTTCCATTAACTTTCAGTAGCTTTGTGCAATATCCAGAAGTGTTACGAATGATTATGTCACCTCTGAATATATATATGAATTATGCACTGACCCTCTAATGAGTTTGTTTCGAGTTTGGTGTGGAGGAAGTTTTCAAGGGTCAAGAGAGGAGGATGATACAATATGATCAAGAAGAGTGAAAAGTCAAAGCTTGGGGATGCCCCGTGGTTCATCCCTGCATATTTTAAGAAGACTCAAGCGTCTAAGCTTGGGGATGCCCAAGGCATCCCTTCTTCATCGACAACTATCAGGTTCCTCTAGTGAAACTATATTTTAATTCCGTCACATCTTATGTGCTTTACTTGGAGCGTCTGTTTATTTTTATTTTTATTTTGTTTGAATAAAATCGGATCCTAGCATTCTTTGTTTGGGAGAGAGACACGCTCCGCTGTTTCGTATGAACACATATGTTCTTAGCTTCATCTTTAATGTTCATTGCGAAAGTTGGACTATTTCATTCATTATTATATGGTTGGAAACGGAAAATGCTGCATGTGGTAAATGGTTTAATGTCTTGAATAATGTGATACTTGGCAATTGTTGTGCTCATATAGATCTTGTTTAAGCTCTTGCATCATGTACCTTGTACTCATTAATGAATAACTACATAGAGCTTGTTAAAATTTGGTTTGCATGATTGATCTCTAGAGTCTAGATATTTTCTGGTTGAGGTGTTTGAACAACAAGAAGACAATGTAAAGTCTTATAATAGTTACAATATGTTCATATGTGAGCTTTGCTGCACCTTTTATACTTGAGTTTGCTTCAAACAACCTTGCTAGCCTAGCCTTGTATTGAGAGGAATTCTTCTCGTGCATCCAAATCCTTGAGCCAATAACCATGCCATTTGTGTCCACCATACCTACCTACCACATGGTATTTCTCCGCCATTCCAAAGTACATTACTTGAGTGCTACCTTTAAAATTTCTATTCTTTGCCTTTGCAATATATAGCTCATGGGACAAATAGCCTTAAAAACTATCGTGGTGAAGAATATGTACTTATGTGTCTTATTTCTTAATAAGTTGCTTGTTGAGCGGTAACCATGTTTACGGGGACGCCATCAACTCTTTTACCTTTGTTGAATATCATGTGAGTTGCTATGCATGTTCGTCTTGTCTGAAGTAAGGGCGGTTTTCACAATCAAATGGTTTGAGTATGCTTACTGTTAGAGAAGAACATTGGGCCGCTAACTAAAGCCATGATTCATGGTGGAAGTTTCAGTGTGGACAACTAATTCTCAATCTCTTATGAGAATATTAACTGTTGTTGAATACTTATCCATTAAAGAGGAGTCCATTATCTGTTGTCTATGTTGTCCCGGTATGGATGTCTAAGTTGAGAATAATCAAAAGCGAGAAATCAAATGCGAGCTTTCTCCTTAGACCTTTGTACAGGCGGCATAGAGGTACCTCTTTGTGACACTTGGTTGAAA